>NC_064860.1:93935814-94243314 GCF_024139225.1 Suncus etruscus | reverse complement strand
AGGGCAGGCAGCACTTCAGCCACCAAGGACCATCGCAGGCCACGCAGGAGACCATGCAGCACCAGGGCTCACATTGGGGGCACCCACATGACATGAAAAATGACCAACGTGAAGGAATTGTATGGGCACTGCAAGAATGAAATAGAGTGAGGCGCGAGAAGGGCTGAGGGTGAGGGCAGAGCCAGCACATGACACTCTCCAGCTTTCTGAGCCTCTTTTCTCTGCAAATGGCAAAAGTTGCTGTTTTTATTGTTGTTGTGTTGTTTGTTTTGGGCCACACCTGTTGATGCTTAGAGTTTTTTCCTGGCTCTGAATCACTCGGGAATCACTGCTGGCAGTGCTTAGGACCCTATAGGATGCCAGGGATTGAACCTGGGTCAGCCTTGTGCAAGGCAAACACCCTCCCTGCTGTGCTTTCGCTCAGCCTCTCGTTTCCATTGCTGAACTATTCAAAGTCATGCTGTAATAAACAGTGGGATGAATGTTACCCTGTTTTGGACGGGGAGGCCCTCCCAGTGATCTTCCCAGCCAGGTCAGCGGCTCCAGGTGAGAGTCACCAGAAGCAAAAGGTGCTGAGCAAGGGGTTGGAAAGTATTTCCAGGGCCGCATCAGTGATGCTGGGGAACCAAGTGGGGTGAGGGAGGGATCGAACTAGGTAGGGCCAGTGTTGACATTTCCTCTTCTGCAGATAGATGCCCCAGAAGCAGAGCTGCTAGAACCTGCGTTTATTCACTTCTTGAGGACGTTCCCTTCCCATTCCCAAAATGATCACAGCGATTGACCTTTCCACCCGACAGTGCTTAGGGTTCACTCCCAGTTCATTGCTTGGGGCTTATTCTCAGGGGCCCGGGAGCTGAGGGGAGACCAGGCAGTGCTGTGGATCAGACCCACATCTCCAGCTTGTGAACCGGATCTCCATCCCTTCTAAGGACCTCTTCAGCCCTTGTGTTACGTTCTTGATACCACAATTTTTGAAAAATGAATGACGTGAGGGAAGAATGAAACAGAGTGAGGCGCAGAAGGGCTGAGGGTGAGGGCAGAGTCAGCACAGCCACAAAGGGCCCCTTTTCCTCTATCTGGGCCTTGAGAGATAGGGGATGCCTTACTGATGAGCTCGCTTTTCTCCTCCGCAGTGCTCTATCTCGTGTGGGCGTTCGTTCCTGATTCTTGGCTACACTATGTCGGACTGACCTACTGGCCTCAAAAGTAAGTGTGGTCTGTTTTTTCGATGAGAATATTGTCATTTTTTTAGAAGGATGGAATTTTTTTACTTAAGGCTGTTCAAATCAGGCCAGAGCAATATAATCCAGTGAATAGGGCGTTTGCTTTGTATGCAGTTGACTTATGTTCGATCTCCAGTATCCCATATGTCTCCCCAAAGCACCATCAGGAGTGATTCCTGAGCACAGAGCTAGGAGTAGTCCCTGAACGTTGCTGGAATTGTCCAAATGAATAAAAAGAATATTCAGATGTAGAGCCAAGGAGATAGGCACTTATTTTACATGCAGACTACCAGGTTTGATCCCCAGCATTCTGTAATCTGCCCTGGGTCCTGCCAGGAGTGATCCCTGAGCATCACCAGGTGTGGTCCAAAAACCAGAGAGATATAGAGGTAGAGAAGGAGGAGGAGGAGATAATAATAATTAAAATACTCAGTTGCTGGGGCCGGCGAGGTGGCACTAGAGGTAAGATGTCTGCCTTGCAAGAGCTAGCCAAGGAAGGACTGCGGTTCGGTCCCCCAGCATCCCATATGGTCCCCCCTCCCAAGCCAGGGGCAGTTTCTGAGCCCTTAGCCAGGAGTAACCCCTGAGCATCAAACGGGTGTGGCCCAGAAAACCAAAAATAAAAATACTCAGTTGCTAACAAGTATATAATGCCAATAATTTTTTGTCATGCTTTTGGGCCACACCTGGAAGTCCTTAGAAATCACTCTTGGTGCATTCAGAGGGGACCATATGGGATGCTGGGGATTGAACCCAGGTTGGGGTTTGCTAGGCAAGCGCTCCATTGTGCTATCGCTCTAGCCCCAGTTACAATAATTCTGAAAACTCTTATTATATGGGTGAAGGAGAGAGTCCGAGTCTAAGGCACTTGTTCTGTATGTGTTTCAGTCCCTTAGTTTATTCCAGCACTGTATGTGGCTCCTGAGGACTGCCAGGAGTATGCTCTAAACACTGCCGGGTATGACCTCAAAACCAAAGATCCCAATGGCCCATGCCCAGGGAGCTCAGCTGGCTGACTGCCCACTTGTGTCGAGAAGGTCTGGACTCATACCTGGTACCATGTGGTCCTCTGAGCACCACTTGGTACTCCCGAGTACCAAGCCAGGGGAATACTTTCTGAGCACCACCAGTGTAGCCCAAATTAAATATATCAGGGGGCCAGATCAAAAAGACAGCAGAGAGGGCACTGGCCTTACACATAGCTGATCCAGGTTTGATCCCCAGCGTCCCATAGAGTCCCCAGAAAACTGCCAGGAGAGATTACTGAGAGCAGAGCCAGGTGTTAGCCCTGGAGCATTACTGGGTATGGTAACCAACCATCCAACCAGTGATCAATCAATGAAATATAAACTGTTCCCCTGGCCCAAAACTGGCCATTGTGAAGAGGACTGGAAGGAGGAGGGGGCCAGAGTGATAGCACAGTTGGTAGGGCATTTGCCTTGCATATGGCAGACCTGGGTTCCATCTCCAGCATCCCATAGTGCCCCAAGCCTGCCAGAAGTGATTTCTGAGCACAAAGCCAGAAGTAATCTTAGAGCACCACTGGGTGTGGCCCAAAAAAAAAAAAAAAAAAAAAAAAAAAAAAAAAAGGAAGGAGAGGGTAGCAGGGCCTTAGAAGGAAACCAAGTGGGTCTCCATGGTAGGAAGTTAGAGGAAATTCCTGAAACTTGAAGAAAGACCAACAAATGCTTAGCACAGGAGAGAGGCGGAGGCGAGTGAATGCCAGGAAGGCGCCCAGATGTCGGCCCCCGGTCCTTATGGGGTCCAGGGCACAGAGGTCAGTGGGGTGGGTTGCAGGCAGCAGCTGTTCAGTGTAGCCCTTGCAGGACTATTTCACATTTTAGGATCTTATATTACTTAGACAAAAAATATTTTATTTATTCATTTGGGGGCCACATGTGGCAGTGCTCAAGGGTTATTCATGGATCTGAGCTCAGAAATCCCTCCTGACAGAGCTACAGAGGAACATATGGGATGTTGGGGATCAAACCCGGGCTGGCCACGTGCAAGACAAACACCTTAACCTTCTCTACTGCCTCTCCAGCCTCTTAATTTTTTTTATGGGTGTTTTTTTTTTTATGGGCTACACCCAGCACTGCTCAAGAATCAGTCCTGGCAGGCTCCAGGGACTGTATAGGTTGTCAGGTATTGATCCCGGGCCTGCTGTGTACAAGGAAAACGCCCTCCCCACTGCTATTGTTTGGGGGTTGGAATTATAGTACAATGAGTAGGGCACTTGCCTTGCATGCAGCAGTCCTGGGTTCAATCCCTGGCATCACCTATGGACCCCAAGCCCAAGCCAAGAGTGATCCCTGAGTGCAGAGTCAGAGTAACTCCTGAGCACTGCCGAGTCTGGTCCCCCCAAATCAAAACAAAACAAAAGTTAGTATATGTTTTCATGATGGACAGTGAGGACAGTGACTCCTTTAGAAAGTCCTGTAGCTGGGACAGAGTGATAGCACAGTGGTAGGGTTTTTGCCTTGCATGCAGCCGACCCAGGACAGACCCGGGTTTGACTCTGACATCCCATATGGTCCCTTGATCCTGCCAGAAGCAATTTCTGAGTGCAGGGCCAGGAGGAACTCCTGAGCGCCCACCAGGTATGGCCCAAAAAACAAAACAAACAATAAAACAGAACTGGTTTTCCTTTCTCCGCAGATACTGGGCTGTGGCTCTGCCCATCTACCTCCTCATCACCATAGTAATCGGCTACGTTCTCTTATTTGGAATAAACATGATGAGCACTGCACCCCTCAACTCCATCAATACCATCACAGGTAAATTGACGTCAAGGCTGGTGCTGGGACATAGAGGAGCCAAAGATAAGCAACACTCAACTGTTCTCAGGTCTTATTCCTGGCACGCTGGAGGACGGTGGATGGGGATCATTTGAGGAGCCAGGAACCAAACACAGGCTGACCACTTGCAAGGCAATCACCTTTCCCCCGTAGTATGGCTCCAGCCCCCTTTTTGCTTTAGTTTAGTTTTGTTTTATTTGGGGACCACACCCGGTGGTGCTCAGGCTTCACTCCTGACTGCATTCCTGGCAGGCTCGGGGATCTTATGGGATGCTATGTTGGCTGTGAGCAAGGCAAATGCCCCCCCCCCCCCGTGCTATCACTCTGGCCCCATATTCCCTGCTTTCTTGACTAATATTAAACAATTTGTACAGAAAAGGAGATGGTTAAGTTTGCCTAAGTGATGATACCAACGGATTTGATAGCTTTGGCACATTTTTTTAAATACATTTTATAAGCCACATGGGAGGCTGGGAATCTAACCCCGGTTTGTCCCGGGTTGGCCACGTGCAAGGCAAACGCCCTACTGCTGTGCTATCTCTCCGAACCCAGAACAAAATATTAATATTTTAATGAGAGCCAGGTAGAGCCATGAAAAATACCTATTTTCATTCTACTCGGAGTGTTTTTCCCAAGGCAGCATTGGAGTTGCCTTCCGATTTTGATCATTACGGTGTGTAGTTGTTATTCCAAACATCAGTATCATAAAATGACGTGGTAGATCTCCATAAGCCCCGGAGATGAGGGAAAAATGTCTGGGGTCAACAGTTTCTTGTCTTCTAGATAACTATGCTGAAAAACAACAGCAGAAGAGATACCAGGAAGAGGCCATCCCAGCACTGAGAGATGTACCCATCAGTGACGTAAACCAAATGTTCTTTCTTGATGCTACAGACGTGTACCCCCAAAACTGATCTGTGCATAGAACCAAATACTTCTTTTCAGTATCGGCACCATAATTATGGCCATGATGAAATAAAAACACTGCATTATTTAGCACGCCTTTTCTTTTCCTTTCTCTTTGTTTTGGTTTTGGGGGACAGCACATGGTATGGCAGTGCTTGGGAATTATACCAGGTTCTAAACTCAGGCATCACCTTAGGAATCATTCCTGGCGGTGCTCAGGGGACCCAGTGGGAAACCGGGGATCAAACCCAGGTCAGCCACATGCAAGGCAAGAGCCCTCCCCGCTGTGCTGTCGTCACTCTGCCCCTAGCATACCTTTTTAAGTCTGTCCAGAGAATATTTGCAAGTGCAATACTTCGCAAAGGGCAATGTTCATTCTAACGTTACTCTTAGAGACCCAGAATTTATTGGGAAGGTGCTTTTAATGTGTGTGTTCTTACCTCCTGATTCATGTGTGGAACGCATGATCTATCTACCTACCTAGTCTATCGTTTATCTACCTATCTACCTTATCTACCTACCTACCTAATCTATCTAATCTATCTACTTACCTACCTAATCTGTCTACCTAATTTAACAATATAATTTTATCTACCTGCATACCCACCTAATCTTATCTACCTACTTACCTAATCTATCTAATCTATTTCTTTACCTACCTAATCTTTCTCTCTATCTACCTAATTTATATACCTATTAATCTACCTACCTACTTTTATCTAATCTACCTACCTACCTAATTTATCTACCTACCTAATCTAATCTACCTACCCTACTCTAATTTACCTACCCTAATCTACCTACCTACCTGCTCTAATCTATCTACCTACCTAATCTAATCTATCTACCTAATCTATCTACCTATCTATCAGTCTACCTATCTAATCTATCTACCAACCTACCTATCTGTCTGTCTACCTACCTAATTTATCTAACTACCTATCTAATCTACCTGCCTAATCTATCTACCAATCTACCTACCAACCTACTTTATCTAATATATCTACCTACCTACCTAATTTATCTATCATCTATCTACCTACCTACCTACCTACCTATCTAATCTACCTACCTAATCTATCTATTTTTCTACCTACCTACCTACCTTGTCTATATATTAAATTTATCTATCTAATCTATCTCCAGTCCCTGGCAATACAGGTACATTTCTAAGGACTGATGGTGTAGTAATAGCAAATTTGAGAGAAGAGGCGAATGAGACAGATGACCAAATAGGTAAAGCTTCATACCTTGCAATGACTGGCTCAACATCTAACACCGGGGGCCGGGCGGTGGCGCTGGAGGTAAGGTGCCTGCCTTGCCTGCGCTAGCCTAGGACGGACCACGGTTCGATCCCGCGGCGTCCCATATGGTCCCCCAAGAAGCCAGGAGCAACTTCTGAGCGCATAGCCAGGAGTAACCCCTGAGCGTCACAGGGTGTGGCCCAAAAACCAAAAAAAAAAAAAAAAAAAAAATCTAACACCACCACCCCCAAGCACAGAGCCAGGAGTAGCCCCAAGTACCATCCAGTGTAACCTCAAAACCCGAGTAAAAAAATTTTTTGAAGAATTTCCAGAAATGGTGGAGGAATCAGACACTAGTGCCTCGAGGGTATGGAGAAGGACTGTGGCATGCATGAAATGCAACCATGAACAGCAACATAAATCACCTGAAGAATGGAAATAGAATTTCCAGAGAGGGGCCTGGGTCTAGCTCAAACGTGCTGCCTTGCAAGACCCCAAGTCCGATCCCCAGAACTCCCCCTCACTCTACTCTTTAAGGCCCAACTCGATGTGACCATCTGCTTCCCACTTGACTCTTCTAGCTCAAAAGAGATGAGGCCTAAGTTTCTATCTGTCCCTCAGTTCTTGCAAGAGATAGGCTCCCTTCTCCACATTGACTCTCCCTTTTTAATCTTGATTTTGGGAGTCACACCCTGCAGTGTGCAAGGACTGCTCTAGGCTCTGTGTTCAGGATTGTTCCTATGAATTTCTGGGCACCAAATCTCAGCTGCAAAGTATGTGCCAAGCCTTCGGAGTCAGCTCTCTGGCCTAATTCTCTTTTCTTTTTTGTTGTTGGGCAGCTTGGGGTTGGGGGAGAGTGGGGTTATACTTGAGGTATTCAAGGGCTGGCTACTCCTGGCTCTGTGCTCAGGACAGAGCATATTGTACCACTGGGAAGGGCTTGGGGGACCAGAATGATGCCTGGGATCCAATCAAGGTTGGGTGCATGCAAGGCAAGTACTTTAACCACTGTGGTCTCTCTCTGGCTCTCTTCCTTAAAACAAAACAAAACTCTCAAGGTCCCTTCTACACATAGGATAATAGTTCCAAAGGAGCCAGAGCGATAGATAGCACAGCAGGTAGGGCATTTGCCTTGCACCTGGTTGACCCAGGTTCAATTCCTGACATCCCATATAGTCCCCTGAGCACTTCCAGGAGTAATTCCTGAACTCAGAGCCAGAAGTAGCCCAAGTGTGGCTGGGTATTGCCCTCAAAACAAACAAAAATAGAATCCCATAGAGTGCTTGGGTATGTGTATTCTATTTAGAAATTAAAATAAGAACAAAACGAGTCATTTTTTGGGTAAAGAATAAAACCAATACCAAGCTAATATATATATATATATATATATATATATATATATATATATATATATATATATATATATATATATATTGGTTTTTGGGCCACACCCAGCGGTGCTCAGGGGTTACTCCTGGCTGTCTGCTCAGAAATAGCTCCTGGCAGGCACGGGGGACCATATGGGACACCGGGATTCAAACCAACCACGTTTGGTCCTGGATCGGCTGTTTGCAAGGCAAACGCCACTGTGCTATCTCTCCGGGCCCCAAGCTGATACATTTAAGCCAAAAAAGTTTTATTTTAGTTTTTGGGCCACATCCGGCAATGCTCAGAGGTTACTCCTAGCTCTGCACTCATAAATTAACTCCTGGCAATGCTCAGGGGACCCTATGGGATGCCTGGGATCCTTGGTTGGCCAAGTGCAAGGCCAACACCCTCCCTGCTGCTGTGCCATCACTTCTGGTCCCTTCAGTAGCATTCTTAAAAACTTTTTCTGGGACCAGAGCAATAGCACAGCAGGGAGGGCCTTTGTCTTGCAGGGGAACGACCAGACCCAGGTTCGATTCCTGACATCCCATAGAGTCCCCGAGCCTGCCAGGAGCAATTTCTTAGTGTAAAGCCAGGAGTAACCCCTGAGAGCTACTGGTGTGGCCCAAAACCAAACAAACACACAAAACTTTACTGTGGTTTTTGTTGTTGTTGTTTTTGTTTTTGCTTTTTTGCAAACTGACGTAATAGAGAGAGTCTAGTGGGATTATTCTGATCCCTGCCCTTCTCGTTGGTGTGATGGGAGACAGCTGCATCTGGGAGCTGCCCTGTGGATACCATGCACAGCCTCTGGAATATTCCACCACAAGGGAAAGGAGAGCCTGTCCGTGTAACCATGGCGACGGAGCTGGCCCTCACAGGGCATTGCACATGTATATGAGTGCGTACATGTATGCAAGTATGTACATGTATGTACGCATACCTACTTGAGTGCAGAGTGGGGAACCTGGGGAGGGCGTGTGCATCCCCTTCTCAAGCTCCCTCTTCTGCTTCTCCCCCCACCAGCCCTTGTGTCACTGTGACCAGGTGCGTGTTGGCACCGTGAGATGTACCTGGAAGGCGAGGGCCTCAGCCCCCGTCATGAGTCACCCCGGAGCCCAGTCGCCCACACTTCAGCATCCTTAGCTTGTTCTGAGCTCCTGGGGGGACCAGCAGGAGGGAGCTGCTGTCACCATGGAAACGGTGCGCCCTTGACGCCAGGACCGGCCTGCCTGGCAGAGCAGTGCCCGCCCCCGCGCGTGGCCCCCTGGCCCCCACTCCTCGCTCCTGGCCTTTCAGAACCAGCCGCCCACACCCCAGCCTTGCCGTGGACGGGGGCGAGACAAAAAAGACAAAATTGCTTCCATTATGGGGCCTGTGCTCGGCTACCGCATTTCCTGCGGCGAGCAAACCTGGGAGGGTTTGAAGTCCAAATTATGGCACAAAAGGAAATGGAAAAGGCCAGTGTTTAAAATGTTCCTTTAAAAAAATTTTTTTTTAAACAGTACCCCCATACACACACCCTCCCGGGAACGGATTTACTATGAAAATTAAGCAGAAATAGGAAAATCATGTAAATGAAATCAGTAGAATTCAAACAATTTGTCTCCTGGTGGTCTTCATTGTGGGGTACAGGACATGTGGCAGCAGTCTGAACTCTTCTCCCCAAAACCAAACTTCTCTTCTGTCTTAGTGGAAAGTTTCTGAAACCAGCACCCTGGCTGTCTGCTGGTTAGACAGACATCACCCCTAACACATACATACATGCCCACCCCAAATTTCTTTGGCATCCTATTTTCAAAAAGTCAGTGGTTGGACTGGAGCAATAACGGGGAAGGGTGTTTATCTTACATGCAACTGATCTAGTTTGCTCTGCAGCACCTCATATGGTTCCCTGAGTCTGCAGGAGTAACCCCTGAGGCAGAGCCAGGAGTAACTCCTGAGCACTGTCAGATGTGGCTCAAGAATAAACAAAGACCAAATTAAAAAGTCAGTGGTCGGGACGGGAGAAATAGCATGGAGATAAGGTGTTTGCCTTGCATGCAGAAGGTCGGTGGTTCAAATCCCGGCATCCCATATGGCCCCCTGAGCCTGCCACGAGCAATTTCTGAATGTAGAGCCAGGAGTGACCCCTGAGCGCTGCCTGGTGTGACCCAAAAACAAAAACAAAAGTCAGGGGTCAAGGCCAGAGTGATAGCACAGCAATAGGGTGTTTGCCTTACACGCAGCCAACCTGGGATGGACCTGGGTTCGATTCCCAGCATCCCATATGGTCCCGTGAGCCTACCAGGGCAATTTCTGAGTGCAGAGCCAGGAGTAACCCATGAGTGCTGCAGGGGTTACTCGTCAGTAGTCTACACAAAAAGTCAGTTGTCTACACAATACTGATAGATCCCAGAAACCCCAGGTCCAGGCAGTGCTTGCAACCCAATCAACACTCTTCAGAATGAGGCTTCTGAGGGCTAGAGCCATAGTACAGCAGGGAAGGCATTTGCCTTGGATGCTACTGACCCATGTTCGATCCCCATTATCCCATAGGGTCCCCGGAGCCTGCTAAGAGTCATTCTTGAGTGCAGAGTCAGGAGTAACCCCTGAGCATGGATGGAATGGCTCAAAAACAAACAAACAAAAAAGAAATAAAAATAAAAACCGGAATGAGGTGCCTTGGGCAGTGCAGACTGGGTCCCAGACCACATCACACAGCAGTGAAGGCAAATCCCTGAATTGCCTTCCTAGGACACTCCCAGACCCCACTCAGGCTTCTCCAAGGCTCTGGGAAACCCAGTTGGCTTTGGGGACCCTGAGGGGACAACTTGGTGGCAAAGGGTCCTCCACTGGCTACCTCAGCCCCATCCACAGATGCCCACAACAACCCTGCCAGCTCTGCAGACAGGGACCCCTGGAGCACAACTGAGCGAGAGTGGCACCTCCCGGGCACAGCCAGATTCTGGGTGAATCTAGTGTTTGGACCCTAGGAGCCAAGTGTGAGCCCCCAAATGACAGGAGTGCTCCCCAGGGCCAGCAAGGCAGTATGGGTAGAATATTTGCCTTGGAGAGGCCATGAGCTTAATTCCCAGCTCCATACAAAAATTTTATTTAGGGGCCGGGGCAATACTACAGTGGGTATGGCATTTGCCTTGTACATGGCTGACTTGGGTTTGATCCCAACATCCCATGGGTCTTCTGAGCACCGCCAGGATTGATCTCTGAACACAGAACCAGAGGTAACCCCTGAGCACCCACCAGGTGTGACCCAAAAATAAAAAAATAAAATAAATGGGCCCGGAGAGATAGCACAGTGGTATTTGCCTTGCAAGCAGCTGACCCAGGACCTAAGGTGGTTGGTTCTAATCCCGGCATCCCATATGGTCCCCCATGCCTGCCAGGAGCTATTTCTGAGCAGATAGCCAGGAGTAACCCCTGAGCACTGCCGGGTGTGGCCCAAAAACCAAAAATTAATTAATTAATTAATTAATTAACTAATTAAATTGGGCCAGAGCAATAGTATAGCAAGTAGGACATTTGCTTTGCATGGGGCCAACCCAGATTTGATTCTTGGCATCCTAAGCACTGCCAGAGTGTGTCCTTAGTTCAGAGCCAGGCGTAACCCCTGATCATTGCTGGGTGTGACCCAAAGTAAAACAAAACAAAGAACTTTCTTTAAGTTTAAAAAAGAAGGGGCTAGAGAGTTCATACAGAATTAAGGCACTCCCCTTCCCCCAAAAAAGAGAGGTGCAAACATTTTTCTTTTGGGGGGAGCACACCCAGAGATGTTTTGGACTTCTTCCTGACTCTGTGCTCAGAATCATTCTCCATGCTCAGGTCACTATATGCAGAGTCAAGGCCCAAACCCAGGATGGCCACATCCTTATGAGCCACATTCTTGTGCCCTCTGGCCTGCCCTCACTTTTCCTGTTTTGAGGAGCAAAAACCATTCAAGGACCTAGCTACGTGCCTGGGGGTTGGGGGACTTCCTACTGCAAGGCCTGTGTTTGTCACAACGTTCAAAGCCATAAATGACAGACAGCTATAGATGGATTACAGGCAGCAGACAAGAAGTCTGTGTGTCTTTCCTGGCCTTGTGCATCTGTTCAGACCCCATTTATTTTATCAGGCCAGGCCTGGCCCATAAACGTGGAACTCTGGTAAATGTCCTCCAGTCCCAGACAGACACCTCAACCCTGCCTGGCCTCTTCCTTCAGACTAGACTCAGCTCACTTTCCCAATGTCTCCAAAGTCCACAAAACCCATCCCTGCTTCCCCATCATGCCACACAGAGACCAAAACTCAAAGCAAGAGAGCTGGGCTGCGGGGGGGCTGGCAAATATGCCCTGTACTGGCAGGAATACGAAGCCTAATTCATCAACATCATTGTCCCCTTTGGGGGAGAGACTCAAGCTGGCCCATGACCCTTTGCTCCTGCACCACCTTGTCAGGGAAACCAGCAGGAAGGATCTCATTTGTTGCGCCTGTGAAATTTCCAAGACCCCCCCCTCCACACACACTTAAGCCTTCACATTTCCATCACCACTGAGTGGCAATTGGCACAGAGATGATGTTTGACTTAACCCAGCGTGCCACCCGACCAGAATAGGGAATGTGTCAGCAACCTATGGATGATCCATTTGTAACAGTTTTTAAAATGGCTTTGTTGGGCCCAGAGAGATAGCACAGCGGCCTTTGCCTTGCAAGCAGCCGATCCAGGACCAAAGGTGGTTGGTTTGAATCCCAGTGTCCCATAGGGTCCCCCATGCCTGCCAGGTGCTATTTCTGAGCAGACAGCCAGGAGTAACCCCTGAGCACTGCTGGGTGTGGCCCAAAAACCAAATAATAATAATAATAATAATAAAATAAAATGGCTTTGTTGGGGGGCTGAGCGATAGCACAAAGGGGAGGGTGTTTGCCTTGCATGCAGCCAACACAGATTCGATCCCCAGCATTCTATGTGGTCCCCCTGAGCCAGGAATAATTCCAGTGCACCTCTGGGTGTAACCCCCCCCAACAAAAGACAAAAAATAAATCAATACAACTAATTAAAAGGCTTTTTCTATAGAGATGAGGACTAGGTGGACCCTTCCATGGTAGAAAACATGTCACAAAGAGTTGAGAGTACAGTTAAGGCAGAGACAGGACCACTAGGACAGTGAGAGAGTTAGGAATGATCATTCTGGATAAGAACTGGGTGCTAAAAGGAGAGAAAGTGAGCATGGTATCCCTTCAGTAATAATATTGCAGACTACAGTGCCTAAAAGAGGGAAGAAAAGAGAGAGGGGGAGAGAAGAAAGAGAGGGGGGAGAATGAAAGTGGAGGGAAGAGAGAGGGAGAAAGAGAAAGAGGGAGAAGAAGGAGGGGGGAGAGAAAGAGAGAAGAAAAATGTCTGCCCTAGAAACAGGCAGGGGATTGGCTAGGGAGGAGAGGAGGGAGGGAGGGAAACTGGGAACACTGTTGGCAGGAAATGTGCTCTGCTGAAGGAAGGGTGTTGGACATTATATGACTGAAACTCAATCATCAATAATTTTGTCACTATGAAAAAAAAATAAAGAACCTTGTAACCACGGTGTTTAAAGTAATTTTTTAAAAATCACGATTTAAAAAAATTTTAAATTTAAATTTAAATTTTTAAAACTTAAAAAGAAATAAAAAGGCTTTATCTAAATCAATAGTCTTTTGGCCTTTTTGAACTTTATTTTCACAGAATCAATCTCTTTCCTAACCTTCATGGAAGTCAGAGCAAGCCACACACCATAGACAGAAATGAACTTTTTCCCCCACAAAGGTCAAAAGTAACTTTGATCTGTTTTGCTTGGGGTTTGGGGCTTTGGTTTGGTTTGGTTTGCACTCAAGTGATTACTTGAAACAGTGGAGAGAAATCAGCCTGCTTCATCACCCCTGTTCTTGCTAGAAGACAATTGACTTTCCTTCCTCTCAGTATTTAGAAAAGGTTTACTGCTGTCACTGACCCCACAGATAAGAAATGCCAAAACAAACCCGGGATCAAGTGCTGCTCCTCTGGGTGTCTCCTTCCCACCCTGTGCAAGCCTTAGGGAATGGCTTGTTCAGAGGTCTGAGGGAGAAAAATCAGATCCTATCACCCATCCCTCAAGGAAAAGGCCTGAGTCAAGTGAAACCCCCAAACCTGCCCTCCTGTTCACCTCTGCACCCCCCCCCCCCCCCCCGTCCTTATCGGTGACTCCTTGACACCTGTGAGATTAGTAGTGCTTAGAGCAGTGGGCTAACTGGGATTTTTTTTTCCCCCTGATGGATTAATTATTTACCCCAAAGTTAAATGATGGAGAGGGCCCATCACTTATGGTTTCTGTGGCCAGTCTCAGAAATAGTTGTGGACGGAGTAGAAGCTTTTGACAAATGTCATCCCATGATTGGTGAAGCTTAAATCCAATAACTTAAATCATGAGTATGGAATGGATCTAATGATCAGTATTTGAAATATTTGAAATATTTTCTTGGGTGTGTTTTTTTCTTTCGAGAGAGCCCACACCCGGCAGCGCTCAGGGGTTACTCCTGGCTCTACACTCAGAAATTACATTCACTCTTGGTGGTGCTTGTGGGGACCCTATGGGATAACGGGGATTAAACCCTGGTCAACCTTGCTCAAGGCAAATGCCCTCCTGCTCCAGCTGCTCTTGGTTATCTTGAATAAGGGTTCCATTAGTTTTAAAGTATGATGGAGATATTGTGGAGCTTAGAAAAACTAAAAAACAACCCGTCATCACCCAGAGAGAATGACTTATAATAGTCTTGTAGTAAGTATTCTTCGAATATGGATGTGCATAATGTAAATGCAATTTTATATCTTTTGGGGGGGCAGAGCACACCCATCAGAACTCAGGTTACTTCTGGCTCTGTGCTCAAGAATTTTTCCTAGGAGAGGCTGGAGAGAGCACAGCGGTAGGTTGTTTGCTTAACACTCAGCTAACCCAGGACAGACCCCGGTTCGATTCCTGGCATCCCATATGATCCCCCGAGTCTGCCAGGAGTAATTTCTGAGCACAAAGCCATGAGTAACCCCTGAGTGCTGCTGGATGTGACCCCAAAACCAAAAAACGAAGAAGAAAAAAAGAATCCCTCCCGGTGGTGCTCCGAGGACCCTATGGAATGCTGGGGATCAAACCCTGGCCGGCTGTGTGCAAGGCATATGTCCTTCCTGCTGTGCTATCTCCAGCCCCCCTCAGCCTGTCGTAGTCCCCTGGCTCCTGAAGAGCCTCTCAGAGAAACCAAGGACCTGGGTTGGCGCAAGAACATGGGAGGGACAGGCAGTTCATGTTAGTCCCACACAGTGGGAGCCCAAAGCCCCAGAGAGCTGATGGACCTGGCAGAGACCAACCGGGTCCCTGGGGGGAATGGGAGTAGAATGCAGCAGACTTCCAAGACCCCCTGAACTTCTTTCTATAAGGGCCCTGCATTCCCCATCTCAGCCTACAGCTCCCCACCCCAACCCGGGAGGGCCTCACACATCCTTCAGGGACTGGAGGACAAAAAGCCCAAGCTTTCTCCAGCCCAAGCCTGGTCTCCAGCACTAAATGGCCCCCTGAATACTGATGGAGTGTTCCAGGAGTGACCCCTGGACTCGCCAGGTGTGTCAGAAGTTCAAAAAGAGGGAAGAGGTGAGGCCTGCAAGGAAGCGACTCTTAGGAGAAATGTTGTGGACAAAACATAGGTTGAGGGGAACAGGAGAAGGAGAAGGGGGCCCCAGCCTAGCAAAGGGAGGAAGGGGTGACGGGGAGGTCAGCCAGAGCAGGAGGTTTCTGCTTCCCGCAGCTGCAGGAGGAGGGCAGGGAGGAGGGCAGGGCACTGAGACAGCAGCTGCACTAGCGAGGACAGGGGGCCCCCGATGGGGAGTTGGGCCTCCCGCTCCTCTCTGGGCCTGGATCCAAGGGCAGGGCTGGCCTTGGGCTTGGTTGAGCCCCAGTTTCCTGGGGAAACTTCTCTAGGCACCAGGGGGACTGCTCCAGGCTCTCGGAGCCCCACCCTGCAGGGCCCCTCACTGCTGACTCCATGCTGGGGGAGATCTCCCTGCAGCTCTGAGCAGGCTCTGGCAGCTCTCTGCTCCCCCTCCTCCCACTTCCTGCCTCAGGCTTGGTGGGAGCACTTTGCTCCCACAAGTGCTAGGGATGGAGTCCAGAGCCTCATGCAAGGCAAGGGCCCTGCTTCTGACTTCCAACACCAGCCCTGTTTTTCCTTAGTTCTTTTTTTTTTTTTTTTGGGGGGGGGGGTGGGAAGAGCCAGAAGGGATGACACACCCAGCAGTGCTCTGGGATTACTCCTTGCTCTGTGTTCAGGTATCACACTCCTGGTGGTGTTTGAGGGACCATATGTAGTGCCAGAAATGAAATAGAGGTCATACATAGCACACGCAAAGCAAACACCATAACCTTCCACTTTTGGTCTCCCCTCCCTTTATTCATTTTCTTTTCTTTTCTTTGAGGGGGGGTGGCACACCCAGTGGTGCTTAAAACTTACTGTTGTCTCTATGATCATGATCACTTCTGATGGGGCTCAGGGGGCCATATGAGATGCCGAGGATTAAACCCCAGTCAGCCACATGCAAGACAAATGCACTCTCCACTGTACCATTTCTCCAGGCCCCCTATGTTTTTTTTCTCTTTTGTTGTTGTTGTTTTGTTTTGGGGTTACATCCTGTGGTGCTCAGAGGTTACTTTTGTCTCTGCACTCAGAAATCGATCGTGGCAGGCATGGGGGACATGCCGGGATTCAATCCACCATCCATTCTGAGTCGGTTGCTTGCAAGGCAAATGCCCTATGGCTGTGCTATGTTTCCGACACCCCCCATTTTTTCTGTTTGTTTGTTTATTTGTTTGCCTTTGGGCCACACCGGAGGTGTTCAAGGGTTACTCCTGGCTCTTCAGGTCCTGACCTGTCTTTTATTTTTTTTTTTTTTTTGGTTTTTGGGCCACACCCAGCAGTGCTCAGGGGTTACTCCTGGCTGTCTGCTCAGAAATAGCTCCTGGTAGGCACGGGGGACCATATGGGACACCGGGATTTGAACCAACCACCTTAGGTCCTGGATCGGCTGCTTGCAAGGCAAACGCCACTGTGCTATCTCTCTGGGCCTGTGACCTGTCTTTTTAAGACAGTAGCCTACGATAAATGAAGAGGGGCATAATGGGTTGAAGCACATGCTTGGTATGAAGGAGACCCAGGTACACTCCTTGTCACTGTCATAGTCTCCCAATCACTGAGCCAGCAATAATCCTCAAAAACTTTTGAGTGTGGGTGTGGTTTGGAGCCACAGCAGGGCAGGGAGGACATTTTGCCTTGCACATGGCCGACCTGGGTTAAATCCCCAGCATCCCATAGGATCCCCAGAGCCTGCCAGGAGTGAGTTCTGAGTGCAAAGCCAGGAGTAATCCTTGAACGCCACCGGGTGTGGTCCAAAAATCTTAAATAACTGAATAAATAAATACATAAATAAATAAATGAACGAATAAATGAATTGCTGAGTGAGGTCCCCAATTCCAAAACCAAAACAAAGAAAACAGTCTCAACACACACGACACCTGGCTCAGTGGTTTTAATTGGCATTTCTGTAGTGACACTGAGCCTATTTCTGAAATACCTAAAACTATAAAATAACATCTGTGTATAAGCCTTACTATGTCATGTTTTACCGAAGAGAAAAATAATACAATATTTTAGAGTTTTCCTGGCCCCTTTATTGCAACTGAGATTATTTTTATGAACATCCATTATGTCCATGACGATAATAAAATGTACCTTTCTGTTCATTGGTCCTTCGCCAGCCGTTCTACGAAAATGAATCATACACAAGTTTTTTTTTAATAAAAAAAGATGAATCATACCGAATGATTCAAGCCCTGCAGCAAAGCAGAAAATGTGCCCTCTGGTGTTTTTTGGGGAAAAAAAGGACATTTTTTTCTCTTATAGTTTTTCTCCCATTTCCCTTTTACCCATTCGGCATGGAAGACCTTGGCTTTAGACACTGGACAACCAGCAAATGTGGGGGAGCGAGTCCCAAGGTGCTATTAGTCACACAAGACTCCACACTCAGGGCCCCCTCTTGGTAGGTGCTCGGGGACCACATGAGGTGCCAAGATACAAACCAGTTTCCGGATTCAAACCCACATCAAGGCCACAGACGTGTGCCTTAACTTCTATTCTTCCCTCTTTATTTTTTCTTTGGATTTTCGTTATTGCTTTATTTTCCCTTTGGATAATTTTTCTTTTACTGAAAGTTTTTTTGTCTTTTTTCCCAAGAAATAGCTATGAGAATATCTAAGAAATGAAATTCTTTCTATTTTTTGTTTTTCTATTGTTTGTTTCTATTGTTTGTTTTTTGGGTCACACCTGGCAGCACTCAGGGGTTACTCCTGGCTCTATGCTCAGAAATCACTCCTGGTAGGCTCGGGGGACCATATGGGATGCAGGATTCGAACCACCAACCTTCTGCATGCAAGGCAAATGCCTTACCTCCATGCCATCTCTCTGGTCCTGAAATTCTTTCTATTTAAGGCAACTTTTGTTTGTTTTTTGGGCCATACCCAGCAGTGCTTGGGGGTTACTCCTAGCTCTACACTCAGAAATGGCTCCTGGCAGGCTCTGGGGAAAGACACTTCCAACCTCAGCCCCACTTGTTAAAAAATTTTTCTTTTTTTTGGTTTTTGTTTTTTGGGCCACACCCAGTGATACTCTCCTGGCTTGGGGGATCATATGGGACGCCGGGTGGATCGAACCAAAGTCCATCCTGGGTCAGCCGCGTGCAAAGTAAACACCCTACCTCTGCACCACCTCTCTGGCCCCCACTTATTGGAACACTGATGTCTACAATGCCACAGTCTGATTCTTTAGGTTCCAGCCAGTGGAAAATTCTGCCCAAATCCTTGGTGAAGATGCTACTTGAAAGTCCTTGTTTGATTTCATTATTCCATGCAAAAGACCTCTTCTCTATTTTTTTAATTTAAAGCTATAAAGAATTGGAGCAAAAGTCTCTGTGTGAGCAATGGTTGCCTTATCAGCAAGGTCTGTCACAATCCTTGGTTCTATGTAATTTTTAGGACAATCCCTAACCTTGCCTCCAGAGACCACTGTATCTACGACCTTCCTTCTTTGCCATTGCCACAGTTCCAAGAATCATGTTCACTGCCTGCTTAGGGTGGAGTGGGCCATAGAGAACATCGAGTCCCAAGGGTCACTGACAAGGATCTGTGCATAGGCCTTTTTTATTTATTATTTATTTATTTATTTATTTATTTATTTATTTATTTATTTGGGGGGGGGGTCACACTCAGCAGCGCTCAGGGGTTACTTCTGGCTCTGAGCTCAGAAATTGCTCCTGACAGGCTTGGGGGACCATATGAAATGCCAGGGATCGAACTCATATCTGTCACAGGTCAGCAAAATGCAAGGCAAACGCTCTATCATGCTATCACTCCGGCCCCACATAGGCCTTTTTAAATCTGTTCACAACTTCATCATGGATTCTCTTGTTAAAATACAGTCTCCACACAGTGGTACACCTCTGGTCAGTGGTCCCCACAGCAGCAAAGACAGCAGAAGGAATGTCTAAGTTCAGGTCTGGATCTTCAAAAGCAATAATAGCATTGTTTCTTCCAAGTTCTAGAAACTTCTCCCAAACCTCTCTTGCACCATAAAGCCACCTGTTTTCCCACCTGAATGCTTCTGGTGAAAGACAGGAGGCTTGTCCCCTCAGCTTTGGCCATTGCTGTGCCAATGTCTGCCCCATCACAAGTCAAGGAACAAACTGTACCAGGCCACCTGTTCTCCAGAACCTTGGCAATTAATTCTTTGTGAATTGGCTACACTAATGAGGGAAGTTATTGGGGATACATCCAGTGGGTTCAGGGTTCAGGGTTCACTCCTGGCAGGCTCTGGGGACCCCACAGGATGCCGGAAATTGAACTTGGGTTGGCTGCGCACAAGACTAACACTCTTCTCCACTTGCCAAAATGTTGTTTAAATAAAAGTTCTGACCTTCTCCTAGTTTGTCTACACAACGGTAACAGCCCAAGACTGGCCCCAACTGTTTTTGACACAGCCCCTGACAGAACTGTAATTGGCCTTGCACTAGCAGGAGAAGGAAAGGGGGAACATTAGGAGGCTTCTAAGATGGAAGGAGGCTTCTAAGATGGAGTCTATTCCCATAGGGTCCCCCAAGTACCAGCAGGAGTGATTCCTGAGTGCAGAGCCTGAGCATTGCTGGGTGTGCCCCCAAAGCAAAAACAGTAAAGTGGGACCAGAGAAATAGCATGGAGGTAAGGCGCTTGCCTTGCATGCAGAAGGTTGGTGGTTCGAATCCCGGCATCCCATATGGTCCCCTGAGCATGCCAGCAGTGATTTCAAAGCATAGAGCCAGGAGTAACTCCTGAGCGCTGCCAGGTGTGTCCCAAAAAACAAAAAACAATAAAAAAACAAAACAAAAAAAACAAACAATAAAATGATTTATTTTCTTGGGCCAGAGAGATAGCATGGAGGTAGGGTGTTTGCCTTGCATGCAGAAGGATGGTGGTTCAAATCCTGGTATCCCATATGGTCCCCCGAGCCTGCCAGGAGCGACTTCTGAGCATAGGGCCAGGCGTAATCCCTGAACACTGCTGAGTGTGACCAAAATAAATAAATAAATAAATAAATAAATAAAATAAATACCTTTTCTTTCAAAATATTTATTTCAAGTCAAAACTTATATAGGACACTATAAACAGAAAGACAACATGTAAGTTAGGTAAAAATCCTTAAGGAATACAGTATTTGATCGCAGCAATAAAATATGCAAAATAATCTGACATTAGATCCTTTGAAAACATAATTCAAGTAATAATACCAAAGTAGTCTTGCTCAGAATAAAAGCTCATTTTATGATAAAGTCATACAAAGTCCTTAGGTGATTAGCATCTATATTTTCATCCAGAATCTTCACTAAACAGGATTCTTTTATGCAGCACTATAAGCCATCTTCCCTGTCCCTACATAACACTTGTTTTTTTGTTGTTTTTGTTAGTTTGTTTGTTTTGGGGCCACACCTGGCCGCACTCATCGGTCTCTACACTCAGGAATCACTCGTGGGAGGCTCAGGAAACCATATTGGATGTCTGGGATCGCACCCCGGTAGGCTGTGTGCAAGGCAAACACCATCCTCACTGTCCTATCTTTCCCGCCCTTAAGCCACTTGTCATTAAAGCAGAGGTGGGACATGTCCTTGAGTGGAATAAGGCTCATGGGATCTCATGGTCTGACCTGTCACTGGATCTCAGACCCAGCAGTCCATAAATCACAGTCTCTGGGGCCGGGCGGTGGCGCTAGAGGTAAGGTGCCTGCCTTGCCTGCGCTAGCCTAGGACGGACAGCGGTTCGATCCCCCGGCGTCCCATATGGTCCCCCAAGCCAGGAGCGACTTCTGAGCGCATAGCCAGGAGTAACCCCTGAGCGTTACCGGGTGTGGCCCAAAAACCAAAAAAAAAAAAAAAAAATCACAGTCTCTGGGTTCACAAATGGCCTCTGGATTTTGGAATCTTCCTCCATCGCATTTGCCCTGAAGAGGAACCATGCGAGAAAGAAAAGGAAAACATCTTTGTCTGTTTTGTTCTGCTGGGGACCAAATTGTGGTGTCACACTTTCTGCCACGAAGAAGCCAAGTGTCCAGACTCTGTTGTCCCTGGGTGTGTGACATGAATTGGGCAGAAAGAGGGACCGACCGAGTCATCCAGATGATGAGCCCT
This sequence comes from Suncus etruscus, assembly GCF_024139225.1. NCBI lineage: Eukaryota > Metazoa > Chordata > Mammalia > Eulipotyphla > Soricidae > Suncus > Suncus etruscus. The sequence goes on along the minus strand of NC_064860.1, from coordinate 94,222,043 downwards.
CGGAGACTCCATGGAGAAGGGGGCTGTCACCCTCCAGCCCATGGGGCCCCTGACACTGGAGCTTTGCCTTCGTGGTGTCTTCCTCTTGCTTTTTCTCCTCCTCTTGCTTTTTCTCCTCCTCTTCCTCTTCCTCTTCCTCCTCGGACTCATCATTGTAGAAGTGGATGGTGGCCTGTACTGGGAAGCTGGCAGCACTTTTTCCCTGAACTCTGTAGATATTCTTGACGTTTCGAGAGGGGCAAATACAGCCTGTGGTGAAGAAACAATTCAGTCATGAATAGATAGGAGAACAGGGCTGGGGGGGCCTTTGGCCTAATTTAAATCCCTTCCACCCAGCCCTACTCTGGCCTTTGCACTTAGACTATTCATTTGGTTTGTGGCTTTTCTGCCTGGGCCAAACCTGGCCAGTACTCAGAGGTTACTCTTGGCAGGTTCAGGGGACCATTTGGGATGCTGGAGATCGAACCCAGGTCGGCAGCGTGCAAGGCACAAAGCCCTCCCCTCTGTGTTGTCACTCCAGGCCCATCATGATGCTCATTTGTTTTAAGCAGCAAATTACAAGGATGGATATGACCTGGTTATTTGTGGGGTTTTGTTGTTGTTGTTTTCTGAGGTGTGGTGGGAGATATTTGTCTCATACACTGCAGTGCTCAGGGCTTCCTCCTGATTCTATGCTCAAGGATCATTCGTTGGGCCTTGCTATAAGGACTCTCTGGAGCACCAGGATTATTGCACTGGAGTTGAGTCAAGGGCAAGGCAAGCTCCTGAACCCTGTTTTCTCTCCTGCCCCAACACTGGGTTCTGAACTCCCAGCTAGGTGGGGAAAGAGCTTGGATCCGAGTGAGATATTTGGAAGGACATGGCAATGAACAGGTGCTTCTGTGGAGGCAAAACATGAGTCAAACATGGGGGGTTCCATGACGAGGAGGCAGGACTGGAGCGACTGCACAGCGGCGAGGGCTCTTGCTTTGCTTGATGCTATGGGGCCATATGGGAGCTGTCATTGTTGCTATGATCAGGGCCCGGAAGTTGCTTGATATTTGATGGTATAAGTAATTTATTTTTTTTTTTTTTTTTTTTGGGCCACACCCGTTTGACGCTCAGGGGTTACTCCTGGCTATGCGCTCAGAAATCGCCCCTGGCTTGGGGGAACCATATGGGACGCCGGGAGATCCAACCACGGTCTGTCCTACGCTAGCGCTTGCAAGGCAGACACCTTACCTCTAGCGCCACCTTCCCGGCCCCCCGTATAAGTAATTTCTAAAAGAAAAAAAAAAAACCTCCAGAAACATTAAGAGATTGGAGCAATATATTACACAGCAGGTAGGCCAATCTGGGTTCAATCCCCAGCATCCCACATGGTCCCCCTGAGCACAGCCAGGAGTGATTCCTGAGTGCAAAGCCAGGAGTAACCCCTGAGCACGACAGGTATTGCCCCCAAATAAACAAACAAATAAAACCAAATCAAAACCACCACCAATAAGCCCCACAGAAATAAAACCAGAATGAAGAGGCATCTCCAATGCAAAGGGGGATGTAACTGCATGTAAGAATATAGGCAAAGGGACCAGAGCAACAGTCTAGCAGCAAGGGCATTTGCCATGCACATGTAGCTGACCAGGGTTTGATCCCCAGCAGCCCATATGGTCCCCCAAGCACTGCCAGGAATAATCCCTGAGTGACACCGGGTGTGGCAAAAAAAAAAATATATATAGATATAGATATATATATTTTATTTGTGTTATTTGTGTATATCAGCCACTCCCCCAATACAACCCCTCAAACTCTAGCATGAGGACAATGGAAATCTTGCAAACCATGACCCTGAAATCCAGGCCTAGAGAAGCTGTGAGCTTTTCTGGTTGTTTCCATATAAAAAAAAAAAGTTTCATTTAGGGGATAGAAGTAGTGTATTTGTCTTATATGCTGCTGACCCAGGACAGATCTGGGTTCGATCCCCAGCATCCTATAAGGTCCCCCAACCTTGCCAGGAGCAATTTTTGAGCGTAGAGCCAGGAGTAACTCCTGAGCACCACTGCAGCTGGGTGTGGCCCCCAAACAAATAAATATACAAACAAAAGTTCCATATAAAGGAGGGAAGTGAATGTGTGTGTGTGAGAGAGAGTATATGTGAATTTGTGTGTGTCTATGTGCGTGCGTGCGTGTGTGTGTGTGTAAAGGCAGAGAGGGTCCTTTGTTTTCCTTGAAAAGAAAATGGAGACTCTGTATATTGGCCTAGTCATGCTTGGAAAAAAAGAAAATGTCTATAAAAATTGGGACCTCTGGTGGCCATGTAGTGAAGTCAGCCAGAAAACAAGAAAATCAGGGAGGGTTTCTCTCAGGACCCTGGAATCATGAAAGCAAATGGGACATTGGGCAGGGAGACAGTCCCGAGGCTCAGGCTCATAGCTGACTGGTACTTTTGAGAGTTACCTGAGCACTGTTTTCTTCACTGCTGAGCATAGAGTCAGGAGTAAGACCTGAACAAAGCCAGGTCTTTTTAGAAACAAAAGGCAACCGAACAACACTAGTGAGTGAGGCCTGAGGAAATGATAGGCCATGTGCAGACAGTGTCTGTGACTCAATTTCCCCATGCGTTTTCTTTTCTTTTTTTGTGGGGGAGAGTTGGGGCATGGGTAGAACTTAGGACCTCACACACCCACAAACTAGGCGCTCTGTCACTGAGGTCCAGCCCATACCTCTAGTCCCATCTTTTTAGGTCGATTTTGCTCTAACACTCTACGTCGGACTACATCCTGAGAGAGAAATATAAATGCACCTAATTAAAACCAAATAATTAGGGGCCAGAGCGATAACATCAGGGAGAGCATTTGCCTTGCACACAGCTGACCCGGGTTTGATCTTGGACATCCGTATGGTCCCCAGAGCCTCCCAAGAGTCATTTCTGAGTTCAGAGTCAGGAGTGACCCCTGAAAACTGCCATGTGAGACCTCCAAAACACAAAACAGAATAATTAACTATACCTAAAATCCAAAACAACTAACAACAAACAGTAACTAAGTAGACAGGCTATATAATTTTATGTGAAATTAAACATTAACATAAGTATAACTAACAATGTGAGGGGTAAATAAAAATCTCATAAGGGGCTGGGAAGATGGTTCAGAAGTTAGGGTATGTGTCTGATGTATGCCTGACCCTGATTCGTTCCTTGCCACCATATGGCTACTGAGCATCACTGGGGTGGCTGTGGAGGCCTCCAGCACTGCAGGATCTGGGCAGTACTGAATTCTCAGGCCCTTGTATTGAACCTTGTATTGACTGAGAATCAGTGGGAGTGGTTCCTGGGCCCTGGAGCACACTTGGAAGAGGTTCCCACAGCCCCTGCAAAAAGGTATTAATAAAAAAAGTGCCAATCCCAAATTTTAGCTGAAAGAATGAATGAATGGATTCCAGGAACCCACTTAAATCTCCTTGAAGTCCCTTGCGGGAAGGAAACAGAATTAAAAGACTATAAGGACCAGCATTTACTTTGCTGGAAACATAACAACATAGGTGGAAATCACTGATATGCACCCCACATATTTAATAAACAAGTGACTTACGTAAAGTCACTTCTTACCTTACGGGATGCTGAAATCCAAAGGCCCCTGGAGATCCCCAAGTCTGTCGGTCACCTCCAGGCTCTAGCTGTGAACACAGACAGACAGCCTCAGAAAAGTAACTTTGCATAGTTTCAAAAAATAAGCTTTACTTTCTCTGTGGGTGGGTGGGCAGCTGCATCAGTCCTGGCAAGCTTGGGGAGTGAGATGCCATGAATTAAATCCAGGTCAGCTGAGTACAAGGCAAACACCTCCACCCTACATCCCCGATGTGCTATCACTCAGGGACCCCTGGTTAAAAATTCTTTAAGTAGACAGTTTGAGCTCCCTCTACCATATTATCTAAACTTGATGTTAGCAGTCAAAGGAACGTGGAAAACAGAAGAATAACTCCCCCGAAGCCTTTGTTTCTAGGGGCCCAAGCACTAATACAGAGTAGGGAGCTTACCTTCCACTCAGCCATACTAGGCTGGATCCCCAGCAATCCTATATGGTGTCCAGGCCCACCAGGCATGACTCCTGAGCACTGCTGGCTGTGACTCACCCCCCCCCAAAAAAAGCTTTCAATTCTAGCAGTCTTCATAAACTTTAAACACCCCTTCTAAACTTTAACAACTTCACCCTGAAGGGAAACAATGTTTAATACAGTTTAAGTGCAGGTGGGACAAAGAACTGGTCTGTGATGTTGTTTTGTTTTTTATTTTTTATTCTTGGACTAGGATGTTTACAGCTCCGGAAGTGGATACCTCTTGATGTGCAACCCTAAGACGTGTGTGTGTGGGGGGGGGGGTTGGTGCAAAGATCCTTATTAAATTAAATATCCTTTTCTGGTGCTGAAAGATAGTACAGAGGTGAGGGTACTCATCTGGCTCAATCCTCTGAGCACTGTTAGGGCTGATCCCTGAGCAGAGAACCAGGAAGTCCTCTGCACTTCTCACCATCCCCAAAAATCTTTCTCTGACAAGAGAAAGGACTCACTATATGATTTTGATAATCTAGGAGGGGAAAGAAATATGGATTTCAGCACTGTGTCAATTTTACCTGGGACCTATTCCTTGGAAGAATGAGCCCAGACAGTGGAGGTTTCCTGGGCTAGAGAGAGTCCAGTAGGCTGGATTTGTGGCTGACCAGGGTTTGATCCCCAAAACTCCATTCTGATCCCCACCAGGAGTGAGCCCTGAACCTGTACAGAGCCAGGAGTTAAGTCCTAAGCACCACTGGGTATGGCCCCCAAATCCAAACCAACCAGCAGAGATTTCTGCCAAAGGGTTTTTTGCCTTCTGCTCGGAGGTGTGGAGATCCTGAGCCTGCAGGGCTGATCCAAGTACAATTCTGACATCTCCTTTTAAGGGGCTCTCCAGGGCGGTACAGCATAGAGAGGGAAAAAGCAACTGAAATCTGCAAGGGTTTTAATGCTGGTTTCTTTTCCCAAGCCTAAGACAGTTTCCAAAGGTTGGATCAGACACCAAGAAAGGAGTTTGAGAGAGAGAGATAATACAGTGGGTTAGTTGCTCTGCCCATGGCCCACCCTAGTTCAAACCCCAGCACCCCTTCAGGAGCCCCGAAGTCATCCAGCAGTCATCCCTGAGCCCAGAGCCAGGAGTAAACATATCCAGTGTTGTGGCCTCAAATTATAACACACACCCCTAAAAAAAAAGACTCCAAGACATGGCAGTGAGTGTTATGCTCAGGGCACAGAGCTTGACAGCCAATGAAGGTTTAATTCTTTTTTAATTATAATTATTTTTCTTATGTTTTTTCTTTTTTTAATTTTTAATTCTAATCCTGATCTCTTGGTTCCCAATCTGAGCATTGTTCTCTAGGCAATCAGTTATATCATCCCTTTGCATCAGCTTCCAGTAAAATTTTGCAGAAATTCAGCCAGGGATGCTGAAGCTCAGGAAGTACCCCTGTTTTGTCGGCAGATGGCGCAGTAGAGCGAGGCTCGCTCGCAGCGCTCCACCAACTGGGAATCTGCACTTTTTTGCTCTGCAAAGCTCGGATTGGGGTGGGGAGAAGCCTGGCAATGGGGAGCTGCAGCCCCCCCCCCCAGAAACACAACATCCCCGCCCAAGGAAACCCCATCGCTAAAATGCTTCCTGGTGCGTGAAAAAAGGAGCATAAATTGGAAGTATGCTACAGCCAAACGTGGTTCTGGAGAGTCACTTTCTTTTTTTTCCAAAAGGCACAAAGAAGCAGGAAAAGTAACATCAAAGCCAAGAAAACACACCTTAGAAAGTGCAGTTGTGATGCTAGTAGGCTTCGATTTTTGCAACAAAGAGGTTGCACAAGATGGAGGAGAAAGAGATAATTAGAAACTTCTGTGTTCTCTCTCTCCCTCTCTCTCTCCCCTCTCTCTCCCTCTCTCCCTCTCTCTCCCTCTCTCTCCCTCTCTCTCCCTCTCTCTCTCCCTCTCTCTCTCACCTCTCTCTCCCTCTCTCTCTCCCTCCCTTCCCTCTCTCTCTCTCCCTCCCTCCCTCCTCTCCCTCTCTCCCCTCTCTCTCCTCCTCTCCCTCTCTCCTCTCCTCTCTCTCTCCCCTCTCTCTCCCCTCTCTCTCCCTCCCCCTCTCCCTCTCTCCTCTCTCTCTCCCCTCTCTCCCTCTCTCTCCCCTCTCCTCCCCTCTCCCTCCCTCCTCTCTCTCCCTCTCCCTCTCCCTCTCTCCCCTCCTCTCTCCTCTCCCTCTCCCTCCCTCTCTCCCTCTCCCTCCTCTCCCTCTCTCCTCTCCCTCTCTCCCTCTCCCTCTCTCCCTCTCCCTCTCTCCCCCTCTCTCCCTCCTTCTCCCTCTCCCTCTCTCCCTCTCCTCTCTCCCTCTCCTCTCTCCCTCTCCCTCTCTCCCTCTCCCTCTCTCCCTCTCCCTCTCTCCCTCCTGACTTTGCTCCGGAATTACTCCTGGGGTAAGGGATGCTCAGGATCAAACCTGGGTTGGCAGAGAGCAAGGCAAATGCCCTACCCACCTTACTATCTCTCCACTAGCCCTTCTTCCACATCGTTTTGGTTTTCTGGTTTTAAGCGCACCTGGTGGTGCTCTGGGCTTCATTCTTTTTTCTGTGATCTGAGCTCTGATAGGGGTGGGGGGTCAGGGGACCACAGATGATGCCTCGGATCTAACCTAGGTCTGCTGTGTATAATAAGGCAAGTACATACTCCCAGCTGCACAATCTCTCCGGCCCCTACTTTCTAATCTGTTTAAGACTTTAAACCTGGGCAGAGCAGATGGTTCAACAGGCTGTAGTGTATGCGTTGCACGTGGAGACCCTGGGTTCTATCCCTAGCACTTCAAGATGCCCCAATCCAAGATTTATATTCCTTTTTTTTGGGGGGGGGGCACACCTGGCAGTACTCAGGGGTTACTCCTGGCTATGCGCTGAGAAATCACTCCTGGCAGGCTGGGGATCGAACCAGGGTCCTTCCTGGGTCAGCCACCTGCAAGGCAAATGCCCCACTGCTGTGCTATATCTAAGGGCCCGGGCCTAAGGTTTTATTTATTTATTTTTATTTCATTATACATCAGAATGATCTGAGCTCAAGAAATCACACCCTCCATTAGTTTTACAGAAATTGCATTGGCTCTGTACTTTAAAATAACAACACCTGAATTAAATATTCCCTCCAGACAATTTAATAAAACAGCCACACCTGAGTTTCTCGTATTACAAATACCGTCCTCTCAAACCATATGCCACATGGGCTATGCAAATAAAATACTCGGTCTTTTCCAGGGGGACCAGTTCTTCAGCAGAGTTGTAAAAAAAAAAAAATTCACCCATTTATATTCCAAAAATATTTAACAAAGGGTAGTCATTCCTTCAATCAATATAAAGCAATTTAGTTACCAAACCCCCGAAACAAAAGAACTGTGGCAGAGATTAATCTCCCCGACAAAGCCTGGCTGGACTCTATTTGCTCAGACAACACAAGTTTCCTAGGGGCGCCCTCAGGCAGGGTTGAAAGTCCTTGAGAGTGGCCAGACGGCTGGACGGCTTTTTCACCCCACCTTCTGGGCACCCAGACGGGGTCCCGGTTCTTATTTGCTCTGTGGCACCAGTTCTGTGGCTAATGCACGTTGTTTGGGGGGGTGGGAGGTGGAAGGTTGATTTAAAAGCCTTCTACCTACCCCCTCCCACCCTTGCAGGGTTGCTGGAGGAGAAAAAATTAAGTTGAAAGAATCTTCCAAAGCCCAGAGAGAAAGCACAGCAGCGTTTGCCTTGCAAGCAGCCGATCCAGGACCAAAGGTGGTTGGTTCAAATCCCGGTGTCCCATATGGTCCCCCGTGCCTGCCAGGAGCCATTTCTGAGCAGACAGTCAGGAGTAACCCCTGAGCAATGCCGGGTATGGTCCAAAAACCAAAACCAAAAACAGAAAAAAAGAAAGAATCTCCCAGAATACCCAGGAAACAGCTGGCCCAGTGTGGCTTTATTTATGCAGCAGGTACCCAAATTCTGAGGCGGTTTAGTAGCAGGGCAGGTCCTAGCCCTTCCCGGCTCCCAAACCTCTCTTCTCCCCAAAACTCATCAGAGAGCAGCAAAGCAGAGTTAGGGAGATAGGACGGAGGAAAAGTGCACTCCAGGGACCTGAGAGATAGCACAGTGGGAAGGACATTTGCCTTGCACTCGTCTGATCCAGGTTCCATCCCCAGCATTTCATAGGGTCCCAGAGCCTGCCAGAAGCGATTCCTGAGTGCAGAGCCCGGAATAAGCCTGAGTGGACCAAAAAGAAAACAAAAAAGCAAAGCCCACACTGTATGCAATTGGGTGCCATGTGTCACAGCTTTCTGCATCTGTTCTGGTGGCCTGGGGAGAGCCACAGCGGGTCTGTCACCCTACTCAGCCTCGTAAGACCCCCTTCCACCCCTCAGACACTCCGGTTAGGCATTTCTCCTGGGATTTCTTTTGGCTGGTGTGTTCTAAGTTTCTGGGCCATACCTGGCAGTGCTCAGGGATCACTCCTGGTGGGGCTCAGAAACCAGATTGGAGTGCTGGGATCAAATTTGGGACAGCTGCGTGCAAGGCAAGTGCCCTTCCGCCATACTATCAGTTCATCATTTCTTTCCTTATTTTTTGTTTTTGGGTCACACCCAGCAGTGCTCAGGGGTTCCTCCTGGCTCTATGCTCAGAAATCACTCCTGGTAGGCTTGGGGAATCATATGGGATGCTGGGATTTGAATCATCGTCCTTCTGCATGCAAGGTAAACACCCTACCTCCATACTATCTTTCTGGCCCCACTATCATCTTTTCTTAACGCTGCTGTAAAACCAAGGAGCACATATTAAGTGGCTTAAGAAACCTCAGACCTGGGCTGGAGCAATAGCACAGCGGGGAGGGCATTTGCCTTGCACTCAGCTGACCTGGGGTCCGTCCTCAGCATCCCATAGAGTCCCCTGAGCCTGCCAGGAGTGATTCATGAGTGCAGGGCCAGGACTAAGCCCTGAGAGTCACCGGATGTGGCCCCAACTCTGTGTCTCTCTGTTACACACACACACACACACACACACACTAAGCCCTGAGAGTCACCAGATGTGGCCCCAACTCTGTGTCTCTCTATTACACACACACACACACACACACACACACACACACACACATTGAGAGTCACCGGATGTGGCCCCAACTCTGTGTCTCTGTTACACACACACACAGACACACACACACAGACACACACCCCTTCCCTGGCAGGTGAACATCCTTGGTTCAAACCCTTCACTTTTTAGGGTCCTTGAGCACCTCCAGGAGTGACCCCCCCCTAAGCACAGGACCTGAATAAATCCTGAGTATGGGGGTGAGGGGAAGAACTCAGCACCCCTCCCAACCCCCCAAAAAAGAGCAAAGCCAAAGCAAGTTGCTGTGTTGTGTTTGCTGCCCGTTGCTTTTAGACAGTTAGTGTGATGATCTCACGAAATCTCACTCCAAACCCTCGGTTGGCCTTACCTGCCTCCCCATCCTGCTCCGCTCAGCATCTTGGGACGATAGGATCCACGGTCTCCAAGGCGTGGGGCTGGAATGGCAACCAGGATGAAACCTTGAACCTCAAATTCTACGATGAGGGGACCCTCAGTTCTAACAGATTGAGTTCGAGCTAATGGAGTGTTCTGGTCCCTTCCAAGGCTGCTTGGAAAAAGAGATGCTCAATGGATGCAGCTCAGAGGTGGTGCTCAAGTGTGCATGGTGAGTGAGGCCCCAGGTTTGATCCCCAGTGAGGCAAAGGGAAGAAAAGGAGACGCTGGCCACCTCCAGAAGACTGAGTTCTCAGTGGGAAAAAGGGCAGGATTGCAGGGACAGAGACAGCACTTCGGGAAAGGCATTTATTTGCCTTGCAGGCAGCAGCCCCGCATCCCATTGGGTCCCCAGCCTACCAGCAATGATCCCAGGAGTGCAGAGCCAGGAGTGGCTCCTGAGCATCACCAGGTGTGACCCAACCCCCCCCAAGGATGCAGGACCTTGTGGTCATTCTTTGCCTTTTTTAATGCCTTATTTCCAGTTCTCTGGGTGTGAGATAAACCCCAGATCTGGTCTAATGCATGGGCCACAAACTCTGTCTCAACTGGTCTCCCCAGCATTGGCGATCAAGTCACCAATTTCTTTCAGCATTCCCCGCTCTGGAACTGCAAGACCTTGACCCTAAGGGGCAATTTGACAGGAGTATAAGATAGAAAATTTAGGGTCCGGAGTGATAGCACAGCGGTAGAGCGTTTGCCTTGCACACTGCTTTCCCAGGACGCATCCGGATTCGATCCCTGGCATCCCATTTGGTCAGGAGCGATTGATTCCTGAGTGCAAACCCAGCTGGGAATAACCCATGCGCACTGCCAGGTGTGGCCCAGAAACCAAACCAAATAAAATAAACTAAAAGCACAAAGATTGGGCCAGAGCAATAGCACTGGTAGTGAGTGGTAGGACCTTTGCCTTGCAGGCTGCTTACCCAGGATGGACAAGTTTTGATCCCCAGCATGCCATATGGTCCCATTTGGTTCTGAGCGCAGAGCCAGCCAGGAGTGACCCCTGTGCGCAGCTGGGCTGGCCCAAAAGCCAATAGAGATAAAAATCATCATCATCATCATCAGATTGCAAATTTCCAAAGGAGGAGTTGGAATTGTTTCCCCACCCTGGCACCTCTCCGGGGTCACCCTCACCTCTCGGGCCCGGGCGGGGGTGCACGGGGACGGGCCCTGGGCCAGTGGCAGCGGTGACCGCGCGCTCCCCGGGTGCCCCGGGCGCCCCGGCCCCCGGCCCCGGCCGCCGTCGTGGGCTTCATGCGGCCGCCTGGCTCCGCTCGCGACGCCGCTCCGCCCGGGCCCGGGGCGCAGGTTTAAGCTGCGGGGCGGGGCGGGGCGAGGACACGGGCGGCGGGGAGGGGGCAGAGGGTGGCCGGAGGGCCGGCCCGGGAGGCCGCGGGAAGCCGAGGTCGGGGCGATGGGGCGCGGGGCGGGGCGGCGGGATGTGCCGCGGGAAGTGGGGAGGGGGCTGCTTCATTGTCCAGGTTGGACCCAGGGGCCCACCACTGCCTGGTGGAGGTGATGGAGAGGGGCTGGGGCCAGAGGCTGCTTGCGGATCTGGGTCCCCTGGGTCCCGGGTGGTTGTGTTTTTTTGGGGGGGAGTGGGAGATGATGGACCAAACCCTGAGATGCTCAGGGATGATCACTCCTGGTTCAGTGCTCAGGGCTTACTCTTGGCTCTGTGCTCAGGGGTCACTCCTATAGTGCTCAGGACTTCCTCCAGGCTCTGTACGCAGAAATCACTCCTGGAGGTGCTTAGAGGACACTCTGGGGTACCTGGATCGAATCTGGACCAGCTGAGTGCAAGCAAGTGTCCTCCCCGCTGGAGTATCTATCACTCCAGGTTCTGATTTCTGCCCCAGAGAATCTCCAGATAAGCCTGGAACGCGGCCCTGGAGTTTGGGGGAGCAGATCCAGAGTCCTGGGGTCCTGTTCTGATGCTGGAGGCCGGCTGGTGGGTTGGGGTCGCAGAGATGGCTGGAGGCACTCTGCCACTGTCTGAGTAGTTGCAGTAAAGGCTGGGAAGGAGATGCGAAGATTTCCATAGGCTGAGCATCCCAGGAAGGTGGAGATATAAGCACTGGGACACTTGGGGGGGTTCGAATTCCAGCACCACTCCTGGCTTCCCATTAGGGGTGATTTCCTTGCATACATCCAGGAGTAAGCCCCCCAACAAAATATAAAACTTGGGGTGGAGGAGTGGGGGCAAAAAAGAAATCATGAGGGCCAAAGGGGTAGCACATAGGTATGGCGTTTACCTTGCATGCGGCTGACCCAGGACAGACACGGGTTTGATCCCCAGCATCCCACAGGGTCCCCTGAGCCTGCCAGAAGCGATTTCTGAGGGCAGAGCCAGGAGTAACCAACCCCTGAGCGCCACCAAGTGTAGCCCAAAAAGAGAATTATAAACCCAGAACCAAGAATATTCTCTAATCAGGGTGGTCCAGAACCCTCCAAAAACATAAAAATAGGGGGCCAGAATGATTGCACAGCAGGTAGGACGTTTGCACGTGGCCTACTTGGTTTCAATCCCCAATGTGGTCTCAGAATCTGCCGGTTGTAATTTCTGAGCTCAGAGCCAGGAGTAATCCCTGAGCACCACCAAATGTGGCCCCCCAAAACAAACAAAAATAAAGGCCAGGGAGATGCCAAATGGGACCCAAAATGAACCAATCCATAAGGAACCCAACTCCGCATATAATAGCCACTCCATTTTTCTCTCTTTATTTTATATATACATATATATGTGTATATATAGGTGTTGTATATATATGTATATATATATATGTCTTGGCTCTGCACTAAGGGATTATACCCAGTGAGCTCTGTCATCTGTGGAAAAAAAAAACAGACAAACACAAGAGCAAAGCTGTCCTCAATTTACAGAGACAGAAAACAAGCAGATGTATTCTATGGTGGGATAAAGGGTGAGAATTAGGGATGGGGATACAATAAAGGAAGGGGATGGAGAGGCACAAAAAGTTCCTATTTTTGGAGCTGGAGTGATAGCACAGCAAATAGGGCATTTGCCTTGCACGTGGCCCACCCGGGGTTCGACCTCTGGCATCCCATATGGTCGGGAGTTATTTCTTTATTTTGTTTTTTGTTTTGGGGTCACATCCGGCAGCGCACAGGGGTTAATCCTGGCTCTACACTCAGGAATTGCCCCCAGCAGGCTCGGGAGACCATTTGGGATGCTGTGATTCGAACCATCATCCTTCTCTGCATGCAAGGCAAACACCCTACCGCTGTGCTATCTCTCCGGCCCACCAGGAGTTATTTCTGAGCACAGAGGCAGAAGTAACCCCTGGGTGTGACCCCAAGGCTCTAATTTAGAATAAATAAGTGGGGTGAAACTGTGCACCCCACTGAATTCTAATCAGTCTCAAGGCACCCCACATTTGAAAGTTGCCAACATGGTCAGAAAGAGTCTCAGGGAGACCCCGATTTTGGAATGCATACAAAGACGGGTTCAGGGTTCTCTACAACTGAAGTTCAGCATAAAAGCGTGGAGTGAATTACCCCCATTAGAAGATATTGAATAAAAATGGGAAGAACACGTGTCCTAGTATCTTTAAGAGGTTTATCAGCCCGCCAACCCCCGTTAGAATCCTCAGCGCTGCAACATTTGAGATGCAAATGTTTTTAATCAAAAAGAAATAAATGAATAAAGGTGTTTTAAGTTCACCCTTCAGCTGGTAGAGAAATTAAAATACAGTAATAAAGATAGACTGCTGGGGGGCTGGAGTGGTAGCACAGTGGTAGGGCTTTTGCCTTGCATGTGGCTGACATAGGACGGTCGATCCTGGGCGTCCCATATGGTCCCCCAAGGCAGGGGCGACTTCTGAGCACATAACCAGGAGTAACCCCTGAGCGTCACTGGATGTGGCCCAAACCCACCCACTTGACTGCTGGGGCTGGAATGATAGCACAGGTGTGGTCCAAAAACATTCATCATCATCATCATCATCATCAATCATAATCTGCTGAGATGCTTGTGGATTGAAAAGGCTTTTATATTTTTGGATTTTGGACCTCATTCGATGGCGCTCAGAAATCACTCCTGGCAGGCTCGTGGGACCAAATGGGATGCCGTAGGTGTAGATCAAATCCAGCTGACTTGGCCATGGCCAACGCCTGCAACACAAATGCCCTACTACTGTGCTATTTCTGCTATTTCTTGCAAAGGCTTTTGGGTTAAAGTGTAATATTTTTTTAAATAGGTATCACTCCTAGCTGGGGAGCTGGGCATATGGTTTTGGGCGTCTAATTCAGGACCTTGCAATGTGTTAGAACTGCTCCTGACTTTGTGCTCGGGGTGGAGGGTGTGTGTTTGTGATGCCAGGGATCAAACCTGGTTCCCTGTAAATTCTGTAACTCAGAGCCTTTGAATCATAACCCTGGCCCCACCCTTAAACTTTCCTGGTCTCGAGGACCATCTTAGGATGGAGAAAGACCCTTAGGAGCTGTAGAAATCTTTGCAAAATTGGGGCCTGAGCAATAGCACAGCGGAGAGGACGTGAGTGTGACCTGGACGCATCTGACCTGGGTTCAATCTCTGCCATCCCATAGGGTCCCCAAGCCTGCCAGGAGTGATTTCTGAACGCAGAGCCAGGAGTAAACCCACAGTGCCACCGGGTATGCCCTCCCCCGAAAAAAAAAAACCCACACCCAACAGAAACAGAAAATAGACTGTTATTCTGATTTCATGTTCGAATTTCCCCATGTCATTCTGTAGCAACTCTGAGTATCAGGACATTTAGCTGAGGAAATTTTCCTTAGCTGTGCCGGCACGAAGGAAGAAAAAATATTTTTTTGTGGGGCCAGAGCAATAGTATAGCAGGTGGGAACATTTGTCTTGCATGCAGCCCACTGGGGTCCCATCTCCAGCACCACATATAGTCCCTAAGTGCAGAGGCAGGAATAGAACCTCTGAACGCTCCAGGTATGACCAACCAACCAACCAACAAGCAAACAGAAAAACTGGGAGACACTTGTGAAATTCCTGCTTATGAATTCCAGCCTGGGACAGGGCTGAAGTGGGAAGTGAGGCTCTGTTCCTTGCTGCCCATCTCTCTCTCTTTCATGAAAAACTCCCCTTCTTATGCTTCAGAGACAAAGAGTAAAGGTGTTACCTCACAGGCTTCCGGCCCCCTGGAGTGGATGGGTTCTGAGATCCAACATCTAAGGGGACAGAATATTTTGACCTAAACAGCGGCAAGACAGGCAGGGAAGACAGGCAGGGAAGTGATCGTTTCCTCTCTTCTGTTCAGGCGGCTGAGCTCGCTCTTATCAGCAACACCAAGAGCTCGCTCGCTGGGGACTCTGGAATCTGATGAAGAAGCTGCGGATGTTGTCATTAAGTCGTTCTTTTCTATGCTTCTAGAAGAAAAGGGGTATCCGTTCCATGGAAACAAGATCTACGTTTTACCTTAATTATTTTTTTTGTGGGGGACACGGGTCACACCTGGCAGGACCCAGTGGTCTGGGGTCCTTCCTGTTGGCATTTGGGAGACCTCGGAGTGGGAATCAAATTTTGATCTCTCGGGAAAGAGACACAGAATAGTCACTCATCTATAGATTTTTTTTTTTTTTTGGTTTTTGGGCCACAACCGGTAACGCTCAGGGGTTACTCCTGGCTATTCGCTCAGAAGTTGCTCCTGGCTTGGGGGACCATATGGGACGCCGGGGGATCGAACTGTGGTCCGTCCAAGGCTAGCGCAGGCAAGGCAGGCACCTTACCTCTTGCGCCACCGCCCGGCCCCATTCATCTATAGATTTTAAGAAAACTAAAAGACGTTATTGTGATAATGCCCAGAGACAATAGAGATGAGGGCCGGAAGGACCGGCTCACAATTTGAAGTTCACCACAAAGAATGGTGAGAGCAATTAGAGAAATAACTACATTAATAACTACCATGACAATCAGTGAGGGAGAGAAGTAGATGCTTGTCTCAGATACAAGCAGGGATGGGGAGGAGAGGAGGGAGATGGGGAGCATTGGTGGTGGGAATGCTGCACTGGTGAAGGGGTGTTCCTTTTTATGACTGAAACCCAACTACAATCATGTTTGTAATCATGTTGCTTAAATAAAGATATTATTTTAAAAAATTTGGGGGGGGGGCAGAGAAATAGCATGGAGGTAGGGCATTTGCCTTGCATGCAGAAGAATGGTGGTTTGAATCCTGGCATCCCATATGGTCCCCCAAGCCTGCCAGGAGCATTTCTGAGCATAGAGTCAGGAGTAACCCCTGAGTGCTGCTGGGTGTGACCCAAAAACCAAAAAAAAAAAAATTTTTTTTTTATTTCTCTGGGCTTAAAGATATTACAGGGAGTAAGGCACTTGCCTGTTCATTCCCTGTTCCCTAACACTGCCTATAAGCACTGCTAGGAGTGATCCCTGAACACAATGCCTGGAGTAAGTCATAAGCATTGCCAGCTATGGTCAAAACAAACATACAAAAAAACCAAATCAGGGGCCAGAGCAATAGAAAAGTAGTAGGGCATTTGCCTCACACACTGCTGAACTGGGATGGACCACAATTCATCATCCCAAAGGACCAGCATCCAATAGGGTCCCCTGAGCCTGCCAGGAGGATTTCTGAGCACAGAGCCAGGAGTAAGCCTTGAGCACCTCTGGGTGTGGTCCCAAAACCAAAAATCCTAAATCAAAATAAAACAGTCCCTGTTTCCCTGAAAGGGTATTCAGGTCTGATGGTGTCCACAACAAAGGTGGAAAAATCCCTCCTGCCCCAAAATCATGGTTGAGGACTATTCCCAGGGTAGTGTGGTCCTGGCTGATGGATCCCTCTGGGGTCTCATAGGAATGTACGGCAGCAGATTTCTCCTTTTTGCATGAACCTCAGCAGCCTAGGGCTACCCCCTAAATCCTCCCACAGAAAAAGCCCAGTTCTGCGAATTCCACCTTATCAAACTGCCAAGCCACCAGATTTGTTTCAGATTTATAGATCCTGGACTCCTCAATCTCTCTCTCTCTCTCTCTCTCTCTCTCTCTCTCTCTCTCTCTCTCTCTCTCTCTCTCTCTCTCTCTCTCTCTCTCTCTCTCTCTCTCTCTCTGTAGTTTTTGGACCACATCCAGTGGTGTTCAGGGGTTACTCTTGGCTTTGTGCTCAGAAATTGCTCCTGGAAGGCTCAGGGGACCATATGAGATTCTGGGGATGGAACCTAGGTCCTTCCTGGGTTGGCCACGTGCAAGGGAAATGCTGTACCTCTGTACTATCATCTGATCTCCATACATTTCATTTCATCCACTGAGTTTTTCAGTCCTGTCATTTCAGTTTGGAGTTTTTTTTTTCTTTTTTCTTTTTTAGTTTTGTGCTTAGGAGTTACTCCTGGCTCCACGCTTAGAAATCGCTCCTGGCAGGCTTGGGGGACCATATGGGGTGCTGGGATTTAAACCACCAACCTGCTGCATGCAAGGCGAATGCCTTATCTCCATTCTCCATGCTATCTCTCCGGCCCCAGTTTGGAGTTTTCTAATTTTTTTTTTTTTAGTTTTTGGTTTTTGGGTCACACCCAGCAGCGCTCAGGGGTTACTCCTGGCTCTATGCTCAGAAATCACTCCTGGCAGGCTCGGGGGACCATATGGGATGACGGGGTTTAAACCAACGACCTTCTGCATGAAAGGCAAACACCTTACCTTCATGCTATCTCTCCGGCTGAGTTTTCTAATTTCTTACTTTGTGTTCTCTTCAGCTTGATCTTTCTTTGAGTTCTATGAGCATCCTTCATATTACTACTGTAAACTCCTGGTCTGAGAGGTTAATTATGTGGTTGGTACTTTCTGGGGTATCAGTGGTGCCATTTTCATTCTCTATGCCTGCTGTTGTCCTGCGTAGTTTCCCCATTGACATGCTTGTAGCGTGACTTTTACTGCTTGTTGGGGTTCATGGGCTAGGAGATGCGTGCGGCTGCATAGGGGATCCTCCCTGCTTCTGTTTCCTGGCCAGGGAACCTCGATGGGATTAAGTTCCTTGGGGTCGGGGCCGGGTAGGTGGCGCTGGAGGTAAGGTGCCTGCCTTGCAAGCGCTAGCCAAGGAAGGATCGCGGTTCGATCCCCCGGCGTCCCATATGGTCCCCCCAAGCCAGGGGCGATTTCTGAGCACATAGCCAGGAGTAACCCCTGAGCGTCAAATGGGAGCGTCCATCTGGGATCAGGGAGCCAAAAATGGATGGGTGCAGACGCTTTTAAAGGCACCAGGTAGGAGATGGTACCGCCTTGTGGGCTGGGACCACCTACCTGGTTGGTGAACCTTGTGGGCAACCTCCCACAGGGATAAGGAAGCCCCCCCACACCTCAATATCTTATAGTAGTGCCAGTCCAATAGTGTCACAGGAAATCTGATGGGAAAGTTTCATAGAAACCAGCCAAGCTCAGTGAGTCGAAACAGTAACACACAAGGCTCAACCCACACCAACTAAATTTACTAATATTTACTAGTATTAGATTATCCAGAAATTAGCCATAATTTACTAACCCAGTAAATCCTTGGACACTGACTATAGAAATATCATGGAGAGATAGAACAATCATTTCAGATTGGCCAGTGTTGGGGCTGGAGCAATAGCACTGCAATAGGGCGTTTGCCTTCCACATATCTACCCAGGACAGACCCTGGTTTGATCCCTGGCATCCCATATGGTCCCCTGTGTCTGCAAGGAGTGATTTCTGAGTGCAGAGTCAGGAGTAACCCTGAACACCACTGTGTGTGGTCCCCCCCAAAAAATCAAATTGGCTAGTGTTTATCTAAGTTTTAATAGTTGTATTTGAGGGAACAGAGCGATAGCACAGTGGGGAAGGCATTCACCTTGAACGGGGCTGACCGGAGTTTGATCCCTGGCATTCCATATGGTCCCTGAACCCGCCAGGAGTGATTCCTGAGTGCAGAGCCAGGAGAAACCCCTGAGCGCTGCCAGGTGTGCTCCCCCCCACAAATAAGTTGGGTTTTATTGTTTTGTTTTTTGGTTTTTGGGTCACACCCGGCAGTGCTCAGGGGTTATTCCTGGCTCCAGGCTCAGAAATTGCTCCTGGCAGGCATGGGGGACCATATGGGATGCAGGGATTTGAACCGATGACCTCCTGCATGAAAGGCAAATGCCTTACCTCCATGCTATCTCTCCGGCCCCCCAAATAAGTATTTTTTAAAACGGTGACAAATTTCTCTGAACACATTAAGGAGTCTACTGAGCATTTTGGGGAGGCCTCCTTCATCTTCTCACAGGTACCTAGGGAAACATTAAAAATTATATGCATCTGGGACTGGAGCGATAACATTGTGAGGAGGGCGTTTGTCTTGCACACATGCAGCTAACCGGGTTTGATGCTCTGCATCCCTTATGGTCCTTTGAGCCTGCCAGGAGTGATTCCTGAGCACACCAGTAAGCCTTGTGTACAGTCAGGTTTGGCTCCAAAGCAAACAAACAAAAAATTTATCCTTATCCTGCAGATGAGAAACCGCTTTAGGCAGAAGTGAAGTAGAAGTGATGTTATTTGATCCAGGTGCTCAGACAGTCAGGGCTGTGTGGGACCTGACCCAGGTCGAGTCCCCCCAGGGCTCCAGGATCTGGATTGAAATCTGGGTGCAAATGTTCCTCTCTACAGCACGCTTTGCATGCAGAAGGCCCTAATTTTAATCCCGGGTCCTAGGCATGTCTTAGGTCCCAACTCAGAAACAGGCAGCAGTGGAGAAATAGGAGAGAGATCCCAGTTTTTACACATGCAGACAGACTCAGCCTAGCTATTGCCAGAGGGGAGTGAGCCCCCGAGTGCCAATCCTACAGGGTTTTTATGTATGCTGCATTACTTTATGGAGAACATTGTTCATCAAATGTACAGTTTGCTAACAAAAATGGTCAGTACAATCAGTAATGGGCCTCAGGTCCCTCCCAGACATTCACTTCGTGTTTCTGTGACACAGTTCCCCCTCAGGCAGCCTGACCAGACTTGTTCACAGATTCTTTTCTCTGTGTAATGTGATTTATGACCTATTTATGCATCTTTGCTCAACTTCTAGAACAGGTTATGCAGAGGTCATGCTTCTAATTTTAGCTTTCTATGGTTCCATGAGCACCATCAGAAGTGACCCCTGAACCCAGCCTGCAGTACCCCTAAGCATCTTCAAATAGGTTTCCCCAAATAAAAAAATAAAATAAAAGGTGGGCTGGAGAGATAGCATGGAGGTAGGGCATTTGCCTTGCATGCAGAAGGACGGTGGTTCGAATCCCGGCATCCCATATAGTCCCCTGCGCTTGCCAGGGCGATTTCTCAGTGTAGAGTCAGGAGTAACCACTGAGTGCTGCCGGGTGTGACCCAAAAACCAAAATAAATAAATAAATAAATAAATAAATAAATAAATAAATAAATAAATAAATAAATAAAAGGTGTGGGCCAGAGCGACAGATAGCACAGAGGTAAGGCCTTTGCCTTGCACGCAGCTGACTCAGGATGGACCTGGGTTCTATCTCTGGTATCTCATGTAATCCCTTGAGCACTGCCAGGAATAATTTCTGAGCGCAGAATCAGGAGTAACCATGAGTGCCGCTGTGTGGGGCCCCAAAACCAAAGAGACAAAAATGTCACCAATGAGACCTGGGGCTTGAGCTTCCCTAAATGAGAGACCCCTTTACCCACTCCTCAGAGGGGACCACCAGGCTCCTGGCTCCCTCTCTGTCTTGACAATCGGTGGCTGCTGTTGCAAAAAGACATACCGTGCATTTGGTATTTAGGGGTTGCAGGGGAGGAGAAACCCCTTGGGGAGGGAGACCAGCATGCCACCCCATTTCTGCTGCACCTCTGGGGTTGCAGAGCCGCCAGGAATGGGGTGCGCGCCTGGAGAGCTAGAAGGAAAGGGGAAAAAGCGCCCCTCACAGACATGGGGAGAGTGGCTGATGCAGAGACGCCTCCATGGATGTGTTACCCCAGTTCTGGTCCGACGCCCACTGCCAGGGCGGCCCTTGTGGGCCCGGGAGAGCCGGGATGTGCAATGCTACTAGTTGGCCGCTGGAGGGAGCAGCGCGCGCAGGCGCAGACCCGACGGAGTAGTTTACGGGTTGGACGTGGCAAGGGGTAGGGGAGTGTGTAACCTGGAGCCCGCGGCGCTGTCGCCCTCGTGCGCCCCCTAGCGGGTCAATATGGAATCGGCGAGTCGGTCGGCCCCGTAGTGCGCAAGCGCGGGCTAGTGCCAGAGTCCTGGGTCCCTGTGGCCAGAGTGGCAGAAAAGGGTGAATCTTGCTGGGATTCTATGGGCAAAGGCTTCCGGTGACCCCAAGTTCAGATAGTTCCAAGCTAAGGGGTGATATGGGTGGTTAACGCTGGAGAAGGTTGAGAAGCAAAGCCCACGTGTCTAAAGAAACAAAAGCCAGGGCCACAGCAGAGCTGTGCTAAGTGGTCCTCTGAGCAGAGCCAGGAGTCACTCCTTTGCATCGCTAGGTGTGGATTCCTCTCTTTCCAACACCCCCTCCCCCCAAATCCAAAGAACCCACTGTAATTTCCAGTAAAAGGTTAGGACTAGAAGAGAAAGGGCTGGATACCCATTACATAAATTGCTCTTACGAGATTGTTGTAATTAAAACCCAAAAGTCCTGGGCCCCAGAGATAGCACAGCTAGGAAGGCATTTGCCTTGCATGTGGCCGGCCCAGGTGCCATCCCCAGGATCTCATAGGGTGCCCTTAGCCTGCCAGGCGCGATTTTAGAGCGCAGAGCCAGGAGGAACCCCTGAGCATCGTTGGATGTGTCCTGAAAACCAAAACAAACAAACAAAAAACTCGAAGTCCAATTTACTAACAGCAACACCTGCATAGGGCCCCTGAATTCCATCTTTGCCACCCACATTCTCTGCTCCATGAGGAGTGGCCCTGATGCATCCCCAGCCCTGGCACTCCCTGGCTCTCCTGGTACCAAACCTGTATTTTCTCTCAGTAAGGAAAAAGAAGTACGTGGAGAGGGAACTAATGTACCCCCGGGGCAAAAAGGAGACTGGGGACTGGAGTGATAGTACAAAGTGGAGTGTACTTGCCTTGGATTCAATCCCTGGCATCCCATATGGTTTCCAGACCAATGCCAGAAGTAGCTCCTGAGTGCAGAACCAGGAGTAAGCCCTGAGCATTGCCGGGTGTGCCCCAAAATCAAAAACAAAGAAACAAAAAAACCCAAAATGGATTCTAAGTAGTAGAGACTGGAAAATAGGGAAAAAGGCAAGACTTTCCAACTTTCAGAGATAAGAATTTGGCAATATACAACTTTATTTTACTTTACTTAAACACTGTGGTTTACAGGGTTGCTCATTATACAGTTATTTCTGGCATTCCGTGTTCCACGACCAGCATGACCTTTCCTCCACCATTTTACCCAGTTTCCCACCCACCTCCAAGCCCGACCTGTTGGCAGGCATGAAATAATTTATGTTGATTCCTTTTTCTTTTTTTGGAGGGGCCACACCTGGTGACACTCAGGGGTTACTCCCGGCTTTGCACTCAGAAATTGCTCCTGGCAGGGGGCTGGAGAGATAGCATGGAGGTAAGCCGTTTGCCTTTCATGCAGGAGGTCATCAGTTCGAATCCCAGCGTCCCATATGGTCCCCCGTGCCTGCCAGGAGCAATTTCTGAGCATGAAGCCAGGAGTAACCCCTGAGCACTGCCGGGTGTGACGCAAAAACTACCAAAAGAAATTGCTCCTGGCTTGGGGGATCATATGGGACGCCGAGGGATCAAACCCAGGTCTGTCCTGGGTCAGCTGCATGCAAGGCAAATGCCCTACCACTGCGCCATCTCTCTGGCCCCAATTTATGTTGCTTCTTACAACTAAATGGTAATGAATGTATTGAAAAAAATCGTAGTAGAAGAAAATTTGTGAAAATCATTCTATCTCATAACGCTCTTAGTAAGTCATTGAAGTTTACTAAGCTGCTTTGTTGCTAGTTAAACATTCAGTGTTAACGGTTTTGTTTTTTTACCTTAGGTGGCTTCTAGCTACTTTGAGTAATTTGGTGAATTCCTATTGGGGAGTCAGTAGTGGAAAATGTGGAGGTTTTGCTCAGCTGCATGCTCCAGGACTCCAAGAATTCCATAATCTGTGGAGTTGGGTCATGGCTTGACAAGGTGGTGGCTGTGGGCTGTGTCCGTGACTGCTGGGGCTTCTGGAAGTACAGGGGGTCGGGGAGGCTTCCTGCCCTCACTCTGAGAAGACCCAGAATTCTCAGCCCAGAAACCAACATACTTGGAGTATTTTTGATTAGGTATCTCTGCAGATTTCTGTGGAAAAGTGGTGAAGCTGGCCATTGTTGTGGAAGTGATTTTAGGGTGTGGATACAGTTGTGTAGGCTTTGGCAGGATGGGGACTTGACCATAATCCCATCTCTTGCCTAGAGGGCCTGAGAGTTTCCAGCTGTGCGACCCGTGAGCCCATGAATTTTTACGGCTTGGCAACATGCAACTTTAATATGTATTTACTCTTGACCCAATCATTTCACAAGGAGGACCTTGCCTTCCAGAACCACCTACACCCTTGTGAACATGTTTATAGGTAGAAAGTTGCTTTGTGCAATGCTATTTGCACAATATTTGGGAAGCATCCTTAGGGCCAACACATGAGGGTGGTTGGTTGGGTAAATTCAGGCCCTACTGGATAGGCACTGTGGGGTACTGTGAAGCTGTTAAAAAAAGAAAGAAGGAAGAGGAGCCGGAGAGATAGCATGGAGGTAAGGCATTTGCCTTGCATGCAGAAGGTCGGTGGTTCAAATCCCGGCATCTCATATGGTCCCCCGAGCCTGCCAGGAGCGATTTCTGAGCATAGAGCCAGGAGTAACCCCTGAGCGCAGCCGGGTGTGATACAAAAACAAACAAACAAACAAACAAACAAACAAACAAAAAACAAAAAAAAAGAAGAAAGAAAAGGCTCTGAGGGCCCAGAGACATAGCACAGCAGCGTTTGCCTTGCAAGCAGCCGATTTAGGACCAAAGGTTGTTGGTTCAAATCCCAGTGTCCCATATGGTCCCCCGTGCCTGCCAGGAGCTATTTCTGAGCAGACAGCCAGGAGGAACCCCTGAGCACCGCCGGGTGTGACCCAAAAACAAAAAACAAAAAACAAAAAAAAGAAGAAAGAAAAAGCTCTGTAAGTGGACATGGTGGAATCTTCAGGATCTACTGGTCAGTGAAAATGCAGGTTGTGAGAGATGGCTTAGCGGCAAAAGTGCCATCTTGCAAATTAACTCACCAGTGCAAATCCCTCTTGCACCTGGGTCCTGGTGTGTGACCTGCAGCAAACATATGTGACTTCTTGTGAGCACTGCCATGGAAAGAAGTGAGTACTGTGGCCAGTTGTATGAGCCTCAGTGAGTAAATGTGATGTCACATGACTCAAATGCCAGATGACAACCCCATCACTGAAAGCTATGCAAGTCCTGTGGCGGAAATGGCACCACCCCCGAAAGCACGTGGGTGAGCTCTGTAACGTTCCCTGGTGCAACTGCAGCCAGAAAGTGTTCAAGCGCCAATCAGCTGAAACTCCCCTTGTGCAACTGGCCTGTGGTTCCTATGAGGCTCAGAACCAGGCACGACGAAAAAGGAAAGGGGTACACCTAGAAAGGAGGACTCATGTTAAATTTTGCTGCTTCAAATAAGGAGAAATAGTCAATTATTTGAGTCTCTGCTTACTATTGCAAAACAAAAAAAAAAAATTGTGGGAAGAATGTACTAGGAATAGAAAAAATTTGCTACAGTGGAGATAGGATGATATGGGGTGAAACTAATTTAAACATGCCCCCCCTTTTTTTTGCAGGGGATGAGAAATATAATGTGGGGGTTGAGGTCCTGACCTTATATCCTTCCAGCTTTGGTTTCGATCCTGAAAATCATATCTAGGGGGCTAGAGCAATAGCACAGCAGTAGGGCGTTTGCCTTGCATGCAGCTGACCTGGGACGGACCTGGGTTTAATTGCTAGCATCCCATATAGTCCTCTGAACTGGTCAGGAGCGCAGATTTCTGAGTGCAGAACCAGGAGTAACCCTTGAGCGCCTCCAGGTGTGACCCAAAAACTAAAGACCAAGAAAACCAAATATAAATATATATATAAATATATATACTCCTTGAAAACTACCAGGGGTCACTACTGAGCAGAGCCTGGGACAGACCCTGAGCAACACCAGGGAAGGCCCTGAAACCAACCAACCAAACAAACAAACATACCTATTGGGGATAGTTTTGCTTTTGTTTTTGTTTTTGAGGGGCCACACCTGGCAGTGCCCAGGGCGTACTTCCTGGCTCTGAGCTCAGGAATCACTTCTTTTTTTTTTTTTTTTTTTGTGGTTTTTGGGTCACACCCGGCAGTGCTCAGGGGTTATTCCTGGCTCCAGGCTCAGAAATTGCTCCTGGCAGGCACGAGGGGGGGATATGGGATGCCGGGATTCGAACCGATGACCTCCTGCATGAAAGGCAAAACACCTTACCTTTATGCTATCTCTCCGGTCCCAGGAATCACTTCTGACAGGCTCGGGGATCCTATAGGATGTCAGGGATCCAACCCCTGTCGACTGCATGCAAAGCAAACACCCTACCCACTGTGTTTTCACTCCCGCACGTATTGGGGATAGTTTTGACTTTTACTATTCAAGGAATAAAATTCAGAGGACAATGATGAGAATGCTAAAATTGAATCTGAAGGAAGTAAAACATGGCATTAAACTGTATTGAAAGGAAATTAATCACGGGAAGAAAAGTGAATCCAAATTTACATGCTTTGTCTTGCAAATGGCTGGACTGGTTCAATTCCTGGCATCATATGGGTCCCCCAGGCGCTGCCAACATTGATTCTGAGGACTTTTAGTGTGATTTAACTACAAAAACAAGGGGCTGGAACAGTAGAGCAGTGGGTAGGGTGTTTTTTTTTTTTTGCATGTGGCTGATTCAATAACTCAGTCTCCAGTAGGAATGATCCCTGAGCACTGTGGCCCCACACTATCACCAAAACAGAATGAAAGCTGGGTGAGTGGAGCGAACTTTTCTGAGCTGGATTGTGGTGCTGTAGTTTTGGGAATTGCATCTCGAATGCTTAGACTTGCTGAGTTAGGATTTTGTGCCACTTAGTCACAAAAGCTTCCTTGAGGGGGCCTGAGCGGTGGTACAAGCAGTAAGGCATCTGCCTTGCCCGTGCTAGCCTAGGACAGACCACAGATCCACCCCCCAGCGTCTCATATGTCTCATATGCAAGTACAAAAACAAAACAAATCAAAATGTCCCCAAGCATATAAGGGTGGGAATTCCACACACACCCCTCTAATGACTCCAAGAGGCAGAGACCATGCAAAAGAAAGGGATTTTATTTACAAGCAAGCAGGGGCCCTCCCAGAGGATGAGAGAACCCAGAACCAGATCTAACAAAACTTTATATTGCTTCCAGTAGGGTGGTCCATTTCAGGGAGAAGTGACACTCGACATCTGCTCAGTTACATTTTTGCAAGATTTAGATAACCACATTAGGTAAGGTTTGCCACAGTTAAAATGTCAAGGCAAATCCTTGGGATTTAGGAAGGGGTGGGGTCCTGTGAAGCTCAACACTTAAAATGTATCTTTTGTTCAAGGGCCAGTCCTCGGGGAAACTGCAGAGAAAAATTATTTCTTTTACCTTTCAAAGCCAGGAGTGATTTCTGAGCGCATAGCCAGGAGTAACCCCTGAGCATCACTGGATGTGGCCCCAAAACTAAAAACCAAAATAAATAAATAAATAAATGAAACAACCTGCCTTGAAACCAAGAGGTCCTTGTGCATACCTGATAGCACTGAATGTTTAGATTTCAATCTGTGTGCTGAGTCCCCTGTTGCTAACATGAAAACATTAGTAACAACATAAAATCACCCTGGCATCCCTTGTGGTCCCTGAACACTGCCGGGTGTGGCCCAAAAACCAAAAGAGAAAATAATGACTCTACTTGCTATTAAGTGTCTTCTTTCTAAAATTTTATTTTTTTAAATTTATTTTGGTTTTTGGGCCACACCTGGCAGTACTCTGAGATTACTCTTGGCTCTGTACTCAGGAATTATTCCTGGCAGTGCTCAGGGACCACAAGGGATATTCAGGAGTTACTCCTGACTCTGCACTCAGAAATCATTCCTGGCAGGCTCCGGGGATGATGTGGGATATTGGGGATTGAACCTGGGTCTGTCCCAGGTGTGTGTGTGTAAGGCAAATGCCCTACTGCTGTGCTATTGCTTTGGCCCCACTATTAAGCTTCTTAAAACACATTTTGTTCCTTGGTTGCTTTTTTTGGGGGGGGAGGTGAGAGAGTCACTCCCGTTGATGCTCAGGGCTTATTCCTGGCTCTGCACTTAGGAATCACTCCTGTTGGTGCTTGGGGGACCATAGTAGATGCCAGGAATTGAACCTGAGTCAGTCCCTACAGAGTAAGCTTCCTACCTGCTGTGCTCCAGCACCGTGGCTGGCTGTTTTTTTTTTTTTTTTTTTTTAATAGGGTAAGTGTCCCAAATGATGAATGACAAGCTGAGGAAGGTCTTTCTGTCTGGCACTAAAAGAGGGTGCTGGGCCCAGATGCCCAGAGGGTCTGATTTAAATAGAAGCTCCTCTGTAGCAAGGGCAGTGAGAGCACTGAGCCACAAATAGCAGAAGGTTCCGGAAGCAGATACTCAGCTAATGGGGCCAAGGATTCTCCAATTACTGGGAAAAGTCCCCTGGCCAGGTTCACAGGCTGCCTCTCAGGTCAGCAGAGCTTCTGCCATTGTTCCCTTTTCTGTGAATCTCAGCCCCTAAATTTAGACATTGCACAATAAGGGATTTGCTGCTCAGTCACCCCCAAAAGTCTCCTCTTCAATCCAGAACCCTATATGGGGCTGGAGAGAGAGCATAAAGGTGAAGGCCTTGACCTTGACAGACCCAAGTTTGATTCCAGCCTCCTATAGGGGGTCTCTAAGCCCTGCCAAAGGTGTTAGCCCCCAAAACACATAAATAAATCACAACATGAAATTTTGACTTCTTGCATTTTGTAATTCTCCAAGGGAGACATGAAAATCTGTGTAAACTGAAAATCAAAAGGAGGGGGGCCAGAGTGATGGCACAGTGGGCAGGGCATTTACCAGACCAGGTTTAATCCCTGACATCCATCAGGGACTCGAGCCTGTCACAGAGTGATTTCTGAGGGAAGAGCAAGGAGTAATCCCTGAGCACTGCCTGGTGTGGCCCCCAAACCAAAATCAAATAAACAAACGAAAATCAAAAGAAGAACATCTTTGGCATGAAAAGTTGAGTTGACAAGGACAAGTTGTGGGAGGTAGAGAAAAAGAGTGTAACCTGATCTCTTCTCACTGAACCTTAGATGGGCCCCAGAATTCCTCACCTGTTTCTTCTGCAGAGAAAAGGCAGCCTGGGGCCTTAGCGTGGGGGAACTTTCAGAGCTCAGGGTCCGCACCAATAAAGGGGGAGTCAGTGTTCCTCTAGAATGGTGCACAAAGTCAGCGAGGCCATCTGTCATGGGGAGTGTTTTTGTAGCAGGAAAATGAAGAGCTTGGGAATTCTTCCCAGCAGTCCTGGGGGGACCTTGCAGTACTGGAAATGGATCTCCAGTCTTCCCACAAGCAAAGCACATATATATGACATGAATGTAGATATGTGTACTTAGCATTCCTTGGGGGGAGGAGGGCAGAAACTGCACCCAGGTTGGTATCGTGCAAGACAACTATTGCCTCTTTAGCCTCACAAAGCATATTCTTCTTTCTTCTTTCTTCTTCCTTCCTTCCTTCCTTCCTTCCTTCCTTCCTTCCTTCCTTCCTTCCTTCCTTCCTTCCTTCCTTCCTTCCTCCTTCCTTCCTTTCTTCCTTCCTTCCCCCCTTCCTCCCCCCCTCCCTCTCTTCTTCCTTTCTTTCTTTCTTTCTTTCTTTCTTTCTTTCTTTCTTTCTTTCTTTCTTTCTTCTTTCTTTCTTTCTTTCTTTCTTTCTTTCTTTCTTTCTTTCTCTTTCTTTCTTTCTTTCTTTCTTTCTTTCTTTCTTTCTTTCTTTCTTTCTTTCTTTCTTTCTTTCTTTCTTTCTTTCTTTCTTTCCTTCCTTCCTTCCTTCCTTCCTTCCTTCCTCCCCCCCTCCCCCCCTCCCTCCCTCTCTCCTTTCTTTCTTTCTTTCTTTCTTTCTTTCTTTCTTTCTTTCTTCTTTCTTTCTTTCTTTCTTTCTTTCTTTCTTCCTTTTCTTTCCTTCCTTCCTTCCTTCCTTCCTTCCTTCCTTCCTTCCTTCCTTCCTTCCTTCCTTCCTTCCTTCCTTCCTTTCTTTCTTTCTTTCAGTTTTTGGGTCACACCCAGCAACACTCAGGGGTTACTCCTGGCTCTATGCTCAGAAATCGCTCCTGGCAGGCTCAGGGGACCATATAGAATGCTGGGATTCCAACCACTGATCTTCTGCATGCAAGGTGAATACCTTATAACTCTCCAGCCCCACAAAGCATATTTTTCATGTACTTGCTCACTGAGCAATATCTCTCTGGCTCCATTTGTTTTTATTAAAACAATTTTATTTTGTTTTTTGGTGTTTGGCCCATCCAGAAGAGTTTAGGGGTTACTCCTGGCTCTGCACTCAGGAATCACTCACACCATATGGGATTGAACTCACATGGGCCACATGCAAGCAAGCGCGTTCTCTTTCCTCTACTTTCTCTCTGCCTCCCATTACATTTTTTGGGGGGCATTTCCGGTGGTACCCTAGCTCTGTGCTCAGAAATTACTCCTGGTAGGTTTGGGGACTCTATAGGATGCCAGATATCAAACCCAGGTAAGCTGTGTGCAAAGCAAATGCTCTCCCCACTGGATATCGCTAAGCCCCCCCCAATTACTTTTTATTTCTCGTTTATTAATTTTTGGTTTTTGGGCCACAGTCAGGGACGCACAGGGGTTACTCCTGGCTCTGTGCTCAGAAATCACTCTTGGCAGGCTTGGGGAGACCATATGAAATGCTGGGGATTGAACCTGGGTTCGTCCTGGCTGCTTACAAGACAAATGCCTTACCGCTGTGCTACTGGCCCCCTGATCTAATCAGAATTGAAAAATCCTTTTAGGATATTGTTCTAATTTAAAATGCAGCATTTGGGGCCAAAGAGATAGCATGGCGGTAAAGCATTTGCCTTGCATGCAGAAGGTCAGTGGTTCGAATCCCGGCATCCCATATGGTCCCCTGAGCCTGCCAGGAGCGATTTCTGAGTGTAGAGCCAGGAGTAACCCCTGAACGCTGCTGGGTGTGACCCAAAAACAAAACAAAAACAAACAAACAACAACAAAAAAAAATGCAGCATTTAGGGGCCAGAGATAACACAGCAGGTAAGGTGTTTGTCTTGCACATGGCTGACCTGGGTTTGGTCCCAGGCATTCCATGGGATCCTCCAACCACCACCAGGAGTGATTCCTGAATGCAGAGCCAGGAATAATCCCCGAAGCACTGCTGGAGGTGGCTGTAAAGCAAAAAATAAAATGTAAACATTTAGGAACTACAGAGATGACTACTTTTTCTTTTTTTCTCTTTCTTTCTTTTCTTTCTTTCTTTCTTTCTTTCTTTCTTTCTTTCTTTCTTTCTTTCTTTCTTTCTTTCTTTCTTTCTTTCTTTCTTTCTTTCTTTCTTTCTTTCTTCCTTCCTTCCTTCCTTCCTTTCTCTCTCTCTCTCTCTCTCTCTCTCTCTCTCTCTCTCTCCCCCTCCCTCCCCCCTCCCTCCCTTCCTCCCTCTCTCTCTCTCTCTCTCTTTCTTTTTTTTTTTGAGCCACATATGGTGATGCTCAAGGCAGCATATGGGGTGCCAAAGATCGAACTCAAGAACAATAATTTTGGGGCCGGAGAGATAGCATGGAGGTAAGGCGCTTGCCTCTCATGCAGAAGGTCGGTGGTTCAAATCCCGGCATCCTATATGGTCCCCCGAGCCTGCCAGGAGCGATTTCTGAGCATAGAGCCAGGTGTGACCCAAAAACAAAAACAAAAACAAAAGAACAATAATTTTTATTCAATGAAACTTAGAGATGCAGGGAAGAGAGAGAATGGAAGGAATCAAGTATTCCACTTTCAGAGCTATCTGCACCCTGAAGTCCAGCTGAAGTTTATATTCTCCCAGAATAATCAAGAAGGAATAAAAAAAAATAAAATAAAATAAACCGTCCAGAACTGGGAAACTGTCGAAAAAAAACAAAAACCCCATGTTAGTGCAGAGGGTGGAACGGATCCCTCTCCCCTGGAATGTCAGCTCTGGGATTTGCCAGATGCCTCAGCAGTGCAGAGAGGTCTTCAGATGAACCCTGATTCGTGTAGCCTACACTTAAAATACCTCCAGAGAGCAGACAAGATCTCCACGTCTTCACCCATAGTTGACCCCCAATCCTCCAGACTGGAGCAAGTCTGGGTCCTGGTCCTGGATTGCAGGGCTCAGGAACAGAGTGGCAGTGGGGGTGAGGGGTCAGTGGCAGCGGCGCCCTGCCCTGGAGGAAGAATAACCCTTTCTAAAGCCTCACTTGGGCTCCTTCCCTCCCTCCCTCCTTTCCTCCTCCTTTCCTTTCTCCCTCCCTTCCCTCCTTTCTTCTCTTTCTCTTCCTTCTTTCTTTTCCTTCCCTTTCCTCCTTCCTTCTTTCTTTTCCTTCCTCCTTCCTTCCCTCCTCTTTCCCTCCTTCCTCCTCCCTCCCTCCCTCCCTCCCTCCCTTCCTTCCTTCCTTCCTTCCTTCCTTCCTTCCTTCCTTCCTTCCTTCCTTCCTCCTTCCTTCCTTCCTTCCTTCCTTCCTTCCTTCCTTCCTTCCTTCCCATCCCTCCTTCCTTCCCTTCCTCCCTCCTTCCTTCCTTCCCTCCCTCCTTCTTTCCATTTCCCCTTCCTTTCTTTCCCCCTCCCTTCCTTCCTCACTTCCTTTCAAAAAAAAAAAAAAAAGGGAAAAAAAAAAAAGCCTCACTTGGTCCCTCCAGAGAAGGAACCTTGGGGAGGTCCCCCTAGGCGCGCGCCTGGCTCCCAGTCGCTCCTTCGGCCTATCCAAAGCACCCCGGTGTAACTATGTTCCCCTTTCTCACCTTCAGGAAAACCCAGTACCACCTTCCCAGCGCAGGAATCAGCCAAGCTCACCCTCCCTCCCCTCCCCAACCCTCCCCCGGCTTTCTCCAATCTCGGGGACGCTGGCACCGCGCGCGCAATTGCACCCGTAGTGAGTGCGCCCCGGGGCGTGCTCGGGGTGCGGGGGTGGGGTCCTCCAGATCTAGAGCGTGGGGAGGTGGCAATTGCACCCTTCAGGTAAAGCTTCAAGGACAGGTGGGCAGGATCCAGGCGATGCCAAGTGGAGGAGGAACCCAGCAGCGACGCTGCACCCCTCCTATCGTGGTGGAGGCTCTTAGGGAGGGTGGTGAGGGCTTGGTCCGATTTGGCAGCGGGGCCCGCCGAGGTGGGGATCTCCGATCTTTCCCACGGGGTCCGTGCCCGAGGTTCCATAAGATCACATACTGGGCTCTTAGTGACCAATCACCACGCACCCCCAGTACTGGAGCGGGGTGACGCTTCCAGGCGCCTGGCGCAGGGGTGCGCGCTCCTTCTCCGTCTCCCTGGCGAGGACAGGTAGGTGCTGTGGCGGTTTCTGTCTGTGTCACCTCTCCAGTCAAGGTCACCAGCGCCCCGGAGACTTGATAGATGGCGGGTGGGTTTTCAGGGGCCCAGGGTGCACGCAGGTGGGTGCGTTCTGGCTCATATCCAAACGCGCCTGACCCTCCCTCCCCTCCGGCTCGGGTTTTCCCCCTCTCGGACCTGTTGTTTATCAAACAGGGGGGAGTTATTTATAGCTGGGATCGGTGGATCACGCCGGGCACAGCGGGCTTGGATGATCCCCAGGTGCCCGGACGCTTTGTGGGGCCTTGCAAGGATCCATGCGCCTCGGGGGCGCATCTTCCTTGGGCGCAAAGGTGCCCCGGGGTCTCCAAACGCTCGTGCCTTTTCGCCTCGGACTTTTCTCTTTTCACGCCGCCAAATTCACTCCTCTTGGAGGCTGAGTTCCCCAAAAAACTTATTTTGGGGGGCTCAGAAGTGAGCTGTGCATCTGGGCATTTTGCCTTACTTCTTTTTGGTGTTGGGGTCGCCAACTTCAGGGCCTCGGTCCAGTGGCTCGGCTTTCCTCGCTGTTAGCCTCTAGTGGCCACCTTCGTTCAGTGCAGACATGGAAGCAGACATGGAAGACATGCTGCAGGGGCAGTGATGGGTTAAATCCGGGCCTCGCGAGACCACCCGGTCCCTGAGCATCCCTTTTGCAGCGCCAGAGGCTCCTGAGATCTTGGGGATGGCCCAGGTAATCTCTTTGGTACGACTCGCGCCCTGCAGTGTACTTGGGCCCGGTGAAGTAGGGAGTCCCTTTGCATTGGATCCCAGACTTCAGGCCCTGGGGTTCTGAACATTGTGATGCACCTTCAAATAATAATAAAAAAACCAACAAAAACCAAAAGGCAGAAACTCGGGAACTAAAGCGCTGGGCTGTGTAGTATGTATGTAATGCATCTGTTCATCTGTTCCCCAACTGATTTTGTGGGGGGTCACACCCGGCAGTGCTCAGGGGTTTCTCTGGCTCTGCACTCAGGAACCACTCCTGGCAGTGCTCAGGGGACCAATGGGATGCCGAGGATAGAATCCAGGTTGACTGCATTCAAGACAAAGCCTTGACCACTGTACTATCACTTCAGTCCCCCAATCTTATTATTATGATTATTATTTTGATTTTTGGGTCACACCAGGTGATGCTCAGGGGTTACTCCTGGCTTGGGGACCATATGGGACGCCGGGGGATCGAACCGCGGTCCGTCCTAGGGTAGCGCGGGCAAGCAGATGCCTTACTGCTTGCGCCACTGCTCCAGCCCCCCAATCTTTTTTTTTTTTTTTTTTTTTTTGTGTTACACTCAGCAGCGCTCAGTGGTTACTTCTGGCTTTACGCTCAGAAATCGATCCTGGGGGCCGGGAGGTGGCGCAAGAGGTAAGGTGCCTGCCTTGCCTGCGCTAGCCTTGGACGGACCGAGGTTCGATCCCCCGGTGTCCCATATGGTCCCCCAAGCCAGGAGCAACTTCTGAGCACATAGCCAGGAGTAACCCCTGAGCGTTACCGGGTGTGGCCCAAAAACCAAAAAAAAAAAAAAAAAAAAAAAGAAATCGATCCTGGCAGGCTCGGGGTACCATATGGGATGCTAGGATTCGAACCAATGTCCTTCTTCTGCATGCAAGGCCAATGCCCTACCTCCATGCTATCTCTCCAGCCCCATAATGTTGTTTGTTTTTGGGTCTCACTTGGCGATGCTTAGGGGTTACTCCTGGCTCTACACTCAGAAATCTCTCCTGGCAGGCTCAGGGGACCGAATGAGATGCTGGGAATTGAACCACCGTCTGTCCTGGGTAGACTGCATGCAAGGCAAACACTACCGCTGTTCTATCTCTCTGGCCCCAGTTGCCATAATGTTTTGTTTTTTTATTTTTGGGGTCGCACCCAGCAGTGCTCAGGGGTTACTCCTGGATCTAAGCTCAGAAATCGCTTTGGGCAGGCTCGGGGGGCCAAATGGGACCATATGGGATGCCGGGTTTTGAACCACTGTCCTTCTGCATGCAAGGCAAACACCCTACTCCCACGCTATCTTTCTGGCATCCAATCTTTTTTTTAAATTAAATTAAATGTAAAAAATGGAATCACCATGAAATACAGTTACATAGTTGTTCATGACCGAGTTTCTCAATGTGCAACACTCTTCACCAGTGCACATTTCCCGTCACCAGTGTCCCCAATTTCCTTCCTAGCCTCCTCCCTACTAGCCTCTGTTGCAGACAATTTTTCTTCTACCACTTCTTTTTCCTTTTAAGCACTGTGGTCCCCAGCCTTTTTCTTGGGGGGCAGGGGACACACGGCTGTACTCTGGGCTTACTACAAACTCAGTGCTCTGGGATCATTCCTGGAACCATATGGGATGCCTGGGGGAATTGAACCTGGGTCAGCTGTGTGCAAGGCAAGTGGGTTACCATACTATTGCTCAGTTTAACCTATTTCTGCTGCCAAGTTCCATTTCTAGACTCTTTTTGTTTGTTTGTTTTGGTGGGTCACACCTGGCAGCGCTCGGGGGTTACTCCTGGCTCTACACTCAGAAATTGCTCCTGGCAGGCACAGGGGACCATATGGGATGCTGGGATTCGAACCACCGTCCTTCTGCATGAAAGGCAAACGTCTTACCTCCATGCTATCTCTCCAGTCCCCATTTCTAGACTCTTGACATTTTAAAGATTTACACTATCCATGACTTTGTGAGATATTTTTGTTTGTTTGTTTGTTTGTTTGTTGGCTACATCAGAAAGTGCTCAGGGGTTACTCCTAACTCTGTGCTCAGAAGTTGCTCCTGACAGGCTCAGGGGACCATATGGGATGCAGGGAATTGAACTGGAGTCTGTCAGGGGTTGGCCACATACAAGGCAAACGCCTTACCACTGTGCTCTCTCCAGCCCCCTTTGTGCTTTTTTTAATTAAAAAGTTACTTTGGGGGGTGGAGGGGCCACGAGGGTGGGAGGGGGACGCGCTGAGGAGGAAGATAAAAACAATTACTTTATTTAGGGGCTGGAGTGGTGGCACAAGCGGTAAGGCCTTGTCTGCACTAGCCTAGGATGGACCAGACCGCGATTTGATCCTCCGGCGTCCCATATGGTCCCCCAAGCCAGGAGTGATTTCTGAACGCATAGCCAGGAGGAACCCCTGAGCATCACTGGGTGTGGCCCAAAAACCAAAAAAAAATTTTTTTACTTTATTTAAACACTGGTTTACAAGGCTGTTCATAGTAATTTTTCCCCAGTAACAAAGTTGTTCATGACCGAGTTTCAGTCATACATTGTACAACACCCTTTTTTTTTCTTTCATTTTTTTGGGGCCACCCTTTCAGCTTTTTGCTTTCCCAGTTAACCTGTGATGACCCTCTGCCTTTTTGGTCTTTTCGGGGTACAGATGTGTGCAGCTGATCATCTGGCTGCTGCTTACAGGGGGATGCTCTCATCCTCCTTCCTGTGCACTGGGGTGGGAAGGTCCTCCTCTGAATGTTGTAAACCATTGTGTTAGGACAAAGTAACCAGGCAGTTGGGCCCTCAATTTTCACTCTGCTCCCCTTATTCTGTTGTGAGATGAAAAAGACCCCTGGAAACACTTCTAGCACTGTGATGGACAGGAAGAGAAACGTACACAAGCATTTTTGTGCCTAAGACAGGCATCCTGATCTACTGGAAAGGAACCCTAATTTTTTTGTTGGTTTTTTGGGCCACACCTAGTGGTACTTAGGGGTTGCTCGGCCAGGTGTTCCTGGCTCTGCCCTCAGGAATCACTCCTGGCAGGCTTGGGGATGCCAAGAATCGAACCCAGACTGGATGTTTTAAAGGCAAACTCCCTCCCCCTGATGCTACTGTTCCGGCCCCTGGAACTCTGCTTTATGGAAACCACAGGCCCCATTTCCTGCTCTTAAATATCCAGCCCAGAGTGTTCTGTTTCCTTTCTGATCCCCTCCAGATGCAATTCCCTGGACAGCTACCAGAGCAGGGTTCACATTCACCCCCTTCCATTTCTTTCTTTTCTTTTTTTTTTTTTTTTTTTTTGGGCCACACCCGGCGGTGCTCAGGGGTTCTTCCTGGCTGTCTGCTCAGAAATAGCTCCTGGCAGGCACAGGGGGACATGTGGGACACCGGGATTCGAACCAAACACCTTTGGTCCTGGATCAGCTGCTTGCAAGGCAAATGCCACTGTGCTATCTCTCCGGGCCCTCCCTCCCTTCCATTTCTGTGTTTCCTTTCTGTGTCTCCCATGCAGTACCAGGAGGGAACCTGGGTTTCCTGCAAATAAAGTTTGTGCTCCAGCCCTTAGATTCCTCTCACGGGCATCTACTACAGTGATTTTGTTGTGAGGTTGATGAGGACCAAAACATTGATACTTTGGGCTGCACCCAGCAGTGCTCAGGGTTTGTGCTCTCTGCAACTGGTTCTGTGCTTAGGCTCAGTACTAGTGTGTTGTTTAAATATAAAATATAGAGTCCTAGTGTAGGGTGAGGTGGTGATGGTGGTGAGGCCTCTTGGATTAGCATGGCGCCTGTAGCCTCTTAGGCTGGCTGGTCTGTAGGTTGCAGGCTAATGGCAGAGAAATGATCCATAATAAGTCAGTTCAAGTTTCAGGAGAAATTCAGCTTTATTTCGTGGCCCTAGCAGCCAGGTGCATATTTCTCACATGGCCTCTATGCTAAGCCTTTTCCCAGCAGTTTTTTCTCTGTTCCCTACATGATTCCTTGCCCGGTTTCCTCTTTGCTCCCTCCTGTCTCCTTCCAGGCAATACTTTCATTACTAACGGCAGACCCTTCCCAGCTGTGGGTGGGTCTGACCATCCAGGTAAGGCGGTAGGGAGTTTGTCCGTCCAGGACAGATGGTGGTTCAAATACCGGCAACCCATATGGTCCCACAAGCCTGCCGGGAGTGATTTCTGAGTGCAGAGTCAGGAGTAACCCAAGTGCCGCCAGGCATGACCCTAAAACCAAAAACCAAAAAAAAAAAAAAAGAGAAAAATTCGTGTATGGCATTGGGAGAAGGGTAACACTAGTGGCCTCAGGGAAACCATCTGTTAGTGCTGGGATCAATGCCAAGAATCAGTATTTGGGTGCCAGAGTGATGGTACAGTGGGCAGGGTACTTACCTTGCTGTGGCCAACCCGGCTTCTATTTTCAGCACCTCCAGGAGTCATCCCTGAGCTAGAGTCTGAAATAAGCTGTGAGCACTACTGGGTCTGGCCAGCAAAACAAAGAATTCTTTGTTTAGTGGAATGAACAATCAGTTCAACACAGTCAAAACAGTTCAACCCAGAATCCAGGCAGGAAGAGAAAGATAAGATTTTTGAAAGGGGCCGGAGTGATACAGTAGGGCATTTGCCTTGCATGCAGCTGAACCAGGACTGACTCAGGATCGATCCTCAGCATCCCATATGGTCCCCCATGCCTGCTAGCAGCGATTTCTGAGTGCAGAACCAGGAGTAACCCCTGAGCGCTGTGTGACAGGT
The DNA here is from genome assembly GCF_024139225.1 of Suncus etruscus. Taxonomy (NCBI): domain Eukaryota; kingdom Metazoa; phylum Chordata; class Mammalia; order Eulipotyphla; family Soricidae; genus Suncus; species Suncus etruscus. The sequence continues at coordinate 94,184,453 of NC_064860.1, read as the reverse complement.
GTGGACAAAAAAAAAAAAAAAAAAAAAAAAAGAATTCTGAGATGAGTTTAGTTGCTGACCTGTTTTTTTTTCCCCAAATGTACAAACATCAGTGGCTCCCTTCCCATGCTACCCCCACACCACCAGGAGTGAGCCCCTTGAAGTCCTCCTCTTTGTCTGTGGCTTCCTATGGGGTTCAACTGGAGGATGAGAGCAGAGGGTTGGAGAAGTAGGGGACAACCTGGCTCTTTGTGCTCAAACTCTCCAGTGAGCTGCATCTCCAGTGGGTGAGCTGACCAAGGGCACACCCCATGGTGGGGTGAGCAGAGGTACTGACCTGCTGCCTTTTCTCTTCTTTGGGTGCCTCGTTGGCTTGTTACACCTGGCCTGTCAGATGAGAAGTGAGAGAAATAGCCTTGAGAAAACAGCGAGCCCCTCTCTGCTTGGCCCACTTGGCCACCCAGGGAAACCCCTGGCGTGGGTCAGGGTAAATTTGAGCCATGAGCACCTACCTGGCATTGACAGTCAAGACCTGCCAGCCCCATGAAGCAGCGCCAAGCTGTGCCTGAAGCCCACCTGTGGGAAAGGGGCCCCTGCCATCTGATTTCTCAGGGAACCATAGACTCAGGCTAGAGTGAGGGATGGTATTAACCTCGGTGCAGGTCTCCCTTCCTTCCTTTCCTCACTGAACACAATTTCAGGAGACAAAATAGTGAAGTAAAATAGATTTTATTGAAAGAAATTTAATCAGGGGAAAGAAAGGAAGGAACACAGATTCAAGAAAGAACAAGGGCTTGAAAGAACAAGTCTCGAATGCTTTTGGGAGGCAAGATGTGATTCCTCCAAGTGGTCTTGACCTGGAGATAAAGCAATTGTGGGTAGGATGGCCTTGCACATACCTGTGCTCTCTCCAGCTCCCACTTTCCTTTTTTTTTTCTTAAGAGGGTGTGGTACATCAGGCAATGCTCAGGAATTACTCCTGGTGGTGTTTTGGGAACCATATGAGATGAAAGGCTGGACCCTGGGGTGACCACATGCAAGTCAGGAGCCCTTCCTGCTGTGCAATCATGCTGGCCCCATGTTTGTTTTCTTTTTTAATTGTTTGAGGTCACATCTGTAGGTGCTTGGGGATTTACTCCTGGCAGTGCTCAATCCTTTGATCTGTGGCCCCTGGGCTGCTGTTACAACTCGGATTATTACTGAGTTACTGGCCAGGAATCTTCAAAAAAGGCCTGCCGGATTAAGGGAGGCTAGAAGTGATGTGTCTGAGTGCACACTCAGAGGCCTGGCTAGGCAGTCCTGCACTTAAAGAGCTCTTTGGTCACAGATCAGATGGTGGCTTTTGTCATCCTTTTTGAAAAACGAGGTTCAGGGCGGGAGAGAGAGCATGGAGGTAACACGTTTGCCTTTCAGGTGGTTTGAATCCCAGCATCCCATATGGTCTCCTGTGCCTGCCAGGGGCGATTTCTGAGCATAGAGCTAGAGTAATCCCTGAGCGCTGCCGGGTGTGACCCAAAAAAACAAAAAAAAACAAAAAAAAAAAAAAAGAAAAATGAGGTTTATATAGGATGTGGCTCACAGCCACGGAGTACACCTCGTGTGTGTGTGTGTGTGTGTGTGTGTGTGTGTGTGTGTGTGTAGGGGGCAGTGGACTGTCTTCTCCAGCACTGTCCTGTGGCCCTGAAGGTGTCTCCCAGCCGTGTGTGTGTGTGTGTGTGTGTGTGTGTGTGTAGGCAGTGGACTGTCTTCTCCAGCACTGTCCTGTGGCCCTGAAGGTGTCTCCCAGCCGTGTGTGTGTGTGTGTGTGTGTGTGTAGGCAGTGGACTGTCTTCTCCAGCACTGTCCTGTGGCCCTGAAGGTGTCTCCCAGCCGTGTGTGTGTGTGTGTGTGTGTGTGTGTGTGTGTGTGTAGGCAGTGGACTGTCTTCTCCAGCACTGTCCTGTGGCCCTGAAGGTGTCTCCCAGCCGTGTGTGTGTGTGTGTGTGTGTGTGTGTGTGTGTGTGTGTGTGTAGGCAGTGGACTGTCTTCTCCAGCACTGTCCTGTGGCCCTGAAGGTGTCTCCCAGCCGTGTGTGTGTGTGTGTGTGTGTGTGTGTGTGTGTGTGTAGGCAGTGGACTGTCTTCTCCAGCACTGTCCTGTGGCCCTGAAGGTGTCTCCCAGCCGTGTGTGTGTGTGTGTGTGTGTGTGTAGGCAGTGGACTGTCTTCTCCAGCACTGTCCTGTGGCCCTGAAGGTGTCTCCCAGCCGTGTGTGTGTGTGTGTGTGTGTGTGTGTGTGTAGGCAGTGGACTGTCTTCTCCAGCACTGTCCTGTGGCCCTGAAGGTGTCTCCCAGCCGTGTGTGTGTGTGTGTGTGTGTGTGTGTGTGTGTAGGCAGTGGACTGTCTTCTCCAGCACTGTCCTGTGGCCCTGAAGGTGTCTCCCAGCCGTGTGTGTGTGTGTGTGGGGGCAGTGGACTGTCTTCTCCAGCACTGTCCTGTGGCCCTGAAGGTGTCTCCCAGCACCTCCTGGAGTGGCACCCACGACAGAAAAAGTTGTCAGAAATGTAGGAGTGGTGCCCGAGCGATAGCACAGAGGGGAGGGCATTTGCTTGGCACAAGGCCCACTGGGCTTGGGCCCCGGCGTCCCGCAAGGTCCTCCCAAGCCGCGTTTGCACTTGCAAACTGCAGCTGCATGGCTAGAATTCCTCTTACAACCTGCTTTGCCTGGTGCAATCCAGTGGCACAGGCAGGTCTCACCTTCTGCAGCCGGCTGGCCGGGTCGAAGGCAGAGTGGGCGCCTGGCTGGCCCTCCTGCACCCCAGCGCGCCCACCCCAAGCAGAGAGTGGGTCACCCCATCCAGGTGGGGCCCTGGGCCTCTGCCTCCATCCTCTGCATCACCTGGACCAGCCGGCCCGGCCTCCCGCGGGCTCCGCAAGCCCCGCCCCCTGGCAGGTCCCGAGCCGTGCGCGCTCCCGCGGCGACGCGGCACTTCCGGCCGGCACGGGCGGGCGCGCGCGCGGGGCGGGGCGGGCAGGGGCGCGCGGGGAGGCCGCGCTCCCGCGCTCCCGGCATGCTCATTACGCTGTGCTACCTGTACCTGTGGGCGCGCTGGGGGCGCCGGCCCGCCGCGCTCGTGCGCGCCACGGTGCAGCGGCTGCGCGCCTCGCGCTGCTCCTTCACCTTCTGCGGCGCCGCCGCGCAGCCCCGGGGCGCGCGCGTGTGTCTGAGCCGCGGCGGTCGCGTCTTTTGCGTCGGCGACAGCCAGGTGGGGGAAGGCGCTCGCTCGTGGGGGGGGGGGGGATGCGCGGCGGGCACGCGCGAGGGGCGGGGCTACGGGCGCCAAGAGACGCGGGATTGGAGGAGACGCGCGGTGGGCGGGCTCTCTGACCTGTGGAGGCGCAGGATTGGAGGAGCAGCCCGGGGGGCGGATTCGCTGTGTTGGCGCGCGATGCGCGAGATAGAAAAGACTTCCGGTAGGCGGGGCCTCTGGCACCAGTGGAGCACACGGTTGGAGGAGGCGCGAGGTGGGCGGGACACCCGGCGCCAGGAGAGCACGCGGTTGGAGAAGTGTGGTGGGCGGGGCCTCGGAGCCGGAAGTGCGCAGAACCTTCCCCCCCATCACCTAAGTGGAGGAATTTAAGCTGCAATGTTTGCTACTCTCTGTCCTCATGCAGGCTGGATTGTGCTTTGGGGCTCTGTTCTTAGCCCTTGATTTCCCCCCCTAGAGCCTCTCGAGGCATCCTCTCCTGTGAGCATTCCTTTGGGGTGCAGGAGGAGGGAGACAGCTAACCCTCCCCTCCAGTGCTCTGTTTGCCTGGGACTTGCAAACAGCAAACAAAGCTGCTCTGGTCCCCAGACCCGTCCTTGCCCACCCAGGGCCCAGCTTATCTGCATCTTCTTTCTCTTTACTGATACTAAGTTGGCACACAGGCACACAGCCTCAGCCTCTGGTTGGGCTTGGGCCCTGGCTTGTTTGTTTTTGGGCCACACCAGGCAGCATTCCTGGCTAACTCCTGGCTCTGCACTCAGAAATCACTCCTAGCAGGCTCTGGAGACCCTCTGGGTCCCCAGGGGGTCAGACCCAGCTTGGCCACATACATGCAAGGCCACAAACTTTGCTTGCCCTGCTTTGCTGTCACCCTATGACCCTGGGCAGTGTAATTTAAGCTGTGCTGAATCTGTAAATCCTCTGCCTCGTCCTTATCAAAGGAACTGCTTCCTCCAGCCAGCCCTGGGAAAGGGGCTCAGGAAATGTTCTGAGCACATTTTTCTTGGGAATCCAAGGCTTTTGTCTTTCTCTGCAGTAGCATTGCGTGTCTCAATGCAAGTTCTTCATCCCTCTGTTATGTTGGCACGCATTTTGCTTTAAAAGGCAAAAAAAAACCCCAAAAAATGCTGTGGGAATGTAATCTCTCAGGCTTGGTTATCTGTGCTTCTAGAAAATCAAGTACCCTGCCTCAGGGTCTGGAGAATGTCTCTGCTGAATGTCACTGCTTCCCCTCCTCTGGGAACATTGTGCTTAAATTCCAGGGGTCAGGCCCTTTCTTTCCTTACAGTGATCTAACTTGGAGCAGGACTCTATAAGTGCCAATGGCTGAAGGGAGAGTACAGTGGGTAGGGTAATTGCCTTGTGTGCTGCTACCCCTGGGTTTGATCCCTCTGTGTTCCATATGGTCTCCCCAGCCTGCCAGTTCTGATCCCTGAGCACAGAGCCAGGAGTAACCGCTGAGCAAATAAAAACAAAAACAGAAGACTCCTGATCCTGTCGAAACCTCGCAGCTCATGCTTTTCTAATGCTGTAGTCTCCCAAGTGGACTCACATATTTGACCACTCCGGCTTCTATCCTGGTACCACATAGCCTCTGGACACCAACTCAACCATCCCTGGGTGTGGTCCTGGTCCTTGCAGGACTGATGGTTGAGGCCTATTTAAAAAAAGAAAGAGATGGGGGCTGGAGAGATAGCAAGGAGGTAAGGCATTTGCCTTGCATGCAGAAGGACGGTGGTTCAAATCCCAGCATCCCCTATGGTCCCCCGAGCCTGCCAGGAGCGATTTCTGAGCCAGGAGTAACTCCTGAGTGCTGCCAGGTGTGACCCAAAAACCAAACAAATAAAAAAATAAAAATAAATAAAAAAAGAAAGAGGAGGGTCGGAGCCTTAGGACAACAGGGAGATTATTTGCTTTGTACACGGCCTACCTGAGCCTACCTGCATTTGATTCCTGGCATTGCATATAGTCCTCCGAGCCTGCCAGGGGCAATTTCTGAGTGCAGAGCCAGGAGTAACCCTCTCTGGGGGCCCCAACTTTCTCTTTTGTTTTTACAGAGAGAGAACAATTTTCATTTTGTTGAGAGAGAGAGAGTGAGAGAATGAGAGAGAGAGAGAGAATGAGAGAGAGAGAGGAGAGAGAATGAGAGAGAGAGAGGGAGGAGAATTGGAGCTTTCTTTTTGTTGTTTTCCTGTTCCCCCTCTTCTGCCTGGGGCTTCCCTCTCTCTGCTGATTTCCTATCTCTGTTTATCCCATTATCTGTCCTTGTTTGGGTACCTTTATGGGCTGAGGCTGATTTCCTATCTCTGTTTATCCCATTATCTGTCCTTGTTTGGGTACCTTTATGGGCTGAGAGATTATGAGATTAGAACAACCAATTAGACTAATTTTATCTGGTGCTGCACCATTCCACTTCCACTGTATGTATGCTTTTGATTCCAGCCCCCTTTTTGGGGGGAGGGGTTTGTGTCACATATGGAAGTGCTCAGGGGCTACTCCTTGAAGTGTTTCAGAACCATGTAGTGCTGGAATCACCCCAGAGCCAGCCACAAAAGAGGCCAGCACCTTAATCCCTGTGCTATCACCACAGCTCAAGCTACTGTAGTTTTAAAATTTAAAATTAAAATATCAAGGTGAGCCCGAAGCTATAGTACAGCTGAGAGGGTGCTTGCCTTGCACACGGCCTGCCTAGATTCTACATCTCAGGCATCCCTTATGGTTCCGGGAGCACTTCCAGGAGTGAGTCCTGCTAGAGCACTGTCAGATATGGTCCAAAAACAATCCCTCTCCCCAATAAAATCAAGGTGATTTGATTTGGGGTAGATCTGCCGGACTGAAGTAACTTTCCAGAGCTTGAGTTTGTGACGCAGGCTGTGTCCCTGTTTCATATATTTGAAACACAGTGTTCAACTGCTGACTGTGTCTCTCATGGAATCGAGGTGTTAAATAACATAAAGCATTTTCAAGTTCCGATCAGCTGCTTCTCTGCCCCAGGCAGGGTCCAATTCCCAGGCAGTGGCACTGGTAGGCTAGACTGAGAAATCCCTGAAAGACAAAATGGGGCCAGAGAGATAGCACATGCCTTGCATGTGGCTGACCCGGGATGGACCTGAGCTCTATCCCCAGCATCCCATATGGTCCCCCTGAGCCTGCCAGGAATGACTTCTGAGTGCAGAGCCAGGAGTAGTTCCTATGTGCAGCCAGATGTGGCCAAAAAAGCAAACAAGGAAACCAACCAAAAAAATCAGAAAGATGAAACACCTTTGTGCTGTCTGGAGAGATAGTACCACAGAAGGACACTGTACTTGGCTTAGGACTGAACTGGGCTCACTCCTCAGCACCCCGTAGGGTCCCCCAAACCCTGTCAGGACTAATCCCTGAGTATAGAACCAGCAGTCAGCAATGAGCACTGTTGGGTGTGGCCCAAACACCGAAGAAAGAAACAAACCCCACAGAACTCCAACCAGAAACTAGAAACAGCGGGAAAGGGAGATGGGGCAGAGGCAGGAGTGGGTGTTCTGCTTCCAAGGGACGTGAGTCTGAGCCTCTGCACTCTGTACTGTGTCCTCGGGGAATAAGGCTGGCCAGGGTAGAAGCAGCCTTGTTGTAGAGGGGAAGAGAGTCTGTGGAGTGAGCCCTAAAGAGACAAACCTGCCCTTCAGGCTGTGCAAAGGCTCTGTGGCCTCTCTTCATTCCATGCTCTGATTCCTACTTTTACTCTACAATGGGCCATGTGTGCTGAGGATGGGAACCCCATACCAGCTTAGTGGTCTCAGTAGTAGATGAGTGTTATCTGCTTTTGGGGGGGCTGAAGGCCACACCAGACAATACATAACTCAGCGCAATTCCTGGCTCTACACTCAGGAATTGCTCCTGGCAGACTCTGGGGACCCTGTGGGATGCTGGGGATTGAATCCTGTTAGGTGGGTGCAAGGCAATCACCCTCTCTGCTGTGCTCTTGCTCAGCCCCATCCCTTTACTTGGGGTGACTTCCTGGCTCTTAATTTCCCTTTCCTCACACCTACAAGGACTCCTGTGCCCCCAGAATGATCTCAAGTAAGATGTGCACTTTTCTGGTTTTACTGGGAAGTTAGCACTTGTCCTTATACGTGTCAAAGAACATGAGTTTGTTTCTCTATTTTTATTTAGTAATTTTTGGAGGAGGCCACACCTGGTAGTGTTCAGAGCTTACTCTTGGCTCTGTGTTCAGGGGTGATGTTTTGGAGACACTCTGCAGTGCGGGGGATGGAACCCTTGTCTGCTGCATGCAAGGCAAGCACCTAGCCCACTATGCAATTTCTCTGGTCCTTCTATAGTAATGTTTTTTTAAACTTTATTTATTGATTGATTGTTTTCTGGTCCACACCCAGCAGCACTCGGGTTACTCCTGGCTCTGCTCTCAGAAATCACCCCTGGCAGACTGAGGGACCATATGGGATGCCAGGAATCAAACCGGGTCCCTCCCCAGGTCTGCGCATGCAAGATAAATGCCCTACTGCTGTGCTCTCTCTGGCCCCTATTTTAATGTTTTTGGTTTTGGGTCACACCTGGTGGTGCTCCGGGTTTATGTAATCCTGGTGGCACACAGATGTGCTACAGATCGAACCTGGATTCACTGTGTGCAAGCAAGAGCCATAACCACTGTACCATCTTTCTGGCCTTGGTTTGTTCCTTTGCTTTGGGGTCACCAGGAGAGAATGTAGTGGTGACTTGAGGGATGGCAAGGGGCTTCCACATCCCTGCAGGCCCCTGCTCTGCATCAGTGACATGATTCTCCTCGTCCTTTCCTGTCACAGTCCATCGAAGACCTCAACAAATGGGCCCTCTTCCTGGTGTCTCCTTTCATCCTTGAGGCCGAGCACATCGCCTTTGTGACCGAGAGCATCTGGGTGCGAGGGGCCCACCTCCAGGGACCATCAGTGTCGGGAAGCGTGAGTACCTTGTGGGAAGGCCGCCGGGCCATGATCAGACCCCCTCATAGTCTCCTGTAAACTCTGTTCTGGGTTTGGGGACCCCTGGATATTTTGGATTCCAGAAAAACTTAATAGTGTGTCTAATAAATACACACTGGTACTGATAGGCACATCAGAAAGCGACTTTGTCCTTTTCAGCCTGTATAAGGTTTTCCAACTTGTCCTTTGGGCTGGAGGTGTCCAGGTGTTCAGTCCCTTACCTTGTGTGCAACTGACTCTGCTTGGGGAATCCCTTGGGGCGGGGCTCTGGAGGGGCCCAGATGGGGTGCCTGGAAGCCATCCAGGTTGGCCTTGTGCCAGGCCACAGTCCTGCCACTGTGTCCTCTTTCGGTGGCCCTTGGGCTCTTCTCGGGCAGATCCTCAGCCTCTCTTTGGTCTGCAGGTTGTGAAGTGGTCGGACTGCTGTTTGCCCTTAGCATGCCGGCCCGGGCATCCTTACCAGCTCTTTGCCAGAGCAAGTGTGGACGATTTCAGCAAGCTGGGGGTGGCCTTCATGGAAGATAGACTCCACTTGGCCAACGGGCTGGTTCCCCAAAAGATTGTTTGTAAGTAACTGACATTTTCCCCTCCTTCTTTGGGGCCACACCCAGCTGTGCTCAGGGATGGTTCTGACAGTGCCCAGGGGATTGAACCAGGCTGACTTTGGTGGTAGCTCATGGAAGGCAAGCGCCTTCCTTTCTGCCCCATATCTCCAGCCCTGTAACAGGAAATATTGTGAATACCGGGACCTCAGATGTCAGGATGGTGAGGCCCTGCTGTGGGAACAGCATAAGGACTTTTCAATTTTATTTAAAAAACTTTTTTTTGGCTTTTGGGCCACACTCTATAGTGCTCATGCATTACTCCTGCTCCGTGCTTAGTAATCACTCCTTGAAGACTCAGAGGACCCCATGGAATGCTGGAGATCGAAGCTGGGTTGGCTGTGTGCTAGTCACTCTGTGCTATCACTTTGGCCTGGGACTTTTCTTTCCATTTTTTGTTTTTGGGCCACACCTAGTGGCGCTCAGGGATTCCTCCTTGCTCTGTGCTCAAAAATTGCTCCTAGCAGGCTCGGATGCTGGGGATTGAACCCCGTCTGTCCGAGGTTGGCTGAGTACAAGGCAGTCTGAGGTTGGCTGAGTACAAGGCAAAAGCCCTCTGGCTGTGCTATCACTCCAGCCTGAGAGTTCTTTCTTTATGACCCTTTGCTGCTGTGTTTGGAGTACTTTTTTTCTTTTGTTTATTTGTATTTCGGGCCACAGTGCTCAGGGTTTCCTCCTGACTCTGCACCAGAAATCACTCCTACACTGGTGAAGAGGGCTGTTCTGTTTATGACTAAAACCCAATTAGAGTCATGCTTATAATCATGGTGCTTAAGTAGAGACTTTATAAAAAAAAATCACTCCTGGCTTTGCTCTGGAGACCAAATAGGGGATTGAACCCTGGTCTGTCACATGCCAAGCAATTTCCTTTCCCTGGCTGCTGTGCTATCTCTCTGGCTCCTGTTTATAGCTCTTAAACAAGACTTCCCGTAATTGTATCCTGTAGCAGATGGAGGGCAAATTCAGAGCCCAAATAGTATTTATTTCCCATAAGCTCAGACAGTGTAACTTTTCCAAGGCTGTTGATAGCACAGCTGTATTATTTACTAGCAAATTAAATCCAACTGTTTTATTTTTTATTTTATTTTTTTGGGTCATACCCGGTGGTGGCAGTGCTCAGGGGTTACTCCTGGCTCTGCGTTCAGAAATTGCCCCTTGCGAGCTTGGGGACCATATGAGGTGCTGGGAATCGAACCACAGTCCGTCCTGGGTTGGCCGCATGCAAGAGGCAAAGGCCCTACTGTTGTACTATCTCTCTGGCCCCCCAACTGTTTGTTATTTATTTATTTATTTATTTACTGGAGTTTGGGCTACACCCAACAATGCTGAGGGGGTTACTCCTGGCTCTGTACTCAGAAATCGCTCCTGGCAAGATTAGGGAACCATATCGGAGGCCAGGAATCAAACTGGGTCTGCCATGCTATCTCTCTGGCCTCTCCCCCAACTGTTTTAAAATGCACCATGATCCAGAGGAATACTATAGAGGGAAAAGAGAGCTTATCTTGCATTCAGCTGGCCGGGGTTTGATCCCTGGTACCATCTATGGTCCTTCAAATACTGCTGGGAGTGATCCCTGAGTGCAGTCAGGAATAAGCTCTGAGCTCTGCTGGGTGTGTCAACAGCACAACACAAACTGAAAAGGCAGGTTTGGATGTCAGGGAGATGGGTTCAAGGACTGGAGCTTGTCAGAATGGAGCTATAGCATAGTGATAGAGCGTTTGCCTTACACGTGGCTGGCCCGGGACAGACACGAGTTCAATCCCTGGCATCCCATAGGTCCCCTGAGCCTACCAGGAGTGATTGCTGAGCACAGAGCTAGGAGTAACCCGAGTGCTGTTGGGTGTGGCCCAAAAACAAAAATAAAACAAACAAGCAAAAACAAACAAACAAACAAAAAAAACAAGAACTGGGGGCTGGAGAGATAGAACAGCAGGTGTTTGCCTTGCATGCAGCTGACCCAGGACCTACAGTGGTTCAAATCCCAGCACCCCAAATAGTCTCCTGAGCCAGGCAGAAGTGATTTCTGAGCTCAGAGCCAAGAGTAACCCTTGAGCACTGCCGGGTGTGGTCCCAAACCAAAAATAAACAAAGTAAAACCAGGACTGGAGCTTGTACCTTGCATGTAGAGGCTCTAAATTGAATCTCTGGAGCCCCAGAGTCTCTTGGGGTACACTGCTCAGTACAGCTCTATTTTCTTAATGCAGTGCTGGGGATACCCCCACCCCCCAGAAAGGCATGCTTGCTTTGTTAAAAGGACAGTGTTTTTGTTTTTTTGGGGGCCACATCCGGTGATGCTCAGGGGTTTTTTCTGGCTCTGCACCCAAGAATCATTCCTGGTGGTGTTCAGAGGACCCTATGGGATGGTGGAGAGCGAACCCAGGTCTGCTAAATACAAGGCAAATACCTGCCTCCCCACTGTGCTATTGCTCAGGCCCCTATGCTTTTCTAGTTTAACAATTGTAGAAGAGTTGAGCACTCCCTGGAAACAGAATTTGTCAGGAATGGGTGGAAGTATCCCCAAGGGAGCTCTGAGGCCAAAGGTATGTACGGCTCTGTGCTAGACATGAGCTTCATGCCTGGCATGCTTTATGTTCACATGCTTCATATGTGCAGTGCCCAAAGGTCTTTGGCATGCTGCTCCCTGCCCAGTTGAAGAGTGGGAGGGGTCTACGAGGACAGGAAATGTTCAACCGGGAGAAAGAGGAAGGTATGCTGAAAGGTGGTAAAGTGTGATTCGTGAGATCCTATCAGCCACGGGACAGTATAGGAACTTCATTGCAAACATGGGCTGAGCAATAGCATAGTGGGAGGGCATTTTCCTTGCATGCGGCCCACCCAGGTTTGATCCCTGGCATCCCATAGGGCTCCCTGAGCCTGCCAGGAGTGATTTTAGAGTGAAGAGCAAGCAGGAGTAATCTGGAGCACTGCCGAATGTGGCCCAAACAAACAAACAAAGACAAAAAAAGTGCCTGTGTTGGCTAGAGCAATAGTACAATGAGGAAGGCGCTTGTTTTGCCTTGGTTCAATCCTGCATTCCTTATGGTGCCCTGAGCCTGCCAGAAGTGATTCTTGAGTGTAGAGCCAGGATTAACCCCTGAGCGCTGCTGGGGTGTGGCCAGAAAAGAAAACAAAAAAAGAAAAAGAAAGAAAAGTAGGGGAGTTGAGTTTTCCACTTGAGTTTCTTTTCTTTTTTCCCCCCAAATTTTATTTATTTATTTATTTATTTATTTATTTATTTATTTATTTATTTATTTATTTATTTAGGGTTTTTTTGGCCACACCTGGTGATGCTCAAGGATTACTCCTGGCTCTGTGCTCAGAAATCTCTCCTGGGAAACCAGGGATCAAACCCCGGATCAGCAGCATGCAAGGCAAACGCTTTGCTAGTGCCCTGGCCCTTGAGTTTCTTTCTTTGCTTGGGAAAGGTGTCGTGGAAACTCTGGGGTCCATCTCTGAGGGCTGAGGGACGTGGGAGCTAGACCTGGGAGGCCACAGCGGAACCCCCAGAACTACAGCACAGAGCAACCGATTCATTCATTCATTTATATTATATACTTTTTTCTGGGGGTGCTCAGGGTTGCTCCAGTCAGTGCTGAGGGGACCGTGCATTGCATTGTGGAGGATCCCATCCGGGCAGCTGAGCTTAACCCTGCGGCCGTGCCCTCAGATGGTTCTCATTCTTTTATTTATTTATTTATTTTGGTTTTTGGGCCACACCCGGCGGTGCTCAGGGGTTACTCCTGGCTGTCTGCTCAGAAATAGCTCCTGGCAGGCACGGAGGACCATATGGGACACCGGGATTCCAACCAACCACCTTTGGTCCTGGATCGGCTGCTTGCAAGGCAAACGCCGCTGTGCTATCTCTCCGGGCCCTCTTTTTCTTTTTTTTCTCATTCTTTTTCTTCATCCCTTTCTCGCACCATTTCCAGCGGTGCAGCTGCAGGATTCAACTCTGCAGACGCTGCAGCATCGGGCCTGCAACCTGCAGCCCAGCCTGGGTCCTGCAGCCGCTGAGCCTGAGCCGCTCTCACTGCCCAGCGCCATGGCCTCGGTCGAGCAGCAGGGGACGCCCGAGGACGCGCCTTTGGGAGCACCGTCGGAGCATTGCCACCTGCATCTGTCCAGCTGCCTCGAGTGCCTGGAGCTGGAGAACAGCACCATCGAGTCGGTGAAGTTTGCCTCTGCCGAGAACATTCCAGATCTTCCCTATGATTCCAGCGGCAGCCGGGAGGGCGAGCCCGAGGAAGGAGGAGGAGCAGCAGGAGGAGGGAGAGTGAACCTGCATGGAAAGGCGCCCAACATCCTGGTGTACACGGGTGTAGACGCACAGGCAGACTCGGGTAGCTTCCAGCAGGTGCACTCGGTGCTGGCCGACCTCGTGGACCCCGACTGCTACACGCTCTACCACCTCTCGGGGGACAGTGCCCTGCATGACCCCTGGGCAGACAATTGCCTGCTGCTGGTGCTGGCGGCTGGCACCGAGCCTCTGCCCTCAGACCTGCACCAGCGCTTCCTGGCTTACCTGGAGCAGGGAGGGAAGCTGCTGGCCCTCGCCTCGCCCTTCACCTGCAGCGGGATGCAGGTGACCCCCAAGAGCACGCTGCAGGGGACGGTGCAGAGTATGGTGTTCTGCAAGGCGGGGGGCAGCCCCATCATTCTGAATGTGCTGACCGCTGGCTGTGTGTACCAGGACGGCCCTGGCTCACCGCTCGAACCCGGACCGCTCCAGGGCCACCTGGAGACGGGGGACCGGGACCGGCTGATCGTGCACGTGCCTTTTGGAACCCGGGGAGAAGCTGTGCTCTGTCAGGTACCGTGCGTGGTTGGGGTTCGGAAATGTTGGTTTGTTTTCGGGCCACACTTGGCGGTGCTCAGGGGTCACTCCTGGTAGTGCTCAGGGGACCATATGGGATGCTGAGTATCAAACTTAGGCCATCTGCTAGCAAGGCAGACGCCCTCTCACCTGGCTCATGGCTTTTATTACAGTTTCTCCAGCCAGGAATTTCTATATTTGGGCCTGCAATTTTTTATTTTCTTGTTTTGGGGCCATAGCTGGCTATGATCAGGATTTATTCCTGGCTCTATTCAGGAATCACTCGCAGAGGGCTCAGGGGATCCCATGGGGTGCCGGGATCAATCCTGGGCTGGCTGCATATAAGGCAAACACCCTACCTGCTCTTCTATCACCTCAGCCTGTTTTACTTTTACTTTTTTATTTTTTAGTTTTTGGGTCACACCCGGCCCCACTCAGTGGCTACTCCTGGCTTTGCACTCAGAAGTCACTCCTGGCACGCTAGGGGGACCATATGGGATGCTGAGTTTCGAACCAGTGTTCATCTCGTGTTAGCCGTGTGCAAGGCAAATGCCCTACTGCTGTGCTATCGCTCCGGCCCCTAAAATATTTTTCTTTGTGCCACAGCCCATGGTACTCAGGGTTTCCTCTTTGTTCTGTACTCGGATCACTCCAGGCATGGCTTGGGAAACTGTCTGGGGTGTGAGGGTAGATTCAGGATGGACTGTGTGCAAGGCGAGTGCCCTCCCTGCTGTACAGTCTTCCCAACTTCTATCTTACCTTCATTCTGTGTGTGGTGCTGCAACTCGAACCCAGGACCCTTATTCACACTGGGCAGGTGCTCTGTCACTGAGCACTTTCTGGGCTTGCTGTCCCTGATGTGTCAAGGGCCCCCTGATTTATGTGGTGCTGTGTGCTCTGTCCCCACAACCCCAGGTACACTTGGACCTGCCCCCCAGCTCTGCACTGGTGCAGATGCCCGAAGACTTCGACTTGCTCAAATCCAGCAATAGCAGCAGGTACGAGGTGCTCAAGGAGATCCTGACCTGTTTGGGGCTCCGCTGTGGGGCCCCCCAGGCACCTGCCTTAACGCCACTCTATTTCCTGGCTGCCGCTGAGGTGAGTGTATCCCCACCTCCCCCCCACAGGCTGGGTGTCTTCCCTCCTTGCTCCCTCTTGCCTGACCGGGGTGTTTTTATTTTTGTTTTGTTTTGCTTTTGAGCCATATCCAGACTGCGTTCAGGGGTTATTCTTAGCTTTGTGCTCAGGAATCACTTCTAGCAGGCTTGGGGGACCTTATGGGATGCTGGGAATCGAACCTGGGTTAGACACGTGCAAGACAAACTCCCTTCCCAGTGTGCCATCACTCCAGCCCCCATGATGATCTCAGTTTTGTTCATGTGAAGCATCTCTGAGATGTCCCAGCAGAGCTCATGTGTTTGTTTCTTTGTCGTTTGTTTGTTATCCAATACCCCCAAAAGGGCTTACTTCTGGCTATGTGCTTAAGGATCCCTCCTAATGGGGCACAGGGGACCACAGGGGACCCTAGGAGATGCCCGGGATCAAACGTGGGTCTGCTTTATGCAAGGTAAGTGCCTTAGCCATTGGACTATCTCTTTGGCCCCTTAATTGTTTTCTTTTTTTGTTTTGTTTTTATTTTATTTGGGGCCATACCTGGCATTGCTCAGGGCTTATTCTCTGTGCTCAGAGATCACTACTAGCAGGGGATTCTAGGGGATACCAGGGATTGAATCCAGGTCAGCTGTGTGCAAGACAAGTGATCTTCTCACTGTACTGACTGTTATAGCATGTGTTTAAATTTTTTTGTTTGTTTGTTTTTGGTTTTTGGGTCACACCCGGTGTCACTCAGGGGTTACTTCTGCCTCTTTGCTTAGAAATCGCTCCTGGCAGGCTCAGGGGACCTTATGGGATACAGAGATTTGAACCACTGTCCTTCTTGGTTAGGCTACATGCAAGGCAAACAAAAATGTGCTATCATTCCGGCCCCATGTGTTTAATTTTTTTGTTTTTTTTGGTTTTTCGGGCCACACCCGTTTGATGCTCAGGGGTTATTCCTGGCTAAGCGCTCAGAAATTGCCCCTGGCTTGGGGGGACCCTATGGGACGCCGGGGGATAGAACCGTGGTCCTTTCCTTAGCTAGCGTTTGCAAGGCAGAGACATCTTACCTCTAGCTCCACCTAGCCGGCCCCGTGTTTAATTTTTAATGAGGGAGGAAGGGAAGGTTTTGTCACCTTTTTATTATTTATTATTAGTCACCTCTTACTTTATTTTTTTATTGGGGGGTGTCTTGGATGGAAAGTTCACACATTATGCTTTCGGGGGGGTCACTCCTGGTGACCCTCGTTTCCCAGATAGTGTCTAAGGATGCACACAAACTGGGTCTTCATCAGGTGGTGGCTGGGCCACATGTGGTTCTGGGGATCAAGTGAGGGTATCACAAGTTCAAAGCCTGTACTCCGGAGTTGTGGTCTCTCCCTGGCTTGAAGGATTTCAATCTCACAGAGAGGGGTTCACCCTATTTGGAGGCCCAGGGACTGTGTTGCACGTATCCCCCACTCCTCAGCATGCTGGGATTTTTTTCACACACACACACACACACACACACACACACACACACACACACACACACACACACACACACACACACGTGTGTGTGTGTGTGTGTAGATGATTTTGGGTGATGCACTAGCTTCTCTCTCTGGTGCGCACACCTGCCCTCTTGTGGCCTCAGAGGCTGAGGCTTGCCATTGCTTTGCTCTTCTAGTTTTGAGGAGGACATGCCTTCCGGGGGTGGGTGGAGTGACAGCCTCAGGAATGTTCCTGACCCTTTGTCGCAGGGCTGCTGGTTGATACCACTTTCTTGGCTCATGACAGAGTCCTGGGCCCATTCCCGTCCCTACTAGGGAAATGGTGCTTGGTGACAGGCTCTGTAATTTCAGCCAATGCCGGACAGTCCGGATGAATCCAAACAGAGAAAGACCCTGGTATGGCGGCTCCTAACAGGAGCCCCTTTCTGTAAATGTAGTTTGCAGAGGAAGCTAAATTTGGAAGTTCCCAAACACAGTCTCAGAGCATTTAGGATCCCATCAAAGATGACTTGAGGACAAGATGAAATGATATGATTGCAGGGTCTGTGTAAGATGTATTATTTGAATATTTTTTTGGGGGGAGGCACACCCAGTAATGCTCAGGATCTACTCCTGACTCTGCACTTTGGAATTACTCCTGGCAGTGCTTGGGGGACCATATGGGATTTCTGGGATTAAATTTGATATGTTGCCCTTGATGTCATTGTCCAGGTCAGCTTCATGCAAGGCAAACACCAGATCCTCTGTGCTATTGCTCTGGCCCCTCATAATTGATGTATTTTTTCTTTCTTTTTTTTTTCCATTTAAGAAGTATGCTTTGGTTGTACTGGTTTTATTAGGAAGCAGTCCCTTCCTCCCTCCCTCCCTCCCTCCCTCCCTCCCTCCCTCCCTCCCTCCCTCCCTCCCTCCTCTCCTCCCTCCCTCCCTTCCCTCCCTTCCCTCCCTCCTCCCTTCCCTCCCTCCTCCCTCCCTCCCTCCCTCCCTCCCTCCCCTCCCTCCCTCCCTCCCTCCTTCCTTCCCTCCCTCCCTCCCTCCCTCCCTCCCTCCCTCCCTCCCTCCCTCCCTCCCTTCCTTCCTTCCTTCCTTCCTTCCTTCCTTCCTTCCTTCCTTCCTTCCTTCCTTCCTTCCTTCCTTCCTTCTCTTTCTCTGGGGTCACACCTGGGAGGTCTCAGGGGACCATATTCAGAGTCAGAGATTGAATTCTACCTCCTGCAAGCTAAGCACCCTACCACTATACTATCTCTCTGGCCCTTCCACTTGATCTTATTTATTCATTTATTTATTTTTATTATTGTTAAATTTATTTTTGGGCCACACCTGGCAGTGCCTAGTGGTTACTCCTTGCTGTGCACTCAGGAATCATTACTGGTGGTGCTTGAGAGGCTGATGGGATGCTGGTGATCAACTCTGGGTTGGCTGCATACAAGGCAAGTGCCATTCCCATTGTACTATATTTCTCTGGCCCCTGCACTTGATTTTTTTTTTTTTTTTTTTGGTTTTTAGGGCCACACCCATTTGATGCTCAGGGGTTACTCCTGGCTAAGCACTCAGAAATTGCCCCTGGCTTGGGGAGACCCTATGGGATGCCGGGGGATCAAACCGCGGTCTCGGTCCTTCCTTGGCTAGCGCTTGCAAGGCAGACACTTTACCTCTACTGCCACCTTGCCGGCCCCTTGATTTTTAAAAATTTAATCTTTATATGGGACCAGAGTGATAGCACAACAGTAGGGTGTTTGCCTTACACGCAACCGACCTGGGTTGTACCCACCCGGGTTTAATTCCCGGCATCCTATATGGGCCCCCGAGCCTGCCAGGGGCGATTTCTGAGCCCAGAGCCAGGAGTAACCTCTGTGTGGCCCCCAAACAAAACAAAACAAAAAATTAATCTTTACAGTAACTGTGACTCCAGTGAGAAAGAGCTTTTCTCTGGCTTTGTCTCAGTGTTTCATTTTAATCAGAACATGGGCCCTATCATTGTTTTGTGGTACTACTAGCCCCATTTCAGCAACACAGCTTCACAACCTGGTGTGGGGATTAACTTCTCCCATGTACCGGGGTTCTGAGCAGCCCCATCACCCAGTCTTTCCTGTAGCTTTCTTTTTTATTTCTTTTTGTTTTTGTTTTTGTTTTTGGGTCACACCCGGCGGTGCTCAGGGGTTCCTCCTGGCTGTCTGCTCAGAAATCGCCAGGATTCGAGCCAACCACTGTAGGTCCTGGATCGGCCGCTTGCAAGGCAAACACCGCTGTGCTATCTCTTCGGCCCCCTCTTTTTTTTTTTTGTTTTTTGGGCCACACCCGGTAACGCTCAGGGGTTACTCCTGGCTATGCGCTCAGAAGTTGCTCCTGGCTTGGGGGACCATATGGGACACCGGGGGATCGAACCGCGGTCCGTCCAAGGCTAGCGCAGGCAAGGCAGGCACCTTACTCTAGCGCCACCGCCCGGCCCCTCTTTTTTCTTTTTTTATATTGTCTTTATTTAAACACCGTGATTACAAACATGATTGTAGAAGGGTTTCAGTTATACAAAGAACACCCCTCTCTTCTGCAGCTTTCTTTTTTTTTTTTTTTTTTTTCTTTTTTTTGGGCCACACCCGGCGGTGCTCAGGGGTTCCTCCTGGCTGTCTGCTCAGAAATTGCTCCTGGCAGGCACGGGGGACCATATGGAACACCGGGATTCGAACCAACCTGCTTTCGAGGCAAACACCACTGTGCTATCTCTCCGGGCCCTTCTGCAGCTTTCTTACCTTGATTTCCTTTTTTCTTTTGTCGTTTTGTTTTGGGTACAACCCATGGTGCTCAGGGGTTACTTCTGGTTCTGTGCTCAGAAATTACTCCTTGAAAGGTTGTAGGTCCTGGGAACCGTGTAGGTTGCCGAGAATCGAACCCAGGTCGGCCCCATTCAAGGCAAGCATCCTCCCCGCGGTGCTACCAGCTCAGCTCTGGGCCCCAACTTGATTTCCTTTATGCCTGGGAAGTGGCTCACCTGGGAGCATCTCCAGCCTCCTGCAGCCCGACTTTGTCTGCTCTGTGCTTCCTGCATCTGACCACACGGGGTCGCCGCTGAGTCGAGCTGCAGGGAAACACGTTCCTGGCGGTCACGTCTCTGCTGGTGCTGGAGAATTCTGGGACCTGGAGAAACTCCCTCCGTGTCCCCCTTCAGTTAGGACTTTCATCCTGGGGAGCCAGGGAGATAGAACAGCAGGGAGGGGACTTTCCTGGCAAGTGGCCGTCCTGGGTTCAATGCCCCGCAGCCCAGATGGTTTTCCAAGCCTGCAGGAGTGAATCTGCATCTAGAGCCAGGAGTAAGCCCCGAGCATGGCTTCGATGGGGTGAAAGCCAGGGTCTTTGTCACCAGGGATGGGAGCTCACTGCTCGCCCTCTCTCCTCCTCTCTCTTCTCTCTCTTCCTCTCTTCCCCCTCCATGTACCTAAGCTGGAACTATTTCTGCCTTCCCACAGTCAGGCATAACTGTTCCCTGTCCTGGGTGATGTGAACGAGCCTTTGAGTGGAACCACTTGTGATGCAACTCTGGGGCCGACTTTTCCCTCGCTCTACTTCTGCCTGCGTGGGGGACGTGGACAGGGATGGAGTGAGGCTTTCAGCTGCTGTAGATGCTGCTGAGTTTTTATTTTGACTTGGTTTCTCCAAGAAGGGTTCAGAGCACCCACCAGAGCAAATATTTCCCGGCTGCACTCAAGGAGGCTTAGGGAGGTGTTCTCTCTCTCTCTCTCTCTCTCTCTCTCTCTCTCTCTCTCTCTCTCTCTCTCTCTCTCTCTCTCTCTCTCTCTCTCTCTCTCTCCCCCTCCCCACTGGAGCAAATACTTATGGGCTAAACTCAAGGAGGTGGAAGGAGGTTCTCCCCCCCCCCACTCCCACACACATGTACACACACACCCAGGGTCATTTTCATGGCCAGAGTGATAGCAGGTAAAAGCACTTGCCTTGCATGTGGCCAACCCAGGTTTGACCCCGAGCATCCCATAGGGTCCCTGAGCCCCGTCAGGAGTGAACCTGAGCCCCTGAGCACCCTTGGATGTGGCTGCCCCACTCAACCAGGAGGGATAGTGGGTCTCTTCCCCCCCCCCCCCAGATGTGTGTTGCCAGTGAACCCTAACAGAGGCCCACCTTGCTTCCATGCACTTTGGGAATGTTGGGAGAGGCGCATCTCAAGCCCAATGTGCAGTTTGTGGCCCTGACTGGTGCCTGGGATAGGATGGCCGGAGTTGAGGAAGGGGCTGAGTTGGGGTGTCCCTCCTGCTTTGGGGTAGGGCCAATGATGCTTTAGCTCTGGGGCAGCACAGTCTGGAGATGCCTATGCTCATTGCCTTGGAGACAAGGCTGTGAAGCTCTGGCTTCCTTCTGCTCCTTTGCTCCTTCCTGTCCTGCCAACCTGTGATGTCTCGTTCTGGTATTGCTCTTCTGCCTTCAGCACTTGCCCTTTTGGTACTCTGTGATCTTGCTTTTGTTTTGGGACCATGGCCTGGCAGTTTTACCCCTGGCTCTGCACTCAGAAATCACTCCTAGCAGGCTTGGGGGAGCATAGACAATGCCAGGGATCGAGAGCCCATATGCGAAGCCGAGTCAGTTGCATTTTAGGCAAACACTTTGCCCACTGTGTTCTCTCTCCGGCCCCTGCCGTGTGTGGGTTCTTAGCTCAGCTCTGTGTCCTGGTCCCTCAGCTTGTGCTGGGACGAGTTTCCCATGAAATATTGGCAGGGTTCGCTCTCACGGTGTCTCTGGAAGGAAGATCAGAAACAGGCTCTAGAGTTTTGCTTCTTGGGCATCATTGGTGGTAATAGTACTGAGAGATCCAACCCCAGGCGAGCAGTTGAGCTTGTTTTCCAATGGAAAGACAATAGCATGTCCCCAGAGTGGGTCATGCCTCTGGTCATCGCCCTCAGTGCCCCCCACTCCCCTCAGGAACAATAATGAGAGGGTGTTTGCAACCTTGGTGCCATTGTGGGTTGAGCTCTGTTTATTTGCTTCAAGGAAGTAGGTATCCGAGTGGGTGGGGCTGAGTGATTTATGTATGTATGTATGTATGTATGTATGTATGTATGTATGTATGTATGTATGTTTTGGGGCTACATCAGGGGTCTCAAACTCATAGCCCGCGGGCCGTTTGCGGCTCTCCATACAACATTTTGTGGCCCACGGCCGGCCTTCAAATATTGAAGTATTCGCAATTATTCGGTAAACGAATAATTGCAATAAAAATGGCATTAGTAGGGCCCAGAGAGATAGCACAGCGGCGTTTGCCTTTCAAGCAGCCGATCCAGGACCAAAGGTGGTTGGTTCGAATCCCGGTGTCCCATATGGTCCCCCGTGCCTGCCAGGAGCTATTTCTGAGCAGACAGCCAGGAGTAAGCCCTGAGCACCGCCGGGTGTGGCCCAAAAACCAAAAACCAAAAAAAAAAAAAAAATTGCATTAAACATTCGCGAACCCCAAGCAGTTTCATTTGGGGCATGCAGATATTTAATGCGATTTTTTTCTTACTAATGTGATTTTTTATTGCAAATAGTCGGTAGGCAAATAATCTCGAATACTTTGCGCCTAGCACAGACATTATTTCCGCTGCTCCTGCCCGCTGTCCCTTGCATTATCGGAGGCCTAAGGGAGAGAAGGGAAAGAAGTTTATTACAGAATTAGATTTTGTCATACCTTCATCATGACTTCATCAAAGCCTGCAGTGAAGAGAAAGATTGATGACTAGCACAGACAATTTTAGGAAAAGTGGGAGACACAGTATTTCTTTGTTGAGCATAGGGGCATCCCCACATGTCTTATTTGCTCAGAGACAGTTGCAGTGCACAAGGAATACAACTTGAAATGCCATTATTCAACTAAACATGCTGAGGAATGTGCAAAATATCAAGGAAATGAGAGAGCCAAGTGGGTTGCCAGTCTTAAAGAATGTCTAATGAGGCAACAAGATTTCTTCAAGAAAGCAACCAAAGAGAATGTTGCATCAGTCGAAGCTAGTTACATGGTTAGTGAGATGATTGCTAAGGCAGAAAAACCATTAACAGAGGAGAGTTTGTTAAAAAATGCATGTTGGGCCCGGAGAGATAGCACAGCGGTGTTTGCCTTGCAAGCAGCCGATCCAGAACCAAAGGTGGTTGGTTCGAATCCCGGTGTCCCATTTGCCCCCCCCCCCCCCCCCCGGCCTGCCAGCAGCTATTTCTGAGCAGACAGCCAGGAATAAGCCCTGAGCACCGCCGGGTGTGACCCAAAAACCAAAAAAAAAAAAAAAAAGCATGTTACAGGCTGCAAGTATCATCTGTCCGGAAATGAAAGGTCAGTTTAGAAAAATCAGCCTTTTGGGGCCAGAGAGATAGCATGGAGGTAAGGCGTTTGCCTTTCATGCAGGAGGTCATCGGTTCGAATCCCGGCGCCCCATATGGTCCTCTGTGCCTGCCAGGAGCAATTTCTGAGCCTGGAGCCAGAAATAACCCCTGAGCACTGCCGGGTGTGACCCAAAAACCACAAAAAAAAAAAAAAAAAAAATCAGTTTTTCAGCCAACACTGTGGCAGAGCGCATTTCTGACATGTCAAGTGACATTTATCATCAGTTGTGTGAGAAAGGCAAATGTTTTGATGCATACTCTGTTCTTTTTTTTTTTTTTTTTTTGGTTTTTGGGCCACACCCGGGAATGCTCAGGGGTTACTCCTGGCTATGTGCTCAGAAGTTGCTCCTGGCTTGGGGGACCATATGGGACACCGGGGGATCGAACCGCGGTCCGTCCAAGGTTAGCGCAGGCAAGGCAGGCACCTTACCTTTAGCGCCACCGCCCGGCCCGCATACTCTGTTCTTGACGAGGGCACAGATGTAACAGACACTGCGCAGCTCACAATTTATGTCCGTGGTGTTGATTGCAATTTTGAATTGACAGAGGAGCTGCTCACATTAATTCCAATGCATGGCCAGACCACTGCTAATGAGATATTTCGGCATCTGTGTGATGCCATTGAGAATGCAGGTTTGCCATGGAAGAGGTTTGTTGGAATAATAACCGATGGAGCACCATCGATGACAGGGAGGAAAAATGGACTGGTGGCACTTGTTCAAAAAAAACTTGAAGAGGAGGGTGTAGAGAAGGCCGTTGCTCTTCACTGCATTATCCATCAGCAGGCCCTTTGCAGTAAATGCCTGCCGTGTGACAATGTGATGTCTGTTGTTGTGAAATGCATCAACCAAATCAGATCCAGGGGCTTAAAGCACAGGAGGTTTTGTGCTTTTTTTAGAGGAAATGGAGTCAGAATATGGAGATGTGCTCTATTTCACTGAGGTACGTTGGCTCAGCAGGGGAAATGTCCTGAAAAGATTTTTTGAATTGAGAGAAGTGAAAGCCTTCATGGAGAAGGATGGGAATGCTGTTTCTGAGTTGAGTGCAGGTTATCACAAATGGCTCATGGACTGAGTTTTTCTTGTTGACATCACACATAAGCTGAATGTACTAAACAAGATGTTACAAGGCCCGGGGCAGCTTATCAGTGCTGCCTATGACAATGTGAGAACATTCTCCACAAAACTTGTGTTATAGAAATCTCAGCTCTCTCAAACAAACCTTTGCCATTTCCCAGCATGCAAGGAACTTGTGGATGCAAGCATACTATTCAGTGGTGA
The DNA here is from genome assembly GCF_024139225.1 of Suncus etruscus. NCBI lineage: Eukaryota > Metazoa > Chordata > Mammalia > Eulipotyphla > Soricidae > Suncus > Suncus etruscus. Next base: position 94,160,644 of record NC_064860.1, on the reverse strand, counting down.
GAAATATGTTGATGCTATTTTTAAGCTAGAGAAGGAATTTGATCACAGATTTGCAGACTTCAAAGAGCACAGAGCCATGTTCCAAATGTTTGTGGACCCCTTTTCCTTTAATGTGCAAGATGCCTCTCCTGTGCTTCAAATGGAGCTCATTGACCTGCAATGCAACTCTGATCTCAAAGCCAAGTTCAGGGAGATTAGTGGAAAAACAGACATGCATGGGCAATTTTTGAGAGAATTGCCCCCCCAGCTTCCCTGAGCTTTCCTGAATGTTCAAGTGCATCATGTGTCTTTTTGGGAGAACATATTTGTGTGAAAAGTTATTCTCCACATTGAACTTCAATAAGTCAAAGTACAGGTCTAGACTTAATGATGATCATCTTCAAGCCATACTGCTTCCTCTCTAAAGCCAAATGTGGTTCAGATTTGTGAGAAGAAGCGCTGTCTAGTCTCTGGCAGCAAGGAATAGGCAAAAGATGCCATGTTCAGAAGAACTGTTCATGATCTTCACTCAATGTTCTATTCATGTTCAGAAGAAATAATTAAAACTGTTAATAATGACGTTTGAGGACTTTATTTTTGTGAAATCCCTTATGCGGCCCTGCCTCACCCTGACTTTGCCTCCGGAGGCCCCCAGGTAAATTGAGTTTGAGACCCCTGGGCTACATCCATCGGCACTCAGGGTCACTCCTGGCTCTACACTCAGAAATCACTCCTTGGCAGACTTGGGGGACCCAAAGGAATACCAGGGACCGAACCCAGGTCCACCCTGGCTCAACCGCATGCAAGGCAAATGCTCTACTGCTGTGTTATTGCTCTGGACCCTGTTTTTATTTATATTTTTGGTCGTGTCCTGTGGTGCTTAGGGTTCACTCCTAGTTCTTCACTCAGGGATCACTCCTGGTGGGCTTGGGGGACCTGATATCCCATTAGGGTTGTCTGAGTATAAGGAATGCCTTACTCGCTGTATTATTTGCTCCAGTCCTATTTATAATACAACCTCAACATATTTTCGACTTTTTTTTTTCTTTAGGTCAGAATTTAGGAAAATACCATTGGTGTGGTTGAAATTGGGGCTGGAGAGATAGTACACTGGGGAGGCTGTTTGCCTTGCAAGTGGCTAACCAAGGTTTGATCTTCAGCATCCCATATGGTCCCCCAAGGAATGATTCCTGCATGCAGAGCCAGGAGTAACCCCTGAGCACTACCTGGTATGGCTCTAAAAGAAACAAACAAACAAACAAACAAAAAAAAGACACTGTTGAAATCACACTTTTCTTTGGGAAGAGATTTTTTCTCTCACTGCTAAGAATGAGCTAACATTTTGGGTGGTGATTTCTAGAGATTTCTGTTCAATAGAAAGTACCCTTTTCTTTTGACACTTGTAGATTTAGGCCCTAATACTGGTGTTTTGGTATCATTATTTGGGGGTGGGAGCCGGAAGGAAGGGAGAGGACTGCCCACCTCTCACCTCTGAGGCAAAAATTTAGATGCTGAGCAGAGCTGGGGTCTGTGGGAACACACCCCTGACCTCCCTCCCACACAGTCCTCCCCCAGGGTTGCATCCCCAGCTCCCAAGGCCCCATAGCCACAGGGCACATATGAACATCAAAAGCGAATTTTCCTCCCTGGAAACTACTTGTAATGCTTCACTTTTCTAATGCTACAGGAAAGTTGTTTTTTCTAGAAGGAATAAAAGAAATCTTACCTAGCAGTTAGAGGACAGGAATTGAATGCGGCCTCCTCTAATCCCTCTTCTACCTTTCTTCTCAAAGGGCAGGAAATATGTTTCTGAAAGGAAAATATCCTTTACACTTTCACGAATTAAAAAATGGAAAGTAGTTCCCGTTTTGGGATGGAATGACATCATTTCTGCCTTGAATGGCTCGATGAGAACTCTGGATTATTGCCTTTCAGGGGCCACTTTCATAGACATGATGCTTTGTTTTCTTTTTTCGAGTTTCCTTAGTGCCTAAAACACATGAAAGGTGGAAGAGTTAAATATTTTTTTAAACTTTATTTATTGATTGATTGATTGACTGGTTTTTGGGCCACACCATCGGCGCTCAGGGATCACTCCTGTCTCTGCACTCAGAAATCGCCCCTGGTAGGCTGGGGGCCCCTATGGGATGCCGGGAATCAAACCGGGTCTCTCCTGGGTCAGCCGCATGCAAGGCCAACACTCTATCACTGTGCAATCTCTCTGGTACCAAAGAAGAGTTAACTTTGAAAGAGTTTGTAGTGTCTGAGTCCTGAGATATAGCATCCTGAAAAAGCTAAAGGAATTGGTCAAGGAGAATGATTTCTTTTGGTTTTTGGGACACACCTGGCGGTCCTCAGCACTTATTCTGTGCTCAGGGATCACTCTTGGTGGTGTTCAGGGGACCCTAGGGGGTGCCAGAGATCAAACTGGGGTTGATAATGTGGAAGGCCAAAGCCCTTCCTGTTGTGCTATCTCTCCAGCCCCATGGAGGATGGATTTTTTTTTTTTAAATTTTGGACCACATGTGGTAGTGCTCAGGGATTACTCCTGGCAGACTTGGTGGACCCTATTGGATGCCAGGGATCAAACCCAGGTCAGGCAGTTGCAAGGCAACGCCTGAACTGCTGGTCTATCTCTTCAGTTTCTCTTTTTTTGTTGCTGTTTTTGGGCCCACTCTGGGATTATACCCAGTGGGGAGCTCAGGGTTGTTTCCCTGGAGTTTCACCTACATAATGGAGATGAAGTCAGGCCCCCTGGGTGCCAAGCCCTTGTGTCATCTCTTGGTCCTCTGTGTCTGTGCCTCTTTGTTTCCCTGTTCTTTGGCTCTGGGGAAAACAGCCACAAGCCCGAGGTGGTCATAACATGAAGAGCAGCCCCTGTGGGCTGAGATTGGGCCTGTGGGTGGGTGGGGTGCTGGTCGTTTGAGGTATGGCATGTGTCTCTGGTGTCCCTTCTTTCCTGCTCCCTTTAGCCCCATGTTGAGTTTTATGTCCTGCCCTTGTGATGGTGGCGGTGGTGGTAGTTGGGGGGTGGGTGATGTTTGCCCTTTGACCCAGCCACTTTCTTACAATAAACAGTTTATTGATGAGAGCAGCTGCCTGCAGATTGTTTCCAGATTGTTCCATGTGGGCAGAGGATAGAGCGTGTTGCTTTCCTCACTGGCCAAGCTCGTGGCTCCATGTGGCGCCCACACTCCGCCCTGGGTGTCAGAAGTGTCGGAGCGTCTTCCTCCAGACGGCATGAGTCAGGCGAGTGTATGTGAGTGTATGTGTTAGTGTGTTAGTGTGTGTGACTGTATGTATTGTGTGTGTGTGAGTATGTGTGTCTGCATCTTGGGGTGAAAGAGGTGCTGGATCTGTCTGCTGTAGGAATAACAGCATTTTCTAGACCTTTCCACCCACCGAAGCAGTTGTTGGCATCACAGTGATGCCTGCCTGCTTTCAGGCCGTGGACACTTGAGTGTTTCTGTGGGGCTTGGCTGACAGGCATTCAGAACACACCTCGTTTCCAGGGTCCGATTGTCGGTTCCTGGAGGGAAGGAGGCTCCTTGCCAAGTCCGTTAATCTGTCTGGTCCCCTTGTCTGGCCCTTGCAGAGTGACGGTTCCTCGTTTCTGCATTTCAGAGACAGTAATACCCCACTTAGGAACAAACGCTTTCCCGAACAAAGGCTTTGGTGATGGAAGGCCGTCCCAGCCGCTCTTTCCTCTCATCTGGCTCCTTCCTTCATCACCCTGCAGCTGTCCCCCGGCCCAGCCTGTCTGGCCTGTCCGCTTCGACCTTCTGAGCACGCAGTCTGAGCACTGTGGCCGGCCCTTCCGCCAGCCGGCCACCAGGGGGTGCTGTCGGAACGGGCAATCTGAGCTTCCTTCCCTGGAGGCCTCTGGCTTTTTCGACTGTTAGTTGGGTTCAGTTGCCAATCCTGGTTGCCAACCCCTGGGAGGGGCTCCTGCCAATGGCTTCTCCCCTCTCCTCGCCAAGCTGCTCAAAGCTCGGCCATCCTTCCAGGGACCTTGAGAACCCTGGCAGCGTTCAAGGCCCCTGGCAGAGTTTTGCATTTCGTACCATTGAGAGCCTGGCTTTGGAGGGGCCACTGGAGGATGCGGAGCCCCCCATGGGCCCTAGGACTGATCTCCAGCTGGGGGTCCCCACCTGGAAGAGGCTCAGGTCTGCTCTCCTCACCCGATGTGGCTAATGCAAGCAGCTTGTACTTTTCCAACCTGGAGGAAACTTGGAAAGGGCTTCTTGCTGCTGCTGTGGGTTATTTTCCTTGGGTTCCGGGATTAGCAGCAGGACCTGCATGTGCCGGCATTGACGGAGTAGAGCACAGCTCATCTGTCTCACCATCTTACACAGGCACAGCAGTTTGCATTTAGGGCATTTTGGGGGAAGGCCTATGGGCCACACTGGGTGATGCTTAAGAGATACTCCTGGTGGGGTTTGGGGGCCGTATGTGGTGTTGGAGTCAACTACATGTAAGTCAGGAGCCTTATACCCTTCACTACCTCAGGCCTATTCCTCCCTCCCTCCCTTCATTCCTCTCTCCTTCCCTTCTTCCTTCCTTTCTTCCTTTTTAAAAAAAAATTTTTTTTTTTTTTAAATTTTGGGCCACACTCAGCTCTAGGGATCAAACCCTGGACTCTTTTTTGGTTTGTTTTTAGGCCACACCTGGCAATGCTCAGGTATTACTCCTGGCTTTGAGCTCAGGGGGTTGTATGGAATTCTGGGGATAGAACTCAGGTCAGCTGTGTGCAAGACAAGTGCCTTCCTTGTTGTGCTGTCACTCCAGTTCCAAGCCCAGGCAGGACTCTTATATGTAAAATCATCTCTCTGACTCCAGTTCTCTATCTCTATCCATCTATTTATCCATCCATCCATCCATCCATCTATCATCTATCTATCTATCTATCTATCTATCTATCTATCTATCTATCTATCTATCTATCTATCTATCTATCTCTGTCTGTCTACCTATCTATCTCCATCTATCTACTATCTATATCTAATCTATCCATTCATCTGTCTAGCTATTATTTACCTATCTGTTTATCTAATCATCTATTCTTGAGTCCTGGTATATATATATATATATTTGTTTGTTTGTTTGTTTTGTTTTGGGGTCATACCTGGCAGTGCTCAGGGGTGTGACTGTGCTCAGAAATCACTCTTGGCAGGCTCAGGGGACCATATGGGATGCTGGGATTCGAACCACCATCCTTCCACATGCAAGGCAAACGCCCTGCCTCCATGCTATCTCTCCGGCCCGGTGTATATATATATATATTTAAGTGACAGGGCTTGAACCCTTGACTTCATACATGTAAAGCAAGTGTCCTTCCACTGAACTATATTTCTGACTCTGTGCTCTATCTTTTGTTTGATTGATTGATTTTTGGGCTACACCTGGAAGTGCCCAGAGTTTTACTCCTGGCTGGAGACCATATGGGATCTTTCTGGGTCAGCCATGGTCAAAACATGCACCCTACCCTGCTATATTATCATTCCAGCTCCCCCATGACTTATTTATTTTTATTTTTAATTTAATCATTATATTTTTTTTTCTTGTTTGGGGCCACACCTGGTGGTACTCAGGGCTGACTCCTGGCTCTACATTCAGAAATCACTTCTGGCAGTGCTCCGGGGACTAGAGGGGATGTTGGGGATTGAACCGGGTCCTCTATATACAAGGCAAATGCCCTCCCTTCTGTGCTACTGCTCCAGCTGCCATGATCTCTCTCTCTCTCTCTCTCTCTCTCTCTCTCTCTCTCTCTCTCTCTCTATCTCTATCTCTCTCTCTCTCTCTCTCTCTCTCTCTATCTCTATCTCTATCTCTCTCTCTCTCTCTCCTCTCTTTTTAAATCAGGGCCATTCCTGGCAGTCCTGGAGTGGTGGTGGTAGTGATCTAGACCAAACTTGGGGCTTTACCTCTGCCTGGCACATAACACGTGTTCTGCCACTTATGCTATTTCCACCCCCAGCCCCAGAGTTTGCTCCATTTTATGTCCCAAGTCTTGGAACTTGAATGTTTATTTATTAGTTAATTTATTTTGGTTTATTTATTAATTTATTTTGGTTTTTGGGCCACACCTTGTGGCACTCAAGAGTTACTCCTGACTCTGCACTCAGAAATTGCCCCTGGCAGGCCAAGGGGAACCATATGGGATGCCGGAGATCTAATCCAGGTTCGTCCCTAGTTGGCCGAATGCAAGGCAAAGACCTTACCACTGTGCTATCACTCCAGCCCCTGGAACTTGACAGTTTAGACCATCTGCTCCATAGACAGGCTGATGGGACTGGACTTGCCCCCACCAGGAGCACTCCATGGTCACCACATCCCTTCTTCCTTCCGTGCTCTCGTGCTGAGCCATGGCGCTGACTGGCCCCAGGCATTACTTTCTTTTTGGTGCATGGAAGTAGCATCCCCATCTACTGTGTTCCCATGTCATGTTGCCTGGCTTGCCTAGCAGGGACCCCAGGTCCCGGGAGGGTGGCACAGTGCCCCCCTTAATCTTCTCTTCCCACTGCCAGCATGGTGCCTCTCATGGGTGTCTAAATGCATGCAGTTTGAGCTCTTAAAGCGCTGGGGCTGTTCCCACTAATGGATGGTGAAAAGCTTCCTCGGCTCCTGTCTGCGAGGGGCCTCGGGTGACAGGCCGAGACATGAGCAGCCCACCCACCTTGGATGGCAGCTGGGGTCCCCCTTAGCCCAGCCTCCATTCAGGTCAAAGATGAATCTTGCAGACAGTGCCTGCAGGGTTTGAAAAGATCATGATTGGGGCTGAAGAGATACCATGGAGATTAGGCGTTTGCCCTGCATGCGGAAGAACACGGTGGTTCGAATCATGGCATCCCATATTGTCCCCCGTGCCTGCCAGGAGCGATTTCTGAGCGTAGAGCCAGGAAGAACCCCTGAGTACTGCTGGGTGTGACCCCCCCAAAACCCAAAAACCAAAAAAGAAAAGATCATGATTGCTCTGGACCAGAGCTAGGTGCTGAAAAGAGGGAAAGTGATATACATGATACCCCTTCAGTAACAAGAATGAATGCGCGCGATGAGAGAGGGCAGGGGAGAGAGAGGAGTGAAGGGGAGGAGAAAAGAGCAGAAACATGTCTAGAGGCAGCAGTGGAGAGAGCAGTGTGGAAGGCGAGAGGGTTACTGCGGGGAATTCCTCTGGTGAAGGGCGTGGGACATTGTATGACTGAAACTCAATCATTATTAACATTGTGGTCATTGTGTATCTCACAGGGATTTGATGATAATTATGAAATATAATATTTAAATATAATATGATAATTATTGAATGTAAATTATATTAAATATAATATAATTATTAAATATAATAAAATACACAAAAATTAAAATAGCTAGTTTACTTTTTATTTTTGTTTGTTTTTGGGTCACTCCCAGCAACACTCGGGAGTTCCTCCTGGCTCTGTGCTCAGAAATCACTCCTGGCAGGCTTGGAACCATATGGAATACTGGGGATTGAACCCGGGTCTGTCCCAGTTCACTGTGTGCAAGGCAAATGCCCTACTGCTGTGCTATTGCTCTACCCCTCCATTATTTTTAAATGTTCTTCAAATTAGCTTTGCTTCACACTAGTGTTAATTCAAGTCATGAAATATGCATGTATATTTTAAGTATATGGAGTATATATGTATATATAGATATGTGTGTGCATCCATATTGTCTAGAATTACATTGGCAATATGCAGTCACTATAATTTTCGTGTGAGGTAAGAGATAATGTACTATGCAACTAGAGGTTTCTGTAAATTCTGATTTATCTAGCCTACCTTCCATATTTCTATGACTAAGACAATTTTCTGTAAACTTTTCTATTTTTCATGAAAATTAACCCATAATAAATATTCTAGGTAACATTAAAATAAAATCAAAACCCAAACAGTGGGGGCTGGAGAGATAGCACAGCAGTAGAGCATTTGCCTTGCATGCAGCCCATCCAGGACAGATGGTAGTTCGAATCCCTGTATCCCATGTAGTCCCAGTGCCTGCTGGGAGCAATTTCTGAGCACAGAGACTGGAGTAACCTGAGTGCCACTGGGTATGATCCAAAAACAAAAACAAAACAGAAACAAAAACAAAATCAAACCCAAAACCTTCCAGACAGACCAAGGCCATCGGAAAGGATGTGCTGGAAAGGTGACCTGGCCCTCCTGGTCTGCCCAGCCCTGGCCACGTTGGCTGCATGTGTGTCTTGAACTGTCCAGAAGGGAGATTTTTTGGGTGTCTTTTATATGTCCCTCAGCATTGCCCTCTCCCTGATGCTGGGCAGTATCTGTGCATTGTTTCTACCCCCCATGGCAGGACAGTGTCCCCCGGTCTTCCTCCTGTAGACCCTCATCCCCTGCGCTTCCCAGTGTCAGGTAATGGCCCATTTCCTGGGTGATGGCTTCATAAGAGATCAGAGTGGAGGCCTCAGTCCCTTCTCAGCGTCCTTACACTGCCACTTCTGCTTTTGTGTTTTTGGTTTTTGGGCCAGAAATCCTGGGGTTACTCCTGATTCTTTACTCAGGAATTATGCCTGGTGGTACTTGGGGGACCCTATGAGATGCTGGGGGTTGAAATCAGGTCAGCACGTGCAAGGCAAACTCCCTCCCCACTGTGCTATCACTCCAACTCCTCTGTCTTCCTTTTATTTGGGGGCACAGTTTGGTCTATTTCATAGTCAAACACTATTCCCTGGTATATATACATACCCTGTATTATTTTATTTTGGGGGGAGGCTGCCCCCAATGGTGCTTTGGGATTCTTACTAGCTCTGTGCTCAGGAATCACTCCTAGAGGTTCTCAGGGTTCTTATGGAATGCTGGAAATTGGCAGTGGGGAATGGGGTACAGGGAATGCCAAGGAATTTGCAACCAGGTCAATGGGTAATAGATCTTAAATTTAGGGGGCAAACTACTCATTGTCCTGGTTGGTGCTGGGTATCAGGCCCGCCTGGGTGCACACAAGACTGGCTCCAACACCTGCACTTTTTTAGCTGAACGCTGTCAGCTGGAACTGTCTGGGGAAATCTCCTCCTTAGTCCTGTCCCCACGGCTCTTCTTCTGGATCGGCTGCATGCAAGGCAAATACCTTACTGCTGTGCTATCTCTCCAGCCCCAAACCTCCCCCATGGCTCTTCTGATGATTGGGTGCATCTGCATGATGCATCCACCTGGGACTGTGGCTGCAGTGTGTATAGATGCGGGCGTTGATGACTCAGAGATACAGATGTGAGGCCAACTGTGTGTGCGCTTGGGCATCCTCTCCCACAGGACATTCGGGCACAGGGCAGGGACTTAGAGGGACAGCAAGATGGGTCCCCATTTGAAGTCAGCAAAGTCGACATAAAGCCCCAACAAAAGCAAATAAAAGAAACTATAATTCTGAACTCAGTTTCTTTTCTTGTATCCTCTTTCTGAGGGGTTTATTTATTTATTTTTGGCTTTGGGCCCACACCTGACAGTGCTCAGGACTTATTCCTGGCTTTATGCTCAGGGATCACCTCTGGCAGGGATCAGGGGATTGTCTTGGGATGCTGGGGACCCAACCTAGGTCTGCTATATGCAAGACAAATGCCCTCTCTGCTGTATTGCTCTTTTCTCAAGATTTTACTTTGTTGTTTTGTTTTTTTGGGGGACATACACAAAAATGCTCAAGGGTTACTCCTGGCTCTGTGCTCAGAAATCACTCCTGGCAGGCTTGGGGGACCCTGTGGACCCTGTGGATGCTGGGGATCGAAGCTGGGTCAGCTGCATCCAAAGCAAACACCTTCCCTGCTGTGTTACTGCTCAAGCCCCTAGACCTTCTTTTTAAGCATAAGCATATACTTGTCATATTGATCATCTTATGGTGTTTGAACTCATAGGCTGTGTAAGTTAGGCTTTTCTTGACCAGGAATGTGGAAGCATTTGTCTGGACCAAGCATTGTGTTTCTTTTTCTTTTAATTTTTGGTTTTGGGCCACACGTGGTAATGCTTGGGACTTCCTCCTGGCTCTACACTCAGGGACCACTCCTGATGGTACTCAGGAGACCTTATGGGATGCTGGGATTGAACTAGTGCCAGCAATGTGCAAGGCCAACACCCTCCTCACTGTACTATTGCTCCAGCCCTCATTTCTTAAGTTTTGGCTCTTGGGTCTTCCCAGGCGGTAGTGCTCAGGTGTCCTCGTGTCCTCTGGGTAATGCTCAGATGCTGGGACTGGATGGTCAGTGCTTGGGCCTAGTGATAATTGTGCGGGAGACCGCAAAGGACCACCCTGCCATGCTCAGGGGGTGCACAACCCTCCTTGGCACAGTGCCCAAGCCCCTTCCAGAGCGAATCACCTGCCCTCAGTCCGGGTGATGACTTCTCTGTTTCCCCCGACCCAGGAGCTCCGGGACCCTTTCAGGCAGTGGCTGGAGAAATGTGTGGACTCAGAGGGGATCATCAGATCCCAGAAGCTCTCCCTGAAGCTCGTCTCCTCCTACACTGCAGACCTAGAAATCACCCCATCCGTGCTCCCCATGGTCATGGACCCTGATGCCTTCTCATCCGACACCTTCGACCTGGATGCTTACAAGCGGGACTTGCAGACTAAGCAGCTGGGCCGGAGCATCCTGTTTGCGGAGGTGACAACTACCACCATGTGCCTGCTGGACGGGTGAGTGTGGGCCCAGCTGGGTCAGGCACTGGGTGGGGGGTACAGTGCCCCCTGCCAGTTCTTCATAGCCAGGACCAGCAAATTCGGTTCCAGAGCCTGAATCAAAACTTAGGTCAAGACTTGGGAGGCTGAGGGAGTTCTTGGAGCCAGTCTTCCTGGACATTCGACTCTTTTGTTTTTGTTTGGTTTTTGTATCACTTCCGGTCGTGCTTATGGGTTACTCCTGGAACTGTGCTCAGAGAATCACATGGGATATCAGGTATTGAACCCGAGTCAGCTGCAAGCAAGGTAAATGCTGTCCCCCCGACTGTGCCATCACTCCCACCCTGGCCAGCGACTTGCCAGTGGAAAGCACCATTGGTACTACTTTTTGGGCCACAGCCAGTAGTGCTCAGGCCTTACACCTGCCTCTGCGCTCAGTGCTGGCAGTGCTTGGGGGATTGAACCTGAGCTTGCTGCATGCAAGACAAACGCCCTCCCTCATGCAGTGGATCCAGCACCAGGGCTCCTCACCTACATTGCCTATTTCTAAGCCGATGCCAGCTACTGGGGGACCCTGCAGGGTAGGTTTGTGGGGCACACATACGAGGTGATGTGAGGTAAATCAGATTTGTCCCCTGAAGATCGGGGTGTGTTTGTTCTTTCAGCAGTGTTTTTTAGATGCCTCATTACCCCTGCTTGGGTATGTGAGTGTCTGTTGTGCTAGTGTGTGGGTCTGTGGGTGTGTGGGTGTGTAGGTCTGTAGTCTGCACCTCCTGTGGACTTTGAGGGAAGGTTATAAAATAGGAAACAGATGAAAGGAATGTTAAGGACGACTTCCGGATTAGCCTGTCATTAATCGTTTCACGTCAGGGTGGTTTAGAAAGTGGGGTGGTGGAGGGCCCTGGAAGAGGAACGTGCCCTTCTCTGTAAGGGTCTAAAGTCGAAGGAATGTGTGGGTCTCCCTCAGCCTCTCAAAAGCCCCAGATTTACCGTTTCACAACTTTGTGAGTCTGGCCTGACATAGAGAGTTCAATGCTGAGGACTGATTTGGATTTTCTTTTAGGTTTTTGGGCCATATCTGGCGATGCTCAGGGCTTACTCCTGGCTCTGTGCTCAGGATCACACCTGTTCAGGGGACCTTCTGGGATGCGGAGGGATGGAACCTGGATTGGCTGAAGTGCCCGTCCCACTGTACTATCACTTCAGCCCCTATTTCCTTCTCACTGAGGATTTCTGGGGCTTGGCTTTAACTAAGTTTGGGCGCAAAAGCCCTGTCTGTTAGAAGCTCTGGATTTCACCTCAACACTGTCAACCCCTTAGTTCAGTCATTGATGAGGTGATTCTTCTCGCTGTCTTCCAGCCCTTTTCTCTCTGTCCAGGGACAGCCTGATGTTGATGGAGGAAGCTCTGTGTGGGCCACTGGCTTCCCTCTCCCCTCTCGCCTGCCTGCTCTGTCCCTCCCTCTGTGCTGAGGGTGATTGGTAGTCTTGGGGTTCCCCCAGGGGCTTGGTCCTGGGTTTTAGAACAGTTGGTGGCGATGATGACCTATGTTATGTGCACTCAGGGATCACTCCTGGCAGTGCTTGGAGGACCATATGGGATGCCAGGAATCGAACCCGGGTCAGCTGTGTGCAAAGCAAATGCCCTCCCCACCCTGAGGTTGTATTTTTTTTTTTTTTTGTTTATTTGTTTCTTTGTTTTTTGGACCACAGCTGGTGACACTCAGGGTTATACTACTGGTTCTATGCTCAGGAATCACTCGTGGTGGGCTCAGAGGACCATATGGGATGTTGAGGATTGAATCTGGGTTGGCAGGTACAAGGCAGGCGCCCTCCCCAGAGCTATTGCTCTGGCCCCTGGGGTTGTAGTTTTAAATCGGGTGCTCCCTGGGGTGCTAAGTGGGTACATGCCTGACTGTGCACCGAAATCACACTAGGAGGCTCCGAGGATCAAACATGAGCTTGGTGGGTGTCAAGTGGGATTGAACTTGTGGGCCTCACATTCTCAGGGCACAGAGAACCCTCCCTCCCATCCCTGTTCCCAAGAGAGCTGGCTTCCTGTCATCAAAGGGCAGAGGATAAGATGAAGACAGTTATCAGAGATGGTAGGAAGGAAAATTGGGAAGAATGATATGTGTAAGAAAGAGAATTCTTTTTTATTTTTATTTTTTTGGGGGGGGCACACCTATCAACATACAGGTATTACTCCTCATTCTGATCAGGAATCACTCCTGGTAGACTTGATGGACCCTATAGGATGCTGGGGAATCTAATCTGAGTTGGCCCTTGTAAGGCAAACACCCTCCCCACTGTGCTATCTCTCTGGCCCCAGAAAGAGCATCTTTAGTTTGGGAATTGGACTCTGGCCCAAGCTTTGCACTGTCTCAGGTGCCTGTGCAGTCAGTCCCCAAGATCTTCTTCCCTTCTGCTCTCCCACTTTCCACCCCCAAAAAACCTACCACCACTGACTCTGCTCACTGCCCCTCCTCCCCGGAGCCCAGGCCAGAGAGGGCCTGAGTGGGGCTGGAACTAATTTAATGGCTGAGTGACCTCACGGTGGGGAAACAGCCGGGTCCTAATAGGCCCTTTGTCTCCGTCCCCACCCCGGCTGGTAGCGTGCCAGCCAGCAGCGGGTGAGCGGCACAGGTGGAAGTCATTAGACCTGTCATAAAGTTTGAAAAATTGATTCTGGAGGCCCGAGGACTACATTGGACCTGACAGGGTTGTCCTAAAGATTCTGAGGGAAAATTCTGCCGTCTTAATTTGAGTTCCCCTGATCATTCATTAGCTTTCCAGATGGGCTTTTGTTGATGTTTTCCCCATTAGTGCCTGGACTGTGCGCCCTGTCCGGGACCCACAGGTAACAGGGGAGAAACGGCAGCCCCCGCCCCACCCCACATATCTCCCTGTTAATGGGATGTTCGAGTAATTGTGGGAGAAAGGAGCCGATTGCTTGGGAATAATTAATATAAGTCTTTTAAAATTTTTATATGGGTCAGTGTGGTGCTTTTATTTATTTTATACTTTATTTAAAGAAAATGCAACATATGTTTGACATAGTTGACCATGATGCATTTGTTTCCAGATAAGTGAGAGCAAAGTTATTAAAGAAAGAATAGAAAGAAAAATAAAAAAGCAAAAGGAAGAGAAGAAAGTTTTTTTCAAATTTTATTTATTGATTCATTGATTGATTGGTTTCTGGGCCATATCCAGTGACACTCAGGGGTTACTCCTGGCTCCGCACTCAGAAATCGCCCCTGGCTGGGAATCAAACCGGGTCCCTTGCGGATCAGCCACATGCAAGACAAATGCCCCACCATTGTGCTATCTCTCTGGCCCCTTTCACTTGTTAAAAAAGGAGGGAAGGAGCCAGATCGATAGCACAGTGGGTAGAGTATTTGCCTTGAACAAGGCTGACCCCTGGCATTCCATACAGTCCCCTGAGCTTGCTGGAGCAATTGCTGAGCATAAAGCCAGGAGTAACCCCTGAGCGTAGCTGGGAGAGGCCTCCCCCCAAAAGGAGAGAAAAGCAAGCACATTTGTGAAAATTATTGTGTCTCCAATGAAGTCATTAATACAATGGCAGAAGGTTTAGTAAGCTCTTGCTGTCTGTCCATTCTGTTACATTGGTGTGCTCGTATATGAATGACAACATCAAACAAATTAAGTTGTCCAGAAGTTCAGAGCACTATTACTGAGGTTTTTAGGAGTGTGTTATCAGCTGCCAGGCTTCTAGGAAGATGGAAGATATGGGAGAAGGGTGTTCGCATTTGCTCCAAAAAGTCCTGGTGATAAAAGCTCAAAGACGGCATACCTGAAGTTTGGTCAGATTGGTGTCCCCAAAGGGGTGTGGAAGGGTGATGAGGCAGGGCCATTGGGAAAACAGTGCTTGTGGGCGATGGGGGCAGCAGGTGTGGCTTCGGCAACGTGGGGGCTTGGCCTACCCTCTCCTCCTGACATGGCCAGCTTTCAGCTGTGTGGTTGGTGTACCTATGATCTTTCTTTTTTTTTTTGGTTTTTGGTTTTTGGGCCACACCCATTTGACGCTCAGGGGTTACTCCTGGCTATGTGCTCAGAAATCGCCCCTGGCTTGGGGGGACCATATGGGACGCCGGGGGAATCGAACCGCGGTCCGTCCTATGCTAGCGCTTGCAAGGCAGACACCTTACCTCTAGCGCCACCTTCCCGGCCCAATCTTTCATGGCTTGGTTTATATCTTGTTTGAGAAGATGAGAAGAGAGCGAGTCTATGGAGCTGGCCTGGATCAAACATGGTAATTGCATTTGTGGGTGTGGTTACAGCTGCCAGGATTCCAGGAAGAAGGAAGACATGGGGAGGGTGCCCACATTTGCTCCAAACAGCCCTGGTGATATGAGCCCCCAAACTGGCATACCTGAAGTTTGGTCAGCGTGTTTCTCTGGGGGGGGGGGCACATCCAGCAGCACTCACAAATCCCTCTTGGCTTGGGGAACCATATGGGATTCTGGGGCTCCAACTGTGTTCGTTCTGGATCAACAGCATGCAAGGCTAACCCCCTACCGCTGTACTACCACTCCAGCCCTCGTGTGGTGCTGTTAAAGAGAGATGGTGGAAGATTACTTATTTGGAAATTAGGGCTTAGAATAGAACTCAGACCTTTGACACATGGACCTGGAGGATTATTTTGGAAAGTTCTCCCTGGACTGCATTTAAAAAAATTATTTTTGGCTCCCGTTCAACACCTGGGTAGGTTTACCTGTTACATTCTGGCTTCTCATTTCCAAAGCTGTTCTCACGTGAGTCTGTGGAATTCTGAATGCTTAACCTTTGTGACTGATTTTTAATTTTTAGTTTTTGGTTTTTGGGCCACCGGTGGTGCTCAGGGGTTATTCCTAACTCTGTGCTCAGAATTACTTATGGTGGGCTTGTGGAACTATATGTGCTGCCAGGGATTGAACCTGGGTCAGCTGCACGCAAGGCAGATGCCGTCCCTGCTGTGCCGTCGCTCCAGCCCTTTCTAACTGATTAAAAAAATTATCCTCTCACCGTCTTCCCTGTTTCTCTGTCTAACTAATTGCTCAACGTTGATCATTTCACTTTTGGAAACCCTGAGGTGTTCTTTGTCATTGTACCACTCAGTGGGAGGAAGGCTGTCTGGGGGTGTCACAGGAACTGGACATAGTTCTTCAGGGCCCAAAGCACTGGTGCTGGGTGGGTCTGTCCCTTCTAGAGCACTTTCTCTCGAGCCTAACCCAGGCACCCTGCACAGTCTGGCCCCTGTTCCTGCAGCTGCTGGGCCCTGTGGCTGGGCTAACTCTGTACGGACCCGTTGGGCCTAGTTTTCAGTCTGACTCTAAGACCTGAAGGGGAGCCAGCCCATCTGGGACCCTACCGTCAGTTTTCCACAGTGAGATGTGTTTGCGGAAAGAGCCCATCTTCCATCAAGGCAGTCCTATCTCATTGCCACTGACAGACTCTAGGTTTGAGCATGGAACTGGGGGGCTTGGACTTGTCTTTGCACGCCCTGTGGAATTTGCAGCCCTGCCTTGGTGCCTGGGTGTGATGCTGGACAAATCAGTGCCTTACCAGCTGCCTCCATTCACTTACTTTTCCTCTTTCTCTCTCTTCCTTCTTCCTCTTTCTTCTCCTTTTTCTCCCTCTGTCCTTTTTTATCTCTCCTTCAGCCTTCTCTTCCTCCTCTTTCTTCTATAATTCAGTCGTTTCAGGCATTAAGTGTCCAAACACCAATCCCACCACCAATGTGACCTTCTTTTCACTCGTGTCTCTCCCCAACAAATGGATTTATCAAAACTTAGATTGATAAGGCCCCATTTGAATCATTATCTCTCCATGATATTACTAAAGTCTTTGAGTGAAGTACCAAACTCAGGGGATTGGGAAATGTGGGTCTGGAAGCAAACACAGAAAATAATTCACACATGGTTAAGGAGATAAAACAGGTTCAGGGACTTCCACCGCCAGCCTTCCATTCCTAGCAAGCTCAGTCCTGGAAAACCAAAACCACAAGCAGTTTCTACCTGAGACCTGGGGCTTTATTGGCAGCCCAAAGACCACACCCTTGGATGGAGAGCAACTGGTCTAAGGCACCAACCCAAAAAGTGCTTCAGTCCAAAGTACTTCTATTCAATGAGTAACAGGCACCATCAAAGAAGAAATATTCTGAATAGAAGAGAAACTGGTTAATCCAACACTCTTGAGGAGTTCAGAGGGTTCTTCAGCCCTGGAACCATTTCCCTCATCCTTGTGGCATGTCAGATTTCATCCACGTCTTTCGAGAGACACCTCCCACCCCCGCCGGCAAACCCTGCGCATGGGCTGAGATGCACCTCATTTTCTTACAGTCCTCTCCAGTCTGCAGAGTTACTTTATTGTAAACGATATTTGATATTTATTTTTCTCAGCACTGGTTGTATTTGTTGTGCAAACTCTGGCACTACAGTCCACATTCATGAAGCCATGTCAGGACTGAGCCAGTGGCATCCACTTAACAGATGTTCCAGTAGGTCTGCAATAGGCCATCACTAAAGACACAGATGCTGTCTGTAAGCGGGTCAGATGGAGCTCAGAGACAGAAACAACAAGTGTTAGCTGAAGTTTAATTAATTTTTCTTTTTTTGGGGGGGACGGGGAGCACACCCATGAATTATTTCAGACTCTGTGCTCAGAAATCGCTTCTGGCAGGCTCAGGGGACCATAGGCTGCTGTGCCATCACTTCAATCTCAACCGCTGCCACTGTTAATTGTTACTACAGGACAAACACACACAGTCCAGTGTGTACACAGCCCAAGGTACACTTGCCCAGCCGACCCAGGACTCCGGTTCGATTCCTGGCACCCCATATGGTTCCCCGTGCCTGCCAGGAGTGATTTCTGAGCGCAGAGCCAGAAGTGGCCCCTGAGTGCTGCTGGGTGTGGCCCCAAACCCAAAAATAAATAAATAAATATTTTTTAACAAAGAAAAGAAATTACTCTAGTAACAAACTATAGAAATGATCCCTATACTTACCTGGCAGGGCCGATTCCATGATCACGAAGGTGGTTTCCCCAGGGTGAGGCTTGCCCATTGCACTCTGGGCATGCTGACCCTGCGATTTCCCCAAATTCGGGAAACTCGACTTCGTAATTTATGGTAGTGGGGGACTGCGTGCGCGCTCTCCTCTGAAAAATAAGAAAAAAAAAAAGAAGAAAAAAATGATCCCTGAAAATATATTCTTTTATCTGAAATTTAAACTGACTTTTAGGATGTCAGCTGGAGTGACAGTACAATGGGGAGTGTGAGCCACTGTGTCCATCTGGCCCAAGGAAGGTGGAAATGCACCTGCAGGGGCTATGCACCCCCAGCCTCGATGACTCTTGGCGGAAGTGCGTTGTTTCTGCCTGAGAGGCATTCGTCACTGCAAGAGCCCGAACGCTGCATTTTTGGGGCATTGCACAAGTAGTCATTCATCATATTGGTTTTTTCGGTCTGGCTCACCCACCAGGGTATTCAAATGAGTGAGAAGGAAGTGGTTGAGGTCACTGCCTGGAGGGGGGAGGGAGAGGAGGAGGGGGCTGGTCGAATCTGCCCTGTGCTTCCTAGCTCACTGCTGTGCTCGCAGGCTTCACAATGAAAGATTTTATGATTTTTAGTTTATTTTTTTGATTTTGGGGCCACACCTGATAGTGCTGAGGGGTTACTCCTGAGTCTTTAGTGTAAGGATCACTCCTGGTGATGCTCAAGGGTTACTCCTGGGCTGAAGAAATAGCACAGTGGTAGGGCATTTCTTGGGATGAACCCGGGTTGAGCCCCAGAATTCCATACAGGATGTTTTTTTGGGCCACACCTGGCAATGCTCAGGGGTTACTCCTGGCTCTGTGCTCAGAAATCACTCCCGGCAGGCTTGGGGGAACCATATGGGATACCGCATGCAAGGCAAATGCCTTACCTTTGTGCTATCTCTCTGGCCACTTGTGTTCCTGTTTAGACTCATTGA
Source organism: Suncus etruscus (assembly GCF_024139225.1). NCBI lineage: Eukaryota > Metazoa > Chordata > Mammalia > Eulipotyphla > Soricidae > Suncus > Suncus etruscus. Next base: position 94,142,061 of record NC_064860.1, on the reverse strand, counting down.
ACTTGGTTGATTTCTGGGAACTTTCCCATTAGATTTCCTGGGATCCTACTGGGCTGACACCACTATAAAATATTGAGGTCCAGGGTTTATAGATCTGAAACAAATTTGGTGGCTTGGCAGTTTTGATAAAGTTAAGTTGTGGAGTGGGGCTCTTTCTGTGGGCGGGTGTAGGGGGTGGTGCTGGGTGCTGTGGTCATGAAGAAAAGGAGAATTTATACCCCTGTCGCCTTCTGAAAAGGCCACAGAGGGATCAGCCAGAACTGAAATACCTGGAAGAAAGAAACATTTTGGGAGGGTGTGGATTGGTGGGAAGGTGCTGACTCCTGTATTCATGGCCCACTCTTGGTGAGCTCAGGGCGTACTGGGGATCCATATGGAGGTACTGGGGATCCAGACTAGCTTGATCACCTGCAAGGCAAACACCTTCCCCGTTCTATGAGCCCTCCAGCCCCGGTGATTCTGGATTCTTATTCCATTGAGATCTGTGTCTCTTTTTATGTCAGCACCTTGCTGTTCTTGATTATTCTTATATCCTTGTCTTTTTGGCTATTCTGTGTTCCTAAACAACTTTTATGATTCTGGGATATATTTATAATATCTGCAGGTTGGCATTGGGGTCTTACTATGGATTGTACTGAATCTGCATTTTATTGCTCTAGATCGATTTTATTTAGACTTTATGGCTTTCGACAGAATGACTGCTGCATTGAATTGATTCTTCTATTCCAGAAGCCCAGGATGACTTCCCATTTCTTTCTTCGTTCATTTTTTTTTTTAATTTGGTTTTGTTTTGCTTTTGTGCTACACCTGGTGGTACTCGTGTTACTCCTGGCTCTGTGCTCCTGGCAGGTTTGGGGAACCATATGGGATGCTGGGGATCGAACCTGGATTGGCTGCTTGAAAGATAGACACTCTCCCTGCTGTGCTATTGCTCCAGCCCCATGTCTACTTTCTTTGTTATTGTTGTTGTTTTTGTTTTGTTTTGTTTTGTTTTGGGGCCACACCCAGTGGCACTCAGGGGTTACTCCTGGCTCTACACCAGAAATCACTCCTGGCAGACTCAGGGACCATATGGGATACCAGGAATTGAACTGGCTTCATCTAGGGTCGGCTGTGTGCAAGGCAAATTCCTTTTGCTCTGGCCCCTTTCTTTTTCTTTTCTTTTCTTTTCTTTTCTTTTCTTTTCTTTTCTTTTCTTTTCTTTTCTTTTCTTTTTCTTTTTTTTTTTTTTTTTTTTTTTTTTTTTGTGGTTTTTTGGGTCACACCCGGCAGTGCTCAGGGGTTATTCCTGGCTCAATGCTCAGAAATTGTTCCTGGCAGGCACAGGGGACCATGTGGGACGCCGGGATTCAAACCAATGACCTTCTGCATGAAAGGCAAATGCCTTACCTCCAGGCTATCTCTCCGGCCCCCCTTTCTTTTTCTTAAACCTGTATGCTTTTCTCTTTGTCTGCAATGAAAAAAAGATGAAGTTCAGACTGAAGCCTTAACTTTTTGGAGACTTAGCTATTGGGGTATTCTTTTTTTGGGGGGGGGTCACACCCGGCAGTGTTCAGGGGTTAATACTGGCGTTACACTCAGAAATCGCTCCTGGCAGGCTCGAGGGACCATATGGGATGCCGGGATTTGAACCACCACCCTTATGCAAGCAAGGCAAATGCCCTGCCTCCCTGCTATCTCTCTGACCCCCATCTATTGGGGTATTCTGAAGCCTAAAAATATAATACAAAACAAAACAAAAAAACCTAGTCTATATTCTCATTTTCTGAGCTCCCTGGGGCCCAGTTTTTCTTTATTTATGCCCCTCATGAAAATATTAAAAAAATCTGAATTTGTCTGCATGTAGTTTTCATTTCTCACACCTTGTATCACCCCACTTATAAGTGCTCATGGAGCAGGGCACCCCGCCGGGCTTAGGTCTCGGGACCGCTGTAAAGTGCCCGCCTGGTGTTAGAATGAGGAGAGGCAATTAGCCACAGGCTCCTTTCGGAAAATATCCTCATTAATTCAGGTGCTGATGTCATTTTTCTATTTAATGGCTCAGGAGCGGCCCTCTGAGGAGGTGATGGTGGTGTGGGGTGGTAGGGGCTGTGGATTCTCTTCCTCCTCAGATGCTCTTTCTAGATCCTTCTGCCAATGTAGGGCCTTTTAAGTGGTCCATTGCAGGGCTTGGTTTCTCCCCATTTCCTTCCTTCCTTTGAGGCCTCACTGTCTTTTTTGTTTTTTGGGCCACATATGGAGGTGCGCAGGGGTTACTCCTGGCTCTGCATTCAGAAATTACTCCTGACAGGATTGGGGGACTATATAGAATGCTGGGGATCGAACCCAGGTCAGCTGCTTGCAAGGCAAATGCTCTTCCTGTTGTGCTATCGCTCCAGCCCTGCTGTCTTGATTTTCTGCAGGTATTGGGGTTCTGGGAGTAAGCCAGGGCCCCCATACACCAAGGCCTTCCCCATTCCTCATGGTCCTTTCTCTGAAAACTCACCTGGTCTCGAGCAACTTTTCCTAATGTGATGCTTTGTTCCTCCCTGTTCAAGACACCTAGATGCAGGACACTTTGGTCTTTCTGGTTTGGGGCCATACCTGGTAGTGCTCAGGAATCACTCCTGGCAGGCTCGGGAAACCATGTGAGGTGCTGGAGATTGAACCTCGGTGTGCAAGGAAAACGCCCTCCCAGCTACGGGACACTTTGATTCCAGAGTCAGAAATAGAAAAGCCTCTGACTTAACTGTTTCCCAGTCATGGCGGAATGAGGAGCCCCTCCCACCCAGCTTCTTTCTGTCTATTGTTCATACTCAGCTTTGGACTTTGGGATCCAGACACTGCGATGTTCAGAGTGGTGGTGCTCCGGAGACCATGCAGTTTCTCCATCATTCCCAAAGCAAGAAGCTTGTCCCTTGTAATATTTATCTTTTCTTCTCTTTCTTTCTTCTTTTTTTTTTTTTTTTTTTGGACCATACCTGGTAATGCTCGGGGGTTACTCCTAGCTATAGCTCTGTGCTCAGAAATCGCTCCTGTTTTTGAGCACAGAGCCAAAAGTAACCCCTGAGAACTGCTGGGTGTGACTCAAAAACAAAAACAAAAACCGGCCCTGGCAGGCTCCTAGGACTGTATGGGATGCTAGGAATTGAACCTGGGTTCGTACTGGGGTCGGCTGCGTGCAAGGCAAACACCCTATCATTGTGCTATCACTTTGGCTCCAGTGCTATCTATATAAATTTTAGAACTGTTATTTCTGTTTCTACTTAAAATGCCACTGGGGGGCTGGAGTGGTGGTGCAAGGGGTAAGGCATCTGCCTTGTCCACACTAGCCTAGGGCAGACCGAGGTTTGATCCCCCTATATCCCATATGGTCCCCCAAGTCAGTAGCAATTTCTTAGCGCAGAGCCAGGAGTAACCCCTGAGTGTCAACAGGTGTGGCCCAAACCCAAAAACAAACAAACAAACAAACAAAAATGTCACTAGGGGCTCAGGAGATAACACAGGCATCCTTGAACCCCAGCAGGAAACTGGGAGCCTGGTTGACCAAGTATTGCTGGGAATTGCCCCTACATGTCCTGAATACGACCTCCTCTTACCCAATCTCAAAACAAACCATAGGAATTTTAATAGCAATTGCATTCATATCTATAGGTCACTTTGTTTAATCCTTTTGTTATCCCTTTTTTTTTTTGAGGGGGGGAACATACCCAGAGGCCTCAGGGCTTACTCCTGGCTCTATGCTCAGAAATTGCTCCTGGCAGGCTCCTGGAATTGAACACTGGTCAGTACTGGTTCAGCCATGTGCAAGGCAAACGTCTTACCCTATGTCTGTGCTATCTCTCTGGCCCCTAATGTTATCCATTTTAAAAGCTTTTTCCAATTCATGAACAGACCATCTTTCCATTGATTTATGTTTTCAGCACTTCTTCTTTTTGTTTGTTTGTTTGTTTTGGATTACACCCAGAGGCGCTCAGGGGTTACTCCTGGCTCTACGCTCAGAAATCACTCCTTTTTTTTTTTTTTAGTTTTTGGGTCACACTCGGCGGTGCTCAGGGGTTACTCCTGGCTGTCTGCTCAGAAATAGCTCCTGGCAGACACGGGGGACCATAGGGGACACCGGGATTCGAACCAACCACCTTAGGTTCTGGATTAGCTGCTTGCAAGGCAAACACCACTGTGCTATCTCTCCAGGCCCAGAAATCACTCCTGACAGGCTCAGGGGAACATATGGGATGCTGGGATTCAAACCACCATCCCTCTGCATGCAAGGCAAGCACGCTACCTCCATGCTATCTCTCCGGCCCCGTTTTCAGCACTTCTTTTATCCCCTGATTGAATTCATTTTTTATCTGTTTGGTTCTTTTTTGGCTTTGCGGTCATACTCAGCAATGCTCAGGGATTATTCCTAGCTCTGCACTCAGAAATAACTCCTGGTGGGCTCAGGGGACCATATGGGATGCTGGAGATCAAACCCAGGTTGGCCATGTGCAAGAAATTGCTCCTGGCGCTCCTGGAATCGAAACCTGGTCAACCTGTTAAGCCATGTGCAAGGCAAACGCCCTTCCTGCTGTGCTATCACTCGGCCCTTCCTGGTTCTTTTTGATGCATTTGCACCAGGGACTTGTTACCAACATATATCAGAGCAACAGATTTTTTTTGCTTGTTTTAGTTTTTGGGCCATACCAGGTGATGCTCAGGGGTTACTCTGGAACCACAACCGGTGCTAGGTGGACGCTATGGGATGTCAGGGATCAAACCCAGCTTAGTTACATGCCAGGCATGTGCCTGCCTTGCTGTACTATCTCTCAGGTTCTTGCAACAGGGTTTTTCCTATAATTTTTGTAGCCTTTCATCGGCTATGTTGAGTATATCACATCACTTTCCTGGGCCATAGAAAGCACAGAAGCTAGAAGTGTCCAAGTTAGCAGGTTTCCTTTTCTTGCTCTTCAAGTCAGTGTCCATGGTCTGTTGTAGTTCACAAATTCTCTGTCCTGGGCAGTGGCTCCCCGGGAAGTGCTTGGGTAGCTATTATGACCTTGTTTCCCAAGCTGCATTCAGGGGTCATTCCTGCTGATGCTTGGGATGCCAGATTTAAAACTCAGGCCGGCTGCATGCAAGACAAATGCCCTACTGCTGTGCTATCACTCTGACCCCTTGTGTCTGATTCACTAACTGATTGAGTGATTGGTTGATCTTTTTATTTTTCACATCTATCAGGGCTGTCGTCCTGCCTCTGTGTTTAGGGATTGCTCCTGGTGGACTCGGGGAACCAGAGTGAACCAGGGTTGGCCACATGCAAGGCAAGCACCTTGCCCACTGTACTTTCCAGTCCTGGATTCTTTATATATATTTCCTTTTTGGGCTACCCACAGCAGTGTCCAGGGCTTGCTCTTGGCTTTGTCCTCAGGAATCACTTCTGGCACATTCTGGGAACCATATGGGGTCCAGGGATTGAACCTGGGTTAGTCCTTTGCCAGGCAAATGCCCTCCCCACTGTACTGTTGCTCTGGGCCCGATTTTCTATTTTACTTTTACATTTATTTTTATTTTAAATTTTATTTGCTTTTGAGTCACTCCTGGACATGCTCAGGGGTTACTCCTGGCTGTGCATGCAGGAATCATTCTTGGTGGTGCTTGGGGACCATATGCTGCCACTGGCAAGGCCTTACCCATTATACTGTCTCTCCTACTCTGACTCTTTTTTTTTTTTTTTTTTTTTTTTTTTGAGGGTGGCATTCAGGGGTTACTCCTGGCTCTGTGTTCAGAAATCAGTCTTGGCAGGCTCAAGGGACCAAATGGGATATTGGGGATTGAACATGGGTTGACCACCTGCAAGGCAAATGCCCTACTGCTTGCGCCACCGCTCTGACCCCTGATTCTTAGTACTTTTAAGCAGGAGAAACTACCTCCCTCCTCTGCCCTCTCTCCCCACTCTGGAATCAAAGAGAAAAATGAAACACTAGCACGGCCATTCTTTGGAGAAACATTTCATATTGCATCCTTCATTAGAGCCGAAGCTTTTTAATTTGTAAACCCGTTCTAGGCCTCGGAGTTTCCTTGCTTTCTTTTTTATGGCCAGCATCTAACACTCATTTACTTCCACTTAGTCCCTCAATTTAGTAGCAATTTTCCATCTGTGGCCGAAGATGTTAGTTCAAGATGAAACCGAATTAGGGAGAGGAAATGAAAGTCCCCTTCGGACCGACCAGCTGCCTTCCAGCGAGGCTGCTAGGAGGAATTTACGAGCCAGGGAATGTGATCCCCGGCTTTCCGCTGCGGATTTGTGGGAATCGTGAACACGGGCGTCTAGATTAGCGGGGCCCGGGCTCCCACTGCGTGGGCAGGTCTACACGGCAGCTTACATGGGGCCGACCCGATCGGAGCACGCTGGATGGAGAGACAGACAGAGACAGAGACAGAGAGGGAGGGATGGAGAGAGGGATAGAGAGACAGACAGAGAGGGACAGTGAGAGAGAGAGAGAGAGAGAGAGAGAGAGAGAGAGAGACAGAAACAGAGAGGGACAGAGAGATGAGGGAGAGAAAGTGAGAGGTGAGAGAGGAGAGAGAGAGACACGAGGGAGAGGAGGAGGGAGAGAGGAAGGAGAGCCTGAGAGAGAAAAGAGGAAGGGAGAGAAAGAGACAGAGACAGAGAGAGAAGGGAGAGTGAGAGAGAAGAGGGAGAGAGATGAGAGAGGACAAAGAGAGTGAGAGTGAAGAAGGAGGAAGGGAAGGAGAGAGAGAGAGAATTTTGCTTAAGTTCTGCCTATCTGCCCTGGTTCCTGGGCGCACCATTTGTTACTCTTTTTCTTTCTTCTGGGGTTGCTTCCTTTGCAAAAATCTCAAATTTCAATTATTGTGTGTACTTGTGTGTGTGTGTGTGTGTGTGTGTGTGTGTGTGTAAGTGCCTTTTTTTTTGAAGGGGGGAACCCCCTAGTGGCAGATTCCCCTTTATTGATGGTTTTCTGTTGTGGTTTTCCCCCTTTCTGCCCTTCCCTTTGACTGTCCCCCACTGCCTTACTGAACCACCGAAGGGAAGAGTCCCCTTGCACGGGCTAACTAGATGGAGTTTGGCTCCGAAACGTTTGCAAGCTTAGGGCTATAGGACAACTCAAAAGAAGGCGAATGATTGAAGTGGCTGAAAGGGAAAGGACATTTGACGCTTCATTGAGCGGATCTCTGCAAACGGGCTTGCTGGTGGGGAAAGATGTATTATTTTACAATCATTTTAGACTTTCATGACTGGAAATGAAATGCAGCCGGTTTAGAGGGAGAGTTCTACTTGAACTTTACAGGCGTGGCCCATGTTTTTATTAAAATGTCGGACTCGGCACCCTCAGCAGAGCCCCAAAGCCAGATGGGGGAGAGGGAGGGAGGCTGGCCGGGCCCACCTGCTCACTGAGGATTAGAAACTTGTGTGGCAGCTGATGTTATGTGAGGTGCGCCTGAGCTAGGGGTGGGTGGGGGGCATTCCAGGTTATTAGACCATATCAAGAGTGCTGAGGACTGGGGGTGGGGGGTAGGGGAAATGCATGTGCACGATTCCCTTTTCATTTGGGGGAGCCACTGGGGCAAATGGGTGACCCTGGTCTTTTCAGACCAAATATGTGGGTGCCAGGAACCAGGGTGCAGCCAGGGGTTGACAGGAGGGAGCAGAGGAAAATAGATTACAACTTCATGGGGCGGTGTGCTACAAATGAGCAAAGTTAGTAGACGTCTTCTTCTACTTTAATTTTATTTTTTGGGGGGGGGCATTCAAGGGTTACTCCTGGCTCTGCACTCAGAAATGACTCCTGGTGAGCTCTGGGGACCCTAGAGGATGCCAGGGATCAGATCTGGGTCAGCTGCGTGCATGGCAAATGCCCTACCTGTTGTGCTATTGCTCTGGCCCTTGTTCTGATGAAAACTGGAGACACTCATATTTTGATCCATGGGCTAGAGCAATAGCACAGCAGGGATGGTGCTTGCCCTGCAAATGGTCAACCTGGGTTCAATCCCTGACATCCCAAATGGACCCCTGACCACTGCTGGGAGTGACCCCTGGATGCAGAGCCATGAACACCACTAGGTTTGGCCCCCCAAAAAAAACGCAAAAAAATTTTGATTCATCCATACTATTGATCATTATAATGATACAAAAATGTGCAATGAAAGCTTTTAACCTGAGTTTTTGACTTTGAGCTTAAGACATTTAATTTGGAGCTTTATGGGCACTGGAGATAAACATGATTTTTCTTGTACTGAGACTTTGTTCAGCTTCCTCAATGAAGCCCATCCATTCTTACAGACATATTTTTATTGGAGACTAGTAAAACAGGAAAGTTAAGACTTTCAGGCATAAAATGAAAATATTTATTTTAAGGATAAAGTCCAGGGGTGGAGGGAGTCAGTGTTATAGAAGGGAAAACATTTTCATTCAAGAAGGGTGTCCTTTGCTGTTTAAATATATGGAGGTGCTCAAAGCAAGGTGGAGATGGCTCCCCAAAATACCACTCTTGGTATCTATCCTCAAAACACAAATCAAACACTAATTTGAAAGGATCAATGTTTTGTGTGTGTGTGTGTGTGTGTGTGTGTGTGTGTGTGTGTGTGTGTATGACATATTTGGTAATGCTCAGGACTTACTCTTGGCTCTGCACTCAGGAATCACTCCTGGCAATTCTCAGGAGATCATATAGGATGCCAGGGATCCAACTTGGGTCAGTTACATGTAAGGCAAATGCTCTACCCACTATGCTGTCCCTCTGGCCCCGAATACCCACACTTATGCACACAGCGCAATTGCCAAAAGTGCGGAAACAATCCAAATGCTTCAACTGTAGATGAAAGGAGCAAAAAGTTGTGGCCAAAGATACAGTGGGATCCTTGTAACTTTAAGGAAGAGCCGAGTCTTGCAGTTTGCTGCAATATGGATGGAGCTTGATGATCTGCCGAGTGAAGTCAGCCAGAAGGAAAGGGAAAAACACAGAACAATCTCTCAGATGTGGGACTTACAGGTACACAGCGAGATAGCAACCAAGGCAAAACAAAAGACATCGCAATGAGAGAACTGGTTCACAGGACTGGGTGTGTTGGTGAGGAGTGGGGGGTTGTTGAACGGTATGTTGGGATACTGGGTAGGAGGGAGGTGGGTTTACTGGTGAAGGGTGTGGTGTTAGAAGCATGAATGCTGGAATTGTAAGTAGTAATATTGTAAATCATAGTACCTCAATCGGTTAAAAAATTAAAAAATAATTAGTCCATGGAGGGAACTCACGTATTTTGGTGGTACTTCTTATTCCTTTGAATAGATTTAAGAGAGTGGATGAGGGGCCAGAGTAATAGCACAGCAGTAGAGTGGTTTGCCTTGCACGTGGCTTACCTGGGACAGACCCAGGCTTGATCCCCGACATCCCATATGGTCCCCAGAGCCGATCAGGAGCAATTTCTGAGTGAAGAGCCAGGGGTAACCCCTGAGTGCGGCCGGGTGTAGCCCAAAAACCAAAACAAACAACAAAAAAGTGAATGAAAGGTTGGAATGATGGTAGGGTAGGTAGGATGTTTGCTTTGCATGTGCCTGACTCAGGTTCAATCCCTGGCATCCATATAGTCTCCCTGAGCACTGCTAGGAGTGATTCTTGATGCAGAGCCAGGAGTAAGTCCTGAGCACTGCCGGGTGTGGTTCCCCCCCTTCCCCCCCAAAAAAAGAGTGGGTGATGTAATAGTTTTATTTAAAAGCTCACTGTCTCTGTCTCTAGCGAGAGACAGCTCAAAGAAATGGAGGAATTACTTTGCATGTGGCAGCCCAAAGTTTGATACACAGCATCACATAGTTCCCCCAAACACTGCTGGGAAAGCCCTGAGCACTGAGCTTGGAGTACCTACTTCATCACTGCCAGGACTCAGAGAAAACCTAAACAAAACTGAGTTTTCCTTAAACCAGGAATTACATCCCTTGCAAACTATCCAAACTTACGTTGAAGGGCTTTATATGTCATCAACACATAAGGTTCCTGTTTCTGGAATTCTCTGGGTGGACCTAGACCATATGGGATGTGGGGGACATTGCTTGGGGCTGTCCTTGGAGTTCCAGGCAGCAGTGCTTGGTAGATATCTTGGCTCAGTGTTTTGGGGTCATACTCGGTGGCACTCATGGTATCATACAGTCCCATCATATCACTTCAGCCCTCTGATCATCTTCCCCTGAACTATTTTTTCTACCTTCCTCGGGGCATAGGAGGGACCATGAGGTCTTGAGTGGGTAAACATCTCGGAAGAAGTCCTAGCAAGAGAACCTGGCTTGGGAAGCAGAGTTGGGACACAAGGGCTCCCCTCAGCCTGTGCTGTGGGTACTTTTTCTGGATGAGCCAGGGGGAACAGGCAGGGTTTTAAAAATAGTTCAGGCAGGAGCCAGAGAGATAGCACAGTGGTAGGGTGTTTGCCTTGCATTTGGCCAACCCAGGACGGACCGGGTTCAATTCCCGACATCCCATATGGTCCCTTGAGCCTGCCAGGAGCTATTTTTGAGCACAGAGCTAGGAGTAACCCCTGAGCACCATTGGTTGTGGCCCCAAAACAAAAACAAAACAAAACAAAAAGTTTATGCACATGCACAAACCCAAAGTTGATACTGCATTTCCACATTCTGTGTTCTGTGGTGAGTTTTACTCAAGAGTTACTCTAAAGAGACACCTAAAAAAATTTCAGAAGCCTGAGGAAGAGGACAGAGAAGGATGGGGAGACGAGACACAGGTTGGGTGCAGAGAGGCTGTTTAGCTTAGAAGCCACACTGGTGGCTAGAGCCTTATAATAAAGTTTCATTTCTCCTGAAAAAAAATTCCCTTTTCCCTCAGTTTCTTAATGGTTACCCCAATTCTTTCCCTTTTATCCTCCTAAGACTCCATTGATTGGGAAGCTAGCACATTTTATTTCTGGAAGAAAATATATACAATAGCAGCCAGCCTTCACTTGGCTGGCCAGCCTCAGATTCCCCCCAAATCAATGCTCTGCTAGCCCATGTATTCTGTCTGCCTTAGTGACATGGTCTGGGATGGAATTTTTCAAAGTGGCTTTCGCCAGGGGCATAAATGATGCAGGGGAATGGTGGTAGCCTTAGTGAGATTTTGAGGGGCACTTTCCATTTGGTTGCTTCTAGAAGGTGTGATTGCAAGTCTAGGGCATTGAGGGATTTTTTTTTTTTTTTTTTTTTGGATAAAGGTGGTTTGGCATATCAGTTTGGGGAGCTGTGACTCTGAGATAAGGAGGAGGGTGTTGTCATAGACCTGTAAAATACCCTTTCCTTTTTCCTTTCACCCTTTCTGAGTTAATTATCACAGATACCCTTAATTATATCAATGCTGAGCCTCAGGTGATTTATGTTAAACTCTGACTAATGAACATGTCAAGGAAAGCAGCAGAGGGCTAGAAGCTTGGCTGGCTCCATAAGATCCAAGAGGCTCCTCAATACCTTGGCCGAAATGCATTTTCTCCATGACTGTTTGGTTGCTTGTGTGCTGCCCCTTGCTGCCCACCATCCATTCCAGGGTCGAATACTGCATATAAGTCAAATACAGGTTGAATACAAGGTGAATACTGCAAAATACAAGCAGCTGAAAGCAAGCTGGAGGAAGCAGCTGTCAACCCCTAGGAAACCAGCCAACCAGTGAGCCCCAAAATTTACCCCTACAGGAGTAGTCAGAATGAGAGGGGTTTAGGGGCTGGAGTGATAGTACAGTGGTAGGGCATTTGCCTTGTACACAGCAAACCCAGGATGGACCTGGGTTCGATCCCCAGCACCTCATATGGTACCTTGAGCCTGCCAGAAGTGATTTCTGAGCTCAGATCCAGGAGTAACCCCTGAGTCTGCTGAGTGTACCCCACCCCCAAATGAGAGGGGTTTAAAGTGCTGCTGATCCCAGGCAGGAGAGAGCTGGGGTTCTATAGCACCCCATAGTCTGTAGGTGAACCCAAGACGTGCCTGGGATGAGGGAGGCTTTGCTGAGCTGAGAGCAGATACTCCTTTGGACTCCTGGAAAAGCCCCCCCCCCCCCCCAATCACTTGGACTTTTCCTGCAGACTTGCCTGTCCTCCCCCAAGTCATATAAAAAGGCTTTATACCTGTGTTAACTATTAATCGGAGGCCGTGGGAAACTTTGAAGGTCTCATCAGCATTCTGAGGCTACGAGATCATCATTGGTTTTCTGGAGTTCCTTTAATGCAGGGGTCTCAAACTCGCGGCCCGCGGGCTGTTTGTGGCCCTCCGTACAACATTTTGTGGCCCTGCCCTAGAGGAATCTTTTTTTGTTTTGTTTTGTTTTAGTTGTATGGGTCACACCCCCCAATGTTCAAGGCTTACTACTGACTTTGCACTCAAGGATCACCCCGACTTTGCCTCCTGCGGCCCCCAGGTAAATTGAGTTTGAGACCCCTGCTTTAATGAAAGGATCGAGGAAACTATGTAAAATGAGGCCGTGGATTAAGTCAGTCTTTCTGACCCCTGTTCCATCCTCAGTACTGCCAGGGGTGGTCGCTCTTGAGCAAAAGAAAAAAAAACCAAAACCAAAACAAAACAGTCAGGACTAGCCTCCAAGAACCACCAGGGGTCGCTCTTGAGCAAAAAATCAGCACTAGCCTCTCCAAGCACCAGTGGTGGTTCTTGAGGAAGAAAAAAAAAAAATCAGGACTAATCCCCAAGCACCAACAGGGATCTCTCTTGAACAAAAAGTCAGGAGTAGCCCCTCCAAGCACCGCCAAGAGTTGTTTTTGAGCAAAAATAAACCAAGCAAATAAACAAACAACACTCTCCAAAACCCAATTAAAGCAAACCAAAAAACAAAGCAGGAACAGGACTAGCCCCTAAGCACCACCAGGGGTTGTTCTTGAGCTAGAAATCAGGATTAGCCCGCAAGTACCACCAGGGATTGGTCTTCAGGAAAAGAAAAATCAGGACTAGCCTCCAAGCACCACCAGGATTTGTTCTTGAGCAAAAAATCAGGACTAGCCCCTCCAAGCACTACCAAGAGTTGCTCTTGAGCAAAACAAAAACAAAAACAAAACAAAACAAAAACAGGAACAAGACTAGCCCCTAGGCACTACCAGAGGTCTCTCTTGAGCAAAATGTCGGCACTAGCCCCTCCAAGCACCGCTCCCCAGCACAGAGCCAGGAATAGCTCCCAAGCACTGCCAGGTGTGGTCTCCAGCACCAAAAGAAAAAAACCAGAGAGGAAAAAAGGTAAAGCCCAGCCTTCCTGCTTGATCCCCCTCCATATTCCAGTGTGCTCTGGCGTCTTCCTGCGCTCCGTTTGCATCGCATTTCATTTTTCCATCTTTCATTTCCGAGAATATTTGTTCTTGGTTCAAGGGGCCGCATTATGATCCGCAGCTGAAGTGTGACCAAGAGCCGGCAGGTTCTGCCAGACTGCCCCAAAGGCGGTTCCCAACTCGATTTTTACAGCCACTGCTGCCAGAGTGGCTATCCAGCTTTCTGGGGGAAAGTCACTGGTTGGGGGAACCCCAACCACCATCCCAGAGCAGGCCCACAATACCCTTGTGTTATATTTTAGTGGGTTATTTTTGGGATCTAACTCTATTACCATTATTTATCATGAAAATTTTTGGCACGGGTTTGCCCAAACAGCTCATGAATGCTACCAAATAGGATGGCTCTAGCTGGGGTCCTCAAACTTTTTAAACAGGGGGCCAGTTCACTGTCCCTCAGACCATTGGAGGGTCTGACTATAGTAAAAACAAAACTTATGAACGAATTCTTATGCACACTGCATATATCTTATTTTGCAATGAAGAAACAAAACAGATACAAATACAATATGTGGCCCGTGGGCCATAGTTTGAGAACTACTGTGAGAAGCAGCGGTTTTTAATTATTTTGCAGGTTTTAATAAATGTAGTTACTTGAGGCTAGACAGATGGCACAGTAGGTGAAGAGTCTACCTTGCACACAGCCAACCAGGGTTCAGTCCCTGGCATGCCATGTGGTATCCTGAGCACTGTGAGTGAGCACAGAGCCAGGAGCAAGTCTTGGACATCACTGGATGTAGCTTCAAACAAGAAAACATTTATTTGATTTTTTTCTTTCTATTTATTTATATTTGTGGAGGCCTCCCATGCAGTGCTCTGGAATTTCTCCCAGTGATTTTTGACTGCCTGGACCAGCAGTTCAGTGCAAGAGCCAGAGAGACACATTTTCTTGCTTTCTTTTTTTGTTTTTGGGTCATATCCGGCAGTGCTCAGGGTACTCCTGGCTCTATGCTCAGAAATCACTCCTGGCAGGCTCGGGGGACCATATGGGATGCTGGAATTCGAACCACCATCCTTCTGGCTCCATGCTATCTCTCTGGCCCCAGAGAGACACATTTTCAATTGGTTTGGGCCCTGTGCTCACGAAACCTACCTTTCTTCCTTCCTTCCTTCCTTCCTTCCTTCCTTCCTTCCTTCCTTCCTTCCTTCCTTCCTTCCTTCCTTCCTTCCTTCCTTCCTCCTTCCTTCCTTCCTTCTTTCCTTCCTTTCTTTCTTTCTTTCTCTCTTTCTTCTTCTTTCTTTCTCTTTCTTTCTCTTCTCTTCTTTCTTCTTTCTTTCTTTCTTCTTTCTTTCTTTCTTTCTTTCTTTCTCCTCTTTCTTTCTTTATTTCTTACTCTTTCTTTCTCTTTCTTCTTTCTTACTTTTCCTTTCTTTATTTCTTTTTTTCTTTGTTTCTTTTTCTCTTGCTTTCTCTCTTTTTCTCTCTCTTTCTTTCTTTCTTTCTTTCTTTTTCTCTTTCTTTCTTCTTCTTTCTTTCTCTTTCTTTCTTTCTTTCTTTCTTTCTTTCTTTCTTTCTTTCTTCTTTCTTTCTTTCTTTTCTTTCTTTCTTTCTCTTTCTTTCTTCTTTCTTTCTTTCTTTCTCTTTCTTTCTTTCTTCTTTCCCTCCTTCCTTCCCTCCCTCCCTCCTTCCTTCCTTCCGTCCTTCTTCCTCCTTCCTTCCTTCCTTCCTTCCTTCCTTCCTTCCTTCCTTCCTTCCTTTGTATTTTTTGTTTTTTGGGGGGCCACACCCAACAACACTCAGTGATTACTATTGGCTCTGCACTTAGAAATACTCCTGGAAGGCTCGGGGCATCCTCTGGGATGTTGGGGATCAAACCCAGGTTGGCTGTGTGAAGGCAAATGCCATCCCTACTGTACTATCCTTCCAGCCCCAAGAAACCATCGTTTGCTTTGTTTTGATTTTGGGTCATACCCAACAGTGTTCAGGGCTTACTCCTGACTTTGCGCTCAGGAATCAATCTTGGTGATGTTCAGGGGACCATATGGGATGCCAGGGATTGAACCTGGGTTGACTGCATGCAAGACAAGTGCCTTACCCATTATGCTATCTCTCCAGTCCCCAGGAAACTATGTTTTGCCGAGGATCATACCCTGTACTGGTCTACTGCCAGGCACGAGCCCTACCTCTGTCCCCTCTCCCTAGCCAGTGACTGACCAGCTCCTCTACATAGATCCCATTTCAGCTTTAGTGGGGGTTGAGCTAAGTTCAGACTTGGAGCCTGCTGCCAGCTTCCCGTGTCTGTGTGGATGTGGGGTGCATGTTCCTCAGCATGTTCCTCAGAGTCTGCCAAGGAAAGACCAGCCTTTCTGCAGGCCTGAGCAGTGACCCAACCACTGGGTGAGAAAGGCTGAAACCTGGATTCAGCTTGGGAAACTTGATAATTTTTTCTTCTTTGCATCAGTCGGTGATGTGATACAAATATCTTTAAGAATTGAATTCATGGGGCCGGGCGGTGGCGCTGGAGGTAAGGTGCCTGCCTTGCTTGCGCTAGCCTAGGACGGACCGCGGTTCGATCCCCCGGCGTCCCATATGGTCCCCCCAAGAAGCCAGGAGCAACCTCTGAGCACATAGCCAGGAGTAACCCCTGAGCGTCACAGGGTGTGGCCCAAAAAAAAAAAAAAAAAAAAAAAAGAATTGAATTCATAATTTTTTTCCTTTTTGAGCCATACTCAGTGATGCTTAGGGGTTACTCCTGTCTATGTGCTCAGAAATCATTCCTGACTTGGGGGACCATATGGGACACTGGGGGATCAAACCGGGGTCCATCCTAGGTTAGCGCGTGCAAGGCAAATTCCCTACTGCTTGCGCCAACGTTCCGGCCCCTTGAATTAATACATTTTTAGCATAAAAAATCCTAAATAGATGGGCCAGAGCCATAATACAAAGGATAGGGTGCTTGCCTTGTATGCAGCTGACCTGGCATCCCATATGATCTACTGAACCCTGCCAAGATTGATCCCTGAGTGCAGAGCCAGGAATAAGTCCTGAGCACCATCAGGAATAATCCCTGAATGCAGAGCCAGGAATAACTCCTCTTCAAGAACACTGCTGGGTTGTGACCCCAAAATCTGAAATTCAAACAAAGCAGAAACCATAGCAGAGGGTAGAGGTAGAAATCCAGAAGCATGTGTTAGAGGTGATGCTGTGGACTTCTGCCCACCCCCACCCCCCAAATGTGATAAGCATGAAAAATGGTTCCACCCTGGAACCACTGAGTGTCTGGGTTCTCCAAAGACAGCTCCTCCCAGGTGGGGCATCTGGGCAAAGTGCAGAGAGTCTGGGCTTGCCATGGTGGGGGCTCGAATTGCTCCCAGAAGCTTCCTCTGGTCTGAGGGGTCACAGTCCCTGCCCTCAGGTTGGCTGTATGGCTCTTCCTCTGGACACCACATTTCAATCCTCTTTGTCACATCCATTCGAGTCCTCAGCACACAACTGGTTTCTGCATTCCAGAAATGTCCATTGAAACGAAGTAATTTTTCTGTCAACGTTCCCACCATTGGGAGAGGTGAGGAATGGAGGGAAATGAAGAGAAAATTTGGAACTTCTTTTCATACTCAGGTTATTTATGCTTTCTAGGAAAACAAACCCTTGTGGATGGTAGTTGATGGAGTGATAATTGTACATAGCCAAGTGTTAAAGGAGATAAGTACCTCCTACTGCTAGTGAGGGCTACAGTCTGCACCTCTGAGGTGTTTATTTTAACACAGGAAAGCAGTTATTCCTCCAAATGTTTCCAGTCATACACAGATGTGCCACTTCTAAACTAGGCTGGGGATAGAAAAGGCAGGATTTCGTCAGGTGAATTTTAGAGTGAAATTCCCCTTCCCTCCCTCCCTCCCTCCCTCCCTCCCTCCCTCCCTCCCTCCCTCCCTCCCTCCCTCCCTCCCTCCCTCCCTCCCTCCCTCCCTTCCTTCTTCCTTCCTTCCTTCCTTCCTTCCTTCCTTCCTTCCTTCCTTCCTATAAACTCTTTTATCTTCTATCAACCTCTCTGATTTTGGACCTCCCCTGGCAATGCTCAGGGCTTATTCCAGGCTTTGCATTCAGGAATCACTTCTGGTGGTGCTCCCAAGACCTTATGGGATGCTGGAGATCGCATGGGATCATGGGGACCAAACCTGGGCCAGCTGCGTGCAATGCAAACGCCCTGCTCTGCTGGGCTCTGCTGTCTCTTGGCCCCATCGATATTAATCGTGCCTTTTTGTTAGTTAAACGATGTATCTTCAGGAGCCGGAATGATAGTGTAGTCAGTCAGGAGAGCATTTGCCTTGCATGGGGCCAACCTGGGTTCCATCCTTGGCATTACATATGGTTCCCTGGATCCTGCCAGAAGCAATCCCTGAGTGCAGAGCCAGGAATACCTCTGAGCACCATCGGTGTGGTCCCTATCCCCAAATGCCTCTTCAAATGCATGAAATGAAATGAATGAAAATCAAGTGCCTGCCTGGCTCTGGGTCTGAGGAACAGGGAAGCATCAGCAGCCGTTCTCCTCGGGATGTGCTCTTCTTCTTTTATTCATTCAGACTTTGTCTTAGGTGGGCAGTTTGTGGGAGGAACTGGACTTCCTGGGGTCCTGGTTTCCTTCCCCCCATCCAGGGGCGTGTCTTATGAAGGTGTGTCTTATAAAAAGGAGTTTGGGGGCGTGGCTTATGGAGATGTGCCTCCCAGGGCATGTCTTACGGTGGCCTGGCTTGTGGTGGTGTGGCCTATGAAGGCAGGCCTACCAAGGTCTTGATTTGTTGGGGGTAGGTATCCTTTGGGGGTGGGGGCGTCTGATGCTGCTTTGAGCCCTACTTTGTGATTTGGGGGAAGATTCTATGATCTGCCTGCCTTATTTCTTAATCTGAAAAGAAAGAGAAAGAAAAACCAAACAGAAACCAGGTAAGCCCAGACATGATTTTCTACACACCGGGACAGAGCCATGGTTCAGTGAAAATTACAAACCCCCACTTATACTCTGTTCAGGGCCACATAGGTCCACATCCAAGGACACCCAGGGTTGCTCGTTGCTGCTGGTTCTCCCTGTGATGTGTATACCATGGGCTCTGGGTGGATATTACCTCAAAACATATGTGCCTGTTTGCAAGGACTAATCCTTGGGTCAGGGTCTGCCTTGGGCGTGTCTGGCTGTCCACCCCCTTGTCACTGTCTCAGTGCTGGGACTGTCCCCGCAGCTTTGCAGCTCCAGCTTTTGCACTCACGTTCCTGGGAACCGTGGAAACCCGCCACTTGTCCTTGATCCAAATCCTTACAGTTTCAGGGTAAGCCCCGTTCCAAAGAGCTGGCGGTGATTTTTTAAACACAAGACCACCTGGATGAAAGGCGGTTAATAAAATGCACAGGGCGTGGAGCCGTCACACTGCAGAGCCCTTCCAGCTGCGGCTTTGAGGCCACGTTTCAAGATTAAAAGATTAAAATCCTTAAAATCCTCAATCTTCCAGCCTCTTCAAAGAGTCAGTCCACTTGGGCAACAAGACGGTGCCAGCAGCTGTCCTGTTCCTGCTCCCCGCACCCCCGTAGCCCTCCATTCCTCCCCCTGCATCCCTCCTTCATTTTGTGGACCAAGGGGGCGTTTTGGGGGGTACATGCAGGGGGAAAACTTTAGGTGTGGCCACAAATCCAGAAGCCCTTTGTGAAAGGCCCAGTGAGATTACAGCAAAGCACATCGGTTAAGGAGGGAATCTGAGGGCAGGGGGATTTTGGGGGGTTTGAGTAGGGAACAGGCTGTAGATGAGAGAGAGAGAGAGACAGAGACAGAGAGAGACAGAGAAAGAGAGAGAGACAGAGAGAGAGACAGAGAGAGGGAGACAGAGAGAGATGAAGGTTGCTGGGCTGCTTACAGTATTTTTCAAACTTGGAGGCACCACACCCAGCAGTGCTTAGGGGCTGCTCCTAAGCCAGTACTCACATAATTTTTTTTCTTTTTTTAGGGAAGGGCCATACTCAGCAGCACTCAGTGGTTCCTGGCTCTGAGCTCAGAAATTACTCCTGGTGGTGCTTAGGGAAATATGTGGGGTGCTAGGGATTGAACATGTGTCAGCCACGTGCAAGGCAAACACCCTTTCTGTTGCGCTATCACAGTGGACCCTCAAGGGTCATTTCCAGCTAAGCTTTGGGGCACCAGACAGTACCTGGCTGCAAACACATGCAGCATGAACTCACCCCTTATAAAGTCTCTTCTTTGTGGGGAGATTATTTACCCCACTTCTGCCTGATCATTGTCCAGTGCATCTCTGCTCAGGGGTTCCCGTGGCCAGACCAGCCCCCACCTTGCCGATGATGCAGCTGCCTTACTCACCCCTTCTTCTGCACCCTGGTCTCCCTCTTCCTCCACACACCCACCTTGCAAGGTCAGGAACTTGTGGACCCCCCAAATCCCTGGAGCATCCCTGGAGCCCGGCCTGGCTGCGGTTCACTCGAGTGAGCCGAGTGTTTGCGGAACGAGGGGCCGATTCAGCAAACATGCAGTGCTGTTTGCCCAGTTCCTCCCGCGCCCTCTGTTTCTTAGGAGACATTGATCTTCCTGACCCCGGCCCTGGCTCCTTTCGGGAAGTGAGGGGAAGCCTGGGGGTTAGGGACAGAGCCCCAGATTGGCAATTTAGGTCAGCCTGCACTAGAGCTGCTTTGGGACTTGTGTCTTTTGGAGGTGTAGCAAAGTCAGTTCTAAATGGATCAAAGAGCATGAAGGTGAAAAAGGAGGGCAGAGGTGGTGGGGCAGGAGGAGGCTGTGTGAGGCCTTCAGTACTGTCCCCTGCTCAAAGCCAACCAAACACATGGAGAAGGACAGACATGACACATGGGTGAATGGATACTTCGACACACTCAGGGGGAAGCCAGACATCTACATTTCAAGGGTGATGGCTGCGACTTACTAGGACATTTTTTTTGTTTTTGTTTTTTTGGGCCACACTTGATGGTGTTCTGGGGTTACTCTTGGCTTTTTGATCAGGAATCACTCCAAGTCATGCTCAAGAGACCATATGTGTTGCTGGGGATGAACCTGGGTTGGCTTTGTGCTTTTATGCTGTGCTTTTGCTCCAGCAAGTTTCTACAACTTTTAGTGACTAAATAGTGGATGAAAATGTTGAAATAGGGCCAGAGAGATAGTACAGTGGTTAAGGCATTTGACTTGCCCAAGGCTGACTTAGGTTCAATCCTCTATGGTCCCTGAAACCAGCCAGTTGTAATTTTTAAGTTCAAAGCCAGGAGTAACCTTGAGTACTGCTGCATGTAGTCCCCAAACAAAAATAAGGAGTTGAAAATAAAGTAGTAAGTTAAAAAAAAGTAAGTGGGACGCGCTTTTGGCAATGCTGGGGAAGGGGGCAGGCTCTTGAACCAGGCTCAGCCACATGTCAGGCAAGCACCTTCACCCCTGTGCCTTCACTCTGGCCTCCTTCATCACTTTATATATATGTATACATACATACCATATTTTCCGGCGTATAAGACGACTTTTGAAACAAACAAACAAAAAAGTCAACCGAAAATCGGAGGTCGTCTTATACGCCGAGTATATCCCAAAAAATGTTTCAAAATGCTGCTAAACGAAAATTGTCTGAATATCGCCACAAAACGAATTTTCCAACTTGATCCCGCACCAATCACTGCAAGGCTGCTCGGACCGCCTCTCTCACTCAGCCAATCTAAGCAGGCTTTTGATGCATGCGAATTAGACAATGTTCTGGACCCGAATCTACACTGTCAAAAGCCTTCTCAGACTGGCCAGAGTCAGAGAGGAAGTCTATGACAGTATAACCTTTGAACCTTGGCTTGTTGTGATTGACTCACTGTGGTACATACAGTTGCAGCACAGGAACGAATATAGCGAATATAGGCCTAAACTTATGTTTTTTTTCTGTTTTGTTTTTTTTTTGGGGTCACACCCGGTGTTGCTCAGGGGTTACTTCTGGCTGTCTGCTCAGAAATAGCTCCTGGCAGGTACGGGGGACCATATGGGACACTGGGATTCGAACCAACCACCTTTGGTCCTGGATCGGCTGCTTGCAAGGCAAACGCTATCTCTCCGGGCCCCTAAACCTATGTTTTAACTGCAAAATTAGGGGGTCGTCTTATACGCTGGAAAATATGGTATATATACATATATATGGCAATTTCCAGAGGTTACTCCTGGCTGTGCTTGGGGGACCATATGAGATGGCATGGATCAAACCTGGATTGGCCTCATGCAAGGCAAACTCCCTGATCACTCTACTGTCTCTCTGGCCCCTTTCATCACTTTGAGAAAGCATCACTAGTGTGTCTTTGTAGAGGCTTGCCTGACTGAGTGATCCCAGATTTACTGAGATTCCCTGAGACCCAGCTCATGTCGCACTCGGCCAGGGTGGTGGGGGGCATAAGCTTTCCCGGGGGCCTCGTGCCCTGCCATTATCAGCGTCCTGTATTACAGAAGGGTGGACTGGAGGCACTGCAGAGAGCAGCATGGGGCTGGGTGTGGGCTGTGCAATGTTTGAACACACATACACGGGCACATACCTGTACAAATGCATGCATGTATCTACACACATGTATGCAGACAAGTACGTATGTGCCTTGTTTCATGCCTGTGAGTTTACACGCACATCTGTGTGTGTGGTTTCACCTGCCAGTAAATCTTGCTTCCTTTCGCTCCGGTTCCTGGATTTCAGCCTCCATCAGGCGTTTCACGGTCTGGCTCTTGCTCACCTCGTAACGGGTGCTGTGGGAACCGGGTCCCTAGATGTGGTTTTCTCTTAATTAGTTGATTATTGGTGGCGGTTGCTCGCACGTCTCTCTCCTTCCCTTTCCCTTTGGGCTGTGCCGCCCTGTGGTGCGCTTGGAGGAATGAGTGACAGGCTGATGCCTAGCTGCGGGTGACTCAGTGAGTCTGGGGGGGGGACCCCAGTGGGTGTGATGTGTGCTCCCGTGTGGTTTGGATTCGCAGATGCTGTGGTGGGGATGGGTGGCCCGAGCCAGATGGCATTTCAGACAGCCTCACCTGTCAGTGCCATTTGTATGTCCTTGAAAAGTCAAAGCGGTCACAGGGCCAGACACCGGAAGTGTCCTGCCTTGGAGGGGCAGAGGGGACATGGTTTTAGTGTTGCAGGGTCTACCCACCCTGAGGGGCTGTCACAAATCTTTCTCCCCTTTCATTTGGATTCAAGTTTCTGACCACATTGTGACCACAACAGACCCCTCTTTCCTTTAAACACACACACACACACACACACACACACACACACACACACACACACACACACACACACACACACGGCTTGGATTTGCTCCCAGGAAACACCTGCCTCCCCCCAACACTGCTGGAAGTGGCCCCCATGTTAATGTTAATTTAAAGAAAGAACCAAAGCTGGGGTCAGAGTGATAGCACACCAGGAGGTTGTTTGCAGACCTGGGTTCAATTCCCAGCATCCCATAGCATCCCCTGAATCTGCCAGGGGTGATCCCTGAGTGCAGAGGCAGGAGTCAGCCCTGAGCACCGCCTGATGTGGCCCCAAAACAGAAGACAATGACAATATTCAATATTAAAAGTGCCACGAGTCAAATAGAAGTCGAAGAAAATTAGCTGTTCAAGTAGACTAGAAGACGACGGGGGTGCTTTTGCCTGGGTACTTATGCATGGATGTTTACACCTGAGTACTTGAACCTGGTACCTGGTGCCTGGGAAAGGTGTTTGGACTTGCAGCTGCAACAGTCAAGGTATCTTGGCAGCATTTGGAACAGGCAGAAGGCGGTGGCCTTGCCTGGGGGAGCCTCAGCCCTGCACTCTGTTTCCTTGATCCATGTGGTGGAAACACCCTTGGGAATTATGGAGAATAATAAGGAGGCACCAAAAATACCACGACTTTGCAAGTGGGGATGAGGGTGGCTTCAAGTGTGTCTTCCAGGCTCATCTGGGAGAGGCTGATTCTGGCCATTCAGGGCTCCTGTGGGCCCTCGGAGCTGAAGGTTTTAGACTCTGCTGCAAAACACATAGACTCCAAGGCACCCACACATGTGCCATATATGCCAAAATGTCTGTATATATGTACACCTGAACCTATGACATGCATCTTCACAGACACACAGTCCTCTGATGACCCTCAGGTGCTGACCCTGCACCTCAGGACATCTGCTTTGGGTTACATGTGACATGTTTTATGTATGTCAGTGCAGTAGCTGTCGATGTGTTTTGTTTTTTGTTTTGCTTTGAGGTCACAACTGGTGGTACCTTGAGATTATTATTATTATTTTTTTTTTTTGGTTTTTGGGCCACACCCATTTGATGCTCAGGGGTTACTCCTGGGTAAGTGCTCAGAAATTGCCCCTGGCTTGGGGGACCATATGGGACGCCGGGGGATCGAACCGTGGTCCTTCCTTGGCTAGCGCTTGCAAGGCAGACACCTTACCTCTAGCGCCACCTCTCTGGCCCCATCCTTGAGATTATTTCTGGTTCTACACTCAGGGATCATTTCTAGCAGGCTCTGGGGACCATATGGGATGCGGGAATTGAACCTGAGTTGGTCGTGTGCAAGGCAAATGCCCTCCCCACTGTGCTATCACTCCGGTTCCCAGGATTTTGTGTGTTTGTGTGTGTGTGTGTGTGTTTAAATCACACCTGGAAATGCTCAGACAGTACTCTTGCCTCTGTGCTCAGGCATCACTCTTGGCTGGGTTGGGGAGACCATACATGAACCAGACTACTAGCATGCAAGGCAAACACTTTCCTAATACTTTCCGGAAAAGAACTTAAGACAGCGGTTGTCGAGTTTCTGGCCCAGCTTTCTATGAAAAGCCTGACTTGTTTCCTGTGCATACATTAAAAAGTGAGTCTGGTGGGGCCAGAGTGCTAGCACAGCGGGGAGGGTGTTTGCCTTGCATGCGGCCAACCCGGGTTCGGTCCCCGGAATCTCATACAGTCCCCCAAGCCTGTCAGGAGTGATTTCCAAGTGTAGAACCAGGAGTAATCATGGCATACTGCTGGGTGTGGCCCCCAAACAAATAACAGAACAAAACTTGAGTCTGGGGTGATGGAGAGAGAGGAGTGTCACAGGTTAAAATGCTCCCCTGCGTACTGTTTCCCCTCACTCTGATTCCATGGATTAGGGAAGTCTGAGGCCATCCAGAGTCTTCAGGAGTGCAGCCCAGAGCTACTAAAGTCATTCTTGTCTATTGGCTCTGATAAAATTTTGATTACGTTCAAGGACTGGATGGACTAAAAAGAAAAAAGAGAGATTTTTTTTCCCCCTACTTGAAATAACTCCATTTTATACATACACCTTCCTGCCTCTCTTGCTAAACAGCTCGCAATTAGTGTGTGGGCGCAGTTATTGATTAATTGATCGCAGACAAAAAGGCCTTTTCCCAGTGTGTGACCGAGAGACCCCGTGATTCCCGGGGTGAGCTCGATCCGCCCCAGACCGGGTGTTCCCCCAACGGTTTGAGTTCCACATTTTCTGGGTCATTGTTAAAATAACATCGCTGAAATGGAATTTATTCACAGGGCTGCTATATCAATATGCCCTTTATTATTTTAGGATTAGATTTCCATGTTGAACAAGAATGTTGTGATTGTCTTTCGTGGGGACTTTATTAGGACGGTTCTAGAATGAACCTTTCATTCCGGCTCCATTTTCTCCTTCATTAACTAAGAGGCAAATTAGACTTGGATTTGGGGCCCCGTCTGCCAAGTGTTATTTTTAGAAGCCTTCCCACCTCTTTCTCCACCCTTGGGGATCTGTTTCCTTTCTTTCCTTCGGTGCTCTCTCTGTCTCTCCGTCTCTGTCTCTGTCTCTGTCTCTCTCTCAGAGCAATCAGAATGAGTGCCCTGTCTCTAGGTTCCTATAGAAAACAGATTCATTCTTTTCTCTCGGAAAAGCCTTTTGACACATCCAAATAAATCCAAGGAGGGGAGGAAATTCTGGAAGGGGAGGAAATGACATGCAAGGCAGCCCTCTATTGACAATAGTACAGACCACAATGTCAAAAAGGAGAGAGAGGAGAGAGAGAGGGGGTGAAAGAGGAGAGAGAGGGGCCGGGTAGGTGGCGCTGGAGGTAAGGTGTCTGCCTTGCAAGCGCTAGCCAAGGAAGGACCTCGGTTCGATCCCCCGGTGTCCCATATGGTCCCCCCAAGCCAGGGGCGATTTCTGAGCGCATAGCCAGGAGTAACCCCTGAGCGTCAAACGGGTGTGGCCCAAAAACCAAAAAAAAAAAAAAAAGAAAGAGGAGAGAGAAAGAGAGAAAGAGAGAGAGAGAGAAGAGAAAGAGAGAGAGAGATGAGAGAGAGGAGGAAGAGATTGAGGAGAAAGAGAGAGAAGCAAATTGCCTGCCCTAGAGACAGGCAGGGTGATGGGTGGTGAATGTGAGGGAAACGGGGGACATCAGTGGTGGGAAGGGTTTGTTGGTGAAGGACGGTGTACATTATATGATTGAAAACCAACAATGAATAAATTTGTAACCACGGTGCTTAAATAATGCAATTAATAAAAAAAATAACCAGATAAAAAGATTACTTGGTTTCTCCATAGTAATAATTCCTGTGCTTCTAGCCACACCAGGAACTGGTGGCCAATATTTCTACATCTATATCTATATATTTACCTGGGACATAAATAGAAATCCAAATCCTGTCTCAAAACTGTTGGGCCTACTACTTGGGCAAGGAACTGGCTGTCACTTGGCACCAGCTACAACCAGGGAGCAGGAGACAAGAGACTTGGGGAAGCTCTGTTAGGAATCAACTAAGTTTTTGCTTGCTATCTTTCGAGGATTTAAGTGTTTGGGCAGAGTGGTGGGAGGTGACATTGTCCCACACACAGGGGTCCCAGCAGCCACATCTTTCTTCATGGCTCGTAACATCCTAGGAGGTGCCTGTGGTTCAGCTATTAAGTCAGCAGCACTTGAACCGGAGAAGCTAAAGTGAACCCCGAGTTTTATACATATAGTTGTCATTTAGGGAAACAGTAACCTTGGTGTCTAAGGAGTAGACATTCTGTTTCCAGTCTGTTTGCTGGAGTTTTGTGCAACTGTTAAAAGAACCATTGCATCTAATCAAAAACCAGTAGCCAGATAAGTTCTGATAGTAGTTTTTTGTTTTGTTTTGTTTTGTTTTGGGGCCACACCCAGTGGTGCTCAAGGGTTATTCCTGGCTTTGTGCTCAGAAATCTCTCCTGGCAGGCTCGGGGGACCATATGGGACACCAGGATTCGAACCAACCACCTTTGGTCCTGGATCGGCTGCTTGCAAGGCAAACGCCACTGTGCTATCTCTTCGGGCCCCAGAGCAGATTTTTTTAAAAATTGCTTTATTTAAACACTGTAGTTTTAATACAAGGTTGTTCATAGTAGGGTTTTATTTATTTTTTTACAGGTACATAGTTGTTCATGATTGAATTTCAGTCCTACAGTATCCCACACCCTTTGCCAGGGCACATTCCCCCCACCAGTGTCCCCAGTTTCCTTTCTGCCCTCCCCACTGTCTTCTCCCCTGACTGCCTCTACAATAGACATTTTCTCCTCCCTGTCTGTCTCTATCTCGGTCTCTCTTTCGATTTTTTTTTTCTTTTACACACCACGGTTTGTGATAATGTTCCTGAAGAGGTACCATGCCTGTCACTTTATCCCCTTCCAGCACCCAGTTCTTGTCCAGAGTGATCATTCCCAACGCTCATTGTCCTAGTGCTCCCTTCTCTGCCCTCACTGTATCCCCTGCTCTTGGTGACAAACTTCCTCTCATGGACAGGTCCTCCTGGCCCTTGTCTCTATTGCCTATAGGTATTAATACCACACTATCTTTTTTTATATCCCCCAAATGGGTGTGGTCATTCATTCTACAAGAGGGAGGATTTTTAAGTGACTTGGAGATGCACAGCCTTTCAGAGGAACGGGAGGGGGGGCAGTGAGTGCTTTGTGGCTTTGAAAAGGCGGCAAAATTTGCAAGACCCTTTCTTGGAATCGCCTCTTCCTGAGCCCCTGGCAGGCTTGTGGGAGCCAGAGCACCTCACCCTGGCTTTGTTGGACCAATCCTGCAAAGATGGGGTGTCAGGACAGGAATGTGGCTGAGTCCCAGCTGAGGGGAGCTGTTTGCATTCCACGTTAGCGGTTGTTTAGACAAGCAGTTGTTTAGCCCTTTATTCTTGTCCAGGCCTGTGGGAGCTGGGAGCTGAGCCCCAAGGTTGAACAGTAAGAGGGGAACAGAAGGCGAAAGTTCTTTCAGGGCTTCTGTCTCTGCTCTCTGAAGCTCTTTCTCTCTCTTTTCCCCAAACTGTCTGGTTTCCCCATGTCCCTTCTTCCTGGGAGGTGTTTTTCAGAACTGAACTTTCTCCCCACCCTGCACATTTTTTTTAAAATATGGAATGCTTCACGAATTTGCATGTCATCCTTGTGCAGGGGCCATGCTAATCTTCTCTGTATCGTTCCAATTTTAGTATATGTGCTGCCGAAGTGAGCACCATCCTGCATATCTTATATGAATTTTCTACTTTATTTTGGGTGGTTCCACCCAAATCAAAAGCCAACTGTAACAGTCATGATAGCAGAAACATCAGCCACATAATAATGGAGAGAGAGAGAAACAAAACGAAATGACTCAGAGAAATGTGCTCCCTGCTAGGAATGGGGAGTGAGGTCTGGGCACCCTGAAAGGTGTTCCTGAGGGGCTCAGAAGGTGGATGTGTTTATTGAGCACCTACTAAGCACTGAGAAGTCCACCATTATTGGAGCATCTTCTACTTAGCAAATTTGGGATTCAGTATTGGCAGTTTTGTGGAGTGAAGAGGGGCTGAGGGTAGTTTCATACCATACCTGGTGGTGCTCAGGACCAGATCCCTGGCAGTGCTGGGGAAACCTCTGTATTATCACTTTGGTTCCCCCAAAACACTTTTTTTCATTTTGTTTTTTGGGCTACACCCGGTAATGCTCAGGGGTTACTCCTGGCTATACGCTCAGAAATTGCTCCTGGCTTGGGGGACCATATGGGACAGGGGGTGGGGGGTGGGGGGGTAGCATGTGCAAGGCAAACACCCTATAGTTGCTCCACTGCTCTTCCCCCCCCCCACTTTTTTGGGGGAGGGGCACTTGCTGTGCTCAGGGCTTCTGACTCTGCTCATGGATCATTTCTGCTGTCTTGGGAAACCATATGGGATGTCGGGGCTCAAACCCGGGTCAGCTGTGTGCAAGGCAAATGCCCTCCACGATATTGTTCAGTTCTGACACTGAGACACCAACTCAACCTCTCTCCTATGGCTCTATCCACTGTGTGGGGCTGGTTGAGAGTTGGGGACCATAGGGCAGGAGACACATAGACGGGGTGTCATCTTTGGGAACTAACTTGTCTGGACTCTCACACAGCTCCAGGATTTTTTCCGCTGTGCCATGGGTACATTTCAGTGTTTGTGCCCTTCAGTTTGGGGGCTGTCATGTCAGTTTGGGGACTGGCACGTGTGTCCCCGTGTCACTGAGCAGGAAGTACGGTGACTCTCCAGGGGTGTTGGCTGAGGACCTGACCTTGAATGGCCCCATGAGTTCTGCCTGCCCAGTTGCCTGTCACAGTGAGAATTTTTCTAGGGGGTGCCGCTTGCCATTATTCCTTGGGGTGGTGGACCAACAGACCCCCCACTTTAGAACCAGAACCCCCCCCCCTGCCAACTCCCACACATACATTCTGTGAAGGCTGTGAAGGTGGAAGGGGACAGGGAAAAGAGTCATCATGGAGAAAGCATAGGGTGTTCAAGTTAATACCTAGCGCAGAAAATTGGTTGCTGTCCCCCCGCAAAAAGAAATCACAATCAAAATGGACAAAAGTTGTTATGAAACCCATTTCCTGTGTTTAAAAATTTGGGAGGCTGAAGAAAATCGAAGCATTCAAAAAAATACAAGCCAGCTTGTGGAAGCTGGAAGCTAGAGCTGCCTGCCGGCCTTGCCTTTCGAAAAGGCCTTAATTGGTCCAATTGACCTTCTCGGCCGTATTTACAATTGCCTTGAAATTGTAAGCAGATGTTGGAAGCCCTTTCTGGAATAGGCCCCCGCAACATCTGTTTCACTGCCGCCTCTGCCCACCAAAGCCGCTGTAATTAGCGAACCCCCTAATAAACGCATCTCGTCTGATGGACCCAATCGATCGGATTTCTCCCCAAGGTACTGTAGACGGCCTCGATCCTTTTATTATTGGAACACATTTTTGCATTATATTTTCTAGCCCAACACACTTGGCCTGCCCAGGATGTACCTATCTCCCACCCTTATCTCCCCTTCCCATGATAGATACCCAAGATAGCTATCATGCATAATGAAGAAGTTTCTGTGGGGACTGTAGAGCCCCTAATAAGGGCTGTAATGCTGGCATGCCCAAATTGTGCAGAGTCTGGAAATGTGCTAATGAGTCTCTGACCCACTAGTTTCTGGTGCCCTCTCGAGTCTATGCAAAAGCGGGGAAGGAGAAAGTGGGAGTCCCCAAGGCTGGGAGGATTTTATTTTCTCATTAATAGGCATCATCTCCTAGTGCATGGAGGTAGTGGGGTGTCCAGTAGCATCCCTCCATCCCCGGTTGCTCCTGCTATCCACATCTCGCTTTATTGGGGTGCATTGGTCTCAACTGATGAGGCCTCAGGGATGTGCAGTTACTGTTTGCTCAGGGTCCACATGACATTGAAGCTCATGTATGTGCTGTGTGTTCCCTGGATTCGGACGGATGTCCCAGGCACATCCCCCACTCCAGTATCATGCAGAATTGTTTGCCTATTCCTGAAAGCTTCTCTGCACTCATGGGAGGCCACAGTCCTGACTGGAATATTCTAGAAGATTTTTTTTTTAGGAAGTGGCATCTCAGGCAGAACCCTGGCCAAAGGGGGAAAAATGGTCCTTTTCCCTTTTGTTTTACCCCTTCCCTTATATGTTATGTGTACCACATACTGGGGTTTGAAGGGCACCCCTTAACTTTGGTGCTTGCAGATGTTCTGGGCTCAGTGCTAGCTTCACACCAGGTCCTCGGGCCCCTACTGGTCCAAGGTCACACCAGCGTGGGCTGCCCTAGAAACATGCCCTGGGACATAGACTTTATGTTATTTTGGTTTTTTTTTTTTTTTTTTTTTTTTTTTGGATTTTGGGCCACACCCAGTGGTGCTCCGGGCTTATTCCTGGCTCTGTGCTCAGAAATCACTCCTGGCAGGCTCAAGGAACCATATAGGATGCCAAGGATTGAACCTGGGTCAGCCACATGCAAGGCAAATGCCCTCCTTGATGTGCTATGTAGGTCTGGCCCTAGACTTTCTGTTTCTGATCAGCTGCCAAGATAGATTGTCTTTTATTTTAGTGCTGTGTGTTTGTGTGTGTGTGTGGGGGGGGGTGTGTCTGTAATTTTTTGTTTTTGGGTCACACTCGGTGATGGTCAAGGCATACTTCTGACTGTACTCAGGGAACCCTGTGGGGTGCCAAGGATCAAACCCAGGTCTGGCTGCATGCAAGGCAAATGCCCTCCTCACTGTGCTACTGCTCTGGCCCCAGGAATGAGGCTTGAAAGGTGAATATTATCCTACAGAATCCCGGCCAGCAGTAATAGCTCAACAATAGCTAGACTGTTCCATAACGTTCTTCTCTATCCAGAGTGCTTCACGCCCATAACCATAAATGTCCTTTTGCATTGCCAGAGTTTCTCAGATTTGATCCTTTGGTTTACCAAAAGTGCATATATCTTATTACATAATAATTCAGATGGAAAAGAGTTTTGACTTTCGAGTGTTTTTTTTGTTTCTAATTACTTTATTTAAACACGGTGGATATAAGGCTGTTCAATATACAGTTGTTTTTATTTTCAGAGATACAAAATTATTCATGATTGAGTTTCAATCATGCATTGTACAACACCCTTCACCGGTACACATTTCCCACCACCAATGTCCCCAGTTTCCCTCCCATTCTCTCTCCTCAATTGACTTTTTAATGCCTGGAACTTTATTTAAACATTGTGATTTACATAATTTTTCTTAATACATTTGTTTCAATATTCCAACACCAATCCCACCAATTCCACCACCAGTGTGTCTTCCTCTCACCAACATTGTCACCGAATTTCCCTTCCCCCCAAAGCCCGTCTCCATAGCAGACACAAAATAATTTACTTAATCTTGCTTGTTACAACATCTATCTCACAATGGTGCTACAAAAGTCATTGTCTGAGGATTTACTGAGCTCTTTGGTGCTCCTTGCATTTTCTGTGTCACTGTTTTCACTCACAGAGCATAGTGTAGTTTCATGCAACTTTCCCATCTCCTTTGCTGTGTCCCTACTGGGCTGTCAGTTCTGTGACATTTGGAGATGCTATGAGGCTGCTGATGTGGCTGCATGCTCCAGGAGCTGTGGGACTGGGTGGTCCAGCATCTTGCCATAGATTACTCATGAAGCTGGAGCATTTATGGCAGAGGAAGTCAGGTGTGGGTGGGGATGCAATCTTCTTCTAAGATCCTGAGATCTTAGCCAGGGACTAAGATCTTAGCCAGGGACTTGCCTGGGTTGCCTTAGCAATGGCGTCTCTCCCCGGATGATGTTTCTTAACTTACTGTCGATCGTTCTGGATGCAATGCTTTAAAAACAAAGATGAACTGAATTTTGTTTAATTTCTAACTTTCTGTAGTCACAGAAGAAAGATACAAAGATATGCTATTCTCCCAATTTTTAGAAAAAATATATTCCTCTTTTGTTTGGTTGGTTTTGGGTCACAACCTGCAGTGTTCAGGGCTTAATCCTGGCGCTGTACTCCTGGAACTCATATGAGGTGCTGGGGACTGAACTGAGGGAGGCCCAGTACAGAG
This sequence comes from Suncus etruscus, assembly GCF_024139225.1. Lineage (NCBI taxonomy): Eukaryota > Metazoa > Chordata > Mammalia > Eulipotyphla > Soricidae > Suncus > Suncus etruscus. Next base: position 94,110,016 of record NC_064860.1, on the reverse strand, counting down.
CAGGCACCTTAATCCCTGTACTATCTCTCTGGTTTCTAATTTTAGAGATAGGTCATTTTTCTATTTGGGAATAGTGATTTTTGCTTTTAGCTTTATGTAAGTGTGCCCAGTTTTATGACCTAAAAACTTGCAATAAAATTCTCACCAGGCTAAGTTCATCTGTATGTTATTGTTGGTTTCTGGAATCAGCCCATATGCCCTGCTTCTGTTTGTGAGCGAGTTAAGAGCCATCCTTGCCCTTTCATATGAATAATGAGGTCTTACGGAAGATTAGAGTGTGTTGATATTTTGAGTGATTTTCCCCCCTTTTGGAAAGCACTTCTGAGGTTGTGTTAACAGATCACAAACGGACCATTTACCAGCAAAATAGCACTTTTGTTATTCAGTAGCCTTGGCAGCCAGTGAAATCAATGTTAACTCTAGAATTTATCATTCAAGTTCACAGGCAGTGGTGTACTTTCATTTTGAGTTTCACCTCATGTTAGTAACCTTGGGTTGGAAAACGCACATGGCACTGTGACAGATCCATGTCTAAAGAGTCTCCTTGGATCCTTTTTGAAATTTTGTTTAAGATTTTTTTTTTTTTTTTTTTTTTTTTTTTTTTTTTTTTTGTGTTTTTGGGTCACACCCGGCAGTGCTCAGGGGTTACTCCTGGCTCCATGCTCAGAAAGTGCTCCTGGCAGGCACGGGGGACCATATGGGACGCTGGGATTCGAACCGATGACCTCTTGCATGAAAGGCAAACGCCTTACCTCCATGCTATCTCTCCAGCCCCTAAGATTTTTTTTGTTTGTTTGTTTTTTGGGCCACACCCGTTTCATGCTCAGGGGTTACTCCTGGCTAAGCGCTCAGAAATCGCCCCTGGCTTGGGGGGATCATATGGGACGCCAGGGGATCGAACCCCCGTCTTTCCTTGGCCAGAGCTTGCAAGGCAGACACCTTACCTCTAGCGCCACCTCCCCGCCCCTTGTTTAAGATTTTGGATCACACCTGCCAATGCTCAGGCTTACGCTGGCTCTTGCTCCTTATGAGGTTTGGGGGACCCTATTGGATATGTTGGGGATTGAACTTGGGTTGGCATGTACAAGGCAAATGCTTTCCATGCTGTGCTCTCACTCTGTCCCCTGCCCTGGGATTTTTTTTTGGGGGGGGGATTTTTTTTTTTTTTGGTTTTGGGTCACACCCGGCAGCACTCAGGGGTTACTCCTGGCTCTATGCTAAGAAATCACTCCTGGCAGGCTAAGGGGACCATATGGGATGCCGAACCAATGACCTTCTGCATGAAAGGCAAATGTCTTACCTCCATGCTATCTCTCCGGCCCCAGAGATTTTTTTTTTTTAACTAAAACTTTACTCATTTATTTATTGATTGGTCCCTGGACCACACCCAGTGGCACTCTGGGGCTACTCCTGGCTTTGCACTCAGAAATCACCTGTGGGTGTTAGCACAGCAGTGGGCTGTATGAAGCTGGACCCTGATCCAATTACATGTAATCGAATGATAGACATGCAGAGATGGTTGTCAACAATCCTGGAAGTTGATTCCCATTTATTGGTGCCGTGTTACTGCTTAGGAGAGAAAAGGGTTTATATGTGTGTCTGGAAGGTTCATATTTCTCTCAGCTGCTGAAACAGGGACTCCAAAGGAGGTCACTTAGAACAGAGCATTTCTTTTTTGTTGCTGTTGTTTTTGTTATAACACCCAGTGGCACTTACAGGTTACTCCTGGCTCTACATTCAGAAATTACTCCTAGTGTGCTTGGGGGACTATATGGAATGCTAGAGATTGAACCCAGGTTAGTCGTGTGCAAGGCAAACTATGCTATTGCTTTGGCCCAGAACAAAGCATTTCTCTCCATTTGGAGGCTGCATATTTGTTGTTTTTTTTTTTTGGGGGGGGGGCAGGTCACACCCAGCAGCGCTCAGGGATTACTCCTGGCTCTATGCTCCGAAATCGCTCCTGGCAGGCTCGGGGAACCATATGGGATGCCGGGATTCAAACCACTGTCCTTCTGCATGCAAGGCGAACACCCTACCTCCTATCTCTCTGGCCCCGAGGCTGCATATTTGAATTGAGTCTTAGCAGGGCCAGATCCTTCTGGAAGCACTGAGGCATCTCTCTTCTTTGCCTGTTGCAGCTCTGGTGATTTGTAGATTAATGGTTCCAATAACTTCTCCCTTGGTCTTCCTAAGACCACTTCCTTGGTATCGTCTTCTCTGCCCTGTCACTCAAAAGGAAACCTGGCCCTGGAATGAGTCTGCTGAGGCTTTGAGGATGATCAGAATTTTTTGTTAGTTTGTTTTTGGGCTACACCCAGTGGTACTAAGGAGTTACTCCTGGATTTGCATTCAGCAATCATGCACGGCATGCTTGGAGAACCATATTGGGATGCCCAGGATCTAACTTAAGTCTGCCATATGCCAAGGCAAACGCCCTACCAACTGTACTATCACTCCGGCCTCAGAATCTTTAATCATATCTTCAAAGTCCTTTTTCCAATCCAGTCACAGAGGCTGAGGCATAGAACATGGAAGTCATAGACCGGCACACAGAATTGGTGTCACCACCCAGCCTGTGGCAGGAGGGGTGCCCGTATTTCTCAGGGGCTGTTGGACTGTTACTGCCACTTTGTGGGGTGCTAGCGGGGAAATGCTGGCCTGCCTCCCTGCCTCCGTGCATGCTTTGAAATCAAACTGCTGCCTCCATCACATTCGTCCACTCTGGGGGAGATAAAAAGACCTAAAAATAGTTCCTAAGCCCTCTCAGACTTGGAAATTGGCCCAGATTCTCATCTTGCTGAAGAAACAGGCAAGGGAACTTTGGGAAGAAACCAACTACATGAATGTCATTACTGAAGGATCATTTGGACTTAGTTTCAGGGAATATGCCCAGTATGGCTTCCATACATGTTTTGCTGCCACTTCCCCCCCCCCCCAAAAAAAAAAAAACGAACAAAGTACCCCCCAAACAATCCCCTCCTCCCAGTGAAAGAGCTTGGCTGGGCAAAAGTGTGGTTGAATTCTATCAGGCTGGGACAAAAGTGCCTTTAACATCTGAGTCTGAGTAAAGACTCAGGAATATAGCCGACCTGTATATATATTTTTCTAAAATGTTGCGCATGTCTGTGTGTGTGTGTGTGTGTGTTAGGGGATCTATTGTAAAATGTAAAAAGTGACTATTGAGTTCTTTGTGTTTGTCTGATGTGGATCTTTCTATAGACAGCTTTTCGGAGAAAGAATTATTATTATAATATTATTATTATTTGGTTTTGGGGTCACGCACTCAAAAAAATCGCTTCTGGCAGGCTCAGGGGGACCATATGGGATGCTGGGATTCAAACCACTGTTTGTCCTGGGTCGGCTGCGTGTAAGGCAGACGCCTTACTGCTGTGCCATATGAGAAATAATTATTTAAAAATAAACAAGTTTCCATCTATCCCTGCAGACCATTTTGCAAGTTTGCCAATAAGAGTTTGTGCTAATAAACGCCCCTCAACGAAGTGAAGCAGAGCATGCGTTTCATCTCGGCTCATCAAGTGTTTGCTCAGAGGTTTAGCATTTTGCTCTTCTGATTCCTTTGGGCAGTTCCCTGTTATGGACCGAGCAAGGGGCCTTCTTTTGGTGTTGCAGTTTTCAATGTCTAAAAGATGTCATGGCGTGTATTTGGGTGGCGGGGGTTGAGGCAGGGGGATGCATTGCCTGACAGACAGGGATTCTGTTGAAAGGTAGAGAGACTGGGGAGTTGGTCCATGGGTTGAAACACACGATTCAGATGTGGGAGCCTTGGTTCAATCCCCAGGTCTTCATGATTACCCTAAATACTGTTGGTTGTGTCCTCTGAAAAGGCTTCTCAGATGATCAACTCCTACGTTTTATAGGGTGCAATTTTCTTTAATGCCCTTATAAACAGCTTTCTGAACCCTTGACTGTGAATCTTAAGGGCCTCCTGGTTGGGATGCATTTTCCCTCAGCAGATGAGTTCTCCTAGTTCATGAGGGAAACAGCTTAGATCACCACCTAAGCCTTCCTGCTTTTGTTTATCAAAATTTCACTGGTAAATCCAGTGGTCCTCTCCTGTCTTGGACCAGTCCTTGTTCCTGTTTTACAATGGGGCGGGGTGAGGGAGCAGAATTATTCCCTTGGTCAAAGGGTTAACCCTTGAGAGCATTTAGTCCTTCTGAGTATGAAGATTCACAGGCGGGCTGTGTTCCAGAACAGTCTTGTGACAGTGGAGGCAGGGAAGATGATCTCTCCCCTTTCGGCTAACCCTAATCAGGATGAGGGTTCAGGAGTGGCATCGGGGAAGCAGCCATGGGCATATGGGCACGACCCTGTTAGGCAGCTGGGCTGAGAGGAGGCCAGGGCTGACTGGAAGATGAAGATAAGCCGGTGACTTCTGAGTGAATCTAACACCGGGAATCAGTGCTTGGAGGCCGTGACTGGTGCACAGAGAAGACTGCAGGAGGCCTCCCGGGGGAGGAGGGCCCTATCTCTGATGTGCCAGGGCTAAAAGTGTCCTGGTTCTAATGGTGGCTGGCAAAACCCGGCATCTTAATTGATGCCTAATGAAACTGCTGGGAACAGTTGATCCAGAGTAAGAGTTCAGTTGTTAAGGGGTTCGTGCTCCTGGGATGTCGGATCCCAGTCTACATTGAGAGACACCCAGGTCCCAAATCTCATGAGCTGAGTGCTCAGCTGAGGGGATGAATCCAGGAGTGAGAGAGCGTCTCTCTGCAGGCTCAGTCGTCTGCAGCTTTGAAGGAAATTTCCAACTCTTATTTGGAGCCTTGGGCAAGGAGAGACGAGTCCCCAAATAACACTTGCAACTGTAAGCTAGAGAAATTGTTGCAGTGAAAGCCCAGCATTGACGAATGCTCTGGATTTAATCTTGCTGCTAATAAAATGCATTTTACTTGTCAGTTGGCTTTAATCACGGAGTTGACCCGAAAGGTGATGGCCATGATTGCAGCTTGATTTCTGTGGGATTCCTAGAGGCAGTACGGCAAAGCTGCCCGGCTCCAAGAAATTCTTGGCATAATAGGAAATTAAAGTCTTTGTCACAATATTTAGAAAAGACAACCATTTGCTGCTTTCCCGATCATCTGAGTCAGGCGCTTTGGAATCCCCTGGCTTTAATTCTTGGAGGCAGTTGCCAGCTTTGCTGGAAGTGAGTCGGGTGGGCTCCATTCCTGGCTCCTTTCAGGGTTCCAGAAGAGCACATTGACTTACTTGTCTGGATGCTGATGCAAGCAGGTTTGAGGACTGGGTGATAGCAAGCCATTGGCCTTCTTCAGAGGCCAGGCTTCTTTAGAGGCAAGGCTATGCTCCAGCTCTTCTTTGACCCCTCAAAATCATGGGATGATCATCCTAATATTTAGGAAAACTTGTTCTTCTTTTCCCACTAGAAGAAGATCCTTCTGAATGCAAACACAAAGCCATGGTAGTAGTGGCAGGATACAATGCTTTTCGATCTTCCTTCCAACTCACCTTGTTCTCAGAATCAGGCCCACACGCGGTCCTTCTGATGATGTGCTGGTCACATTTGGCAACTCTCGAAATAGGTCATAGGTCACATTCACACGTGGCTGGTGCTTGTGCTCTCATTAGCTTTTGCTCACAAGTTGTAGCCTCTGGAGATAGCTTATCTGGCTCATGGCGTCCCCAGAGCTCCACCCAGCTCATCCTTGAACGTGCCTTCTCTTTTCTGACATACTTCACTACACACCTTTCATATGCAGAGAAGAAAATTTGCCACCACCTGTGGCATCAAATAATCTCATGGACGGAAACAAGGCGACTCATGTGACCATCAAGTGCTCATGAAGATCCCAAGCCCGTCCATGATAAATAAGAAATGCGGCATGTTGTCCTCAATCTGGATAAACACCAGAGTGAGATTTCTCAGAGTGCCAGCCTCTAGCCTGGTTTGTAGACTTAATTTTAATCAGCAGAGAGTGTCAAGTTGCAGTTCTTTCAGCAACAGCCTCAGATGGAATTTTATGGCATCTGTTATTTTGTAGCTTTCCCCTTTGCTTTATCTAATGTCACTGTTTCCCTTTATTATTATTATTATTGTTTCCCTTTTAATGTTATTTATTTATTTATTTATTTAAACTCCAAGGGATTTCCAGTTGCTATTCCACCTTTATTGAAATCTTCATGTAAACTCAGTGCCCAAGTCAAAATATTTGAATTAATCTTCCCCAAAAGATTGCCAAAAGTCACCTACACTTTTGTTTCTGTGAGTCTATCGTGTCTAATGATATCCTCTGATGGAAGAAATTCACTTTTTTGCGACCTTAGCAGACTGGAGAGTAAAGTGAAAAACTATTATTTCCTCAAAACAAATACTTTTTTTTGTTTCATCTATTTCCTCAGGCAAAATGATTTTTGTTTGTTTTCAGAAGCAACAACAAAAAGCAATTAGGAAGTGTAGCATTTTGCAAAGAGCAGTTCATTTTGTCAAATCATACACTCATTTTATACAGAATTAGCAGAATAATTGTGATAGAAAAGCCTGTTGGAGGATGTTGGAAGTGAGATATAAAGTGACTTCTCATTTGCTGGATTCTGGCATTTTCTCATCCATTGAGTTGTTGTCTGGTGGCAAGGAGCCTGCTGCACATAGACTTCACTTCCAGTAGGAGCAACAACAGGCCACTTCCTTTAAGAAGAGCATCATGTCACTTTCGGTAGGAGAGCAACATGTATCTCTTTTTTAGAATTTTCTTCTAGATTTAAAGTGCTGTATTAAAATACACTACCAAGGGGCTGGAGAGATAGCACAGCGGCGTTTGCCTTGCAAGCAGCCGACCCAGGACCTAAGGTGGTTGGTTCAATCCCGGCGTTCCATAGGGTCCCCTGTGCCTGCCAGGAGTTATTTCTGAGCAGATAGCCAGGAGTAACCCCTGCGTACCGCTGGGTGTGGCTGTTATTATTGAAATCTTCAAGTAGACTTAGTGCCCAAATCAAAATATTTGAATTAATCTTCCCCAAAAGATTGCCAAAAGTCACCTACACTTTTGTTTCTGTGAGTCTATCGTGTCTAAAAAAACCAAACCAAAACAAAACAAAAATACACTACCACAAAATACAGTTTGCATTTTGGGACAATTAAATTATGTGTTTTATTTTTGAAGACCTGGCATTAAGAAAAATGACAAACACATATAGGATTATCATGCTATAATTGGTCTGTTTTGCTCTTTAATTCTAAGAATATAGCATTTTTCAGAGAATGGGAGTTAACTGGTTAAATTTGTGTTTAAGGCATTTATCTACCTTTGACCAGAGAAGTTTCAGAAGTTACTGCACCAGTGAACCCTTCTAAACTCATTTTCTGTTAAGTATGAACATTTTCCCAGTACTACTCTAAGTTCAATTTTATTTGCTTCTCCCTTAAGAAATATAGGGGCTTATTTTAAATAGTTTAAACACTTGTAATAAACTATTGAGGTTGCCAAGAACAGAGGTACTTTGGTTAATGTTCAGAATGATGTATTGAGAGGAAAAACAAGCATTACATTAAATAATGCAGTCCTTACTGATCCATATTGAATTTCTGGTCTTCAAAATGTTTCATAAAGTTAAACCATTTTGAAATCACAGTGAAATCACAGTGTTTTCTACTATGTGCCCTAAAGTATCTGACACAACAGAACAACACTTGTTGTATGTGATATTGTGGTTGACAGTTACAAATACATCAAGCTCTGTAAGAATCAAATGGTTACATCCTAATGATTAGCACAAAATATTAGTCCAACAGCCTAAAATTCTAGACAATGGAATTGGATAAATTGGAAATGTATCTGACACAGTGTTTATCTGTGGACCGAATCTTTTTTTTCATCTTGAGATTGGATGACAATTTAAGTCCTGGCATTTTGCCAAGTTACTGATGAAGAGGATGCTGAAGGCCATTGCTATACACTGTACCGCTACATAAGGACTCTTTGGCTCACCAGTTTGATGCACTTCCAAAATGTGCCCAACAGTCCAGTTTTAGTTCTGTCTGGGATGCTGGATGCTGACAGTCTGATATAAGCACAGGTGCATATAGGACCAAGATATCATGTTTCCCTTACCTGTTGTTTAAATATAAATTAATGAGTCCTAGTGTTGCTAGGGGGATGGTGAGGCCTTTCTCGGCTCGGGCTGGCTCCTGCCTGGTGGGTCTGAAGGTTGCAGGGTGACAGTGGAGAAATTCTCAAAGCAGTCAAATGAGGTTTCAGGAGAAATCCAGCTTTATTACAAGGCCCTAACCGCCATGTGCCACATGGCTTCTAAAGCTAAGCAGCCTCTTTCTTGCTGCTCTCTGATCCCTCCGGCCTCTGCTCTTTTCAGCTGCTCTCCAGGCTTTCTTGCTGCCTCTCTTTTCTCTCTCTAACTCTCCTTCTTATCCTCTCTCTCCCCACCAGGCAGATTCTTCTACCCGCCCATTCCAGATATGGGTGGTTCTGATCATTCAGGTGGGATAAACAAGTTGGGGGAGGGGTACCCACACTTAGCCTCTGCTCTTTATTTCACGAAGGTCTCTGTGCTAATTTTCACATCCCTTTCAGTCACCCAAAGTGTGAGACCAAAAGTCTAATTGTGGATAAAGTTGCTGCTAATTCTTCCACAGTTTCTTGGCAAGGTACATGTTTTGGCTTGTTTGTTTCATTTTCTGGATCATACCTGGTAGTCTCAGAGGTTACTTCTAGCTCTGCACTCAGAAATCTCCTGGCAGTCTGTAAAGAACCATATGGATGCTGGGGATCGAACTCGGGCTGGTTGTGTGCAAGGTAAGTGCCCTCCCTGCGATGCTAGTGCTTATGATTGTTGTCCTTCCCTTTGAGAACACAGTCTACTGAATCCAGATTGGCGTAATGTTCACTCGCTAAGTGGGAAGAGGCCATTTAAGACGATTTTAGCAAACAATTAACAAATGTTCTGAGTGAAAGGCTGGTATCATGGGGTCTTGCTTATACCCTTCCTAACTCTGCTACTGTTTGACCCTATTAACTGTAATGCAAAGATAAGGTAGTGAAAGTCTTCACCTAACAGTGTTGGGGGCTCAGTATGAGGCCGAGTGTGTTGCTTTTCCAACTACCTGGCACCCCAAAAAGCCTATCGGCACTGCAGGGCAGGTGGGGAGCTTTGCTTGCCAGTTACTTTTTTAATTTCTATCCACTTGTCCCCAGACACTGAGTTGCTTGTGAAGAAGCAAAGCTTTTTGGTCTTGAGGTTTGCATTAGACTCTAAGGATCCTCTAATGCTTTACTCTGCCTACTGAGATTCCAAGCAAGAAGATAGTCACTCCTTGTTTTTCCTTCCTTCCTCCTCCTCCTCTCCCTCCTCCTTCTCCTCCTCCTCTTCCTCCTCCTCCTCATGCATTTTCTTCATTGTTTTTTTTTTTTTTTTTACCTTGACTAGAGATTATTAAAAGCCAAGTGGCTGCTTATCCAGCAGATTATCATCTCTCCAGAGGAGAGATGCCCATCTGGATGAAGTGACTGTCACCTGCCCACAAGGACCAGGCCCTTAGAATCCAGTGGCCTCTAAATGACACATTAAAATCTTTTATCAGAGCTGGATCGGTGGCACAGTGATAGGGCATTTGCCTTGCACGCAGCTGACCTAGGACAGACCGCAGTTTGATCCCCCGGCTTCCCATATGGTTCCCCCAAGCAGGAACAATTTCTGAGCACAGAGCCATGAGTAGTCCCTGAGTGTACCGGGTGTGACCCCTCCCCCCAAAAAAACCCCCCCAAAAATTGTTGTCTATCTCTCTGTCTGTCTGTCTACTTATCTATCTATCTATCTATCTATCTATCTATCTATCTATCTATCTATCTATCTATCTATCTATCTATCTATCTATCTATCTACCTACCTACCTACCTACCTACCTACCTATCAAGGTTTTAGGGCCACACCTGATGGCACTTGGGTTACTCTTAGCTCTGTGCTCAGAAATCACTCCTGGCAGGCTTGGAGGACTATGGGATGCCTGAGATTGAACCCAGTTTGGCTGCGTGTGAAGCAAGTGCCCTACTTGCTGTTCTAGAGCTCCAACCTCCAAATCTTTATTTTATTTTACATTAGAACACTGTAATTTCAGTGCTCCAGTGAATGTCCCATACCAATGTGGCCTTCCCTCTCCTGGTGTCCCCAGTTTCCCCACACAACTCTTCCAAGCCTGCCCCCTAGTAGGCACAAATGAACCTCATACTGTTGGTTACCACACAAAGACAAATGGAATGATAAGAACATGGATCAATAAAAGTCAACATGTAATCATTGTTGTGTTTCACATTGGTGCTACTGAAGTCATTGAGGATTGACTGGGTAGGTTATTGCTGGTTGAATAACACAGTCTGGGCAAGAATCTTGGGAAATTTTTTGTTTATTTTTTGGGCCACGGTTGGTGCCTGCTTGGGGGTTGTTAGCCCTGGCTTTTTGCTCAGGAGTTACTTCTGGTAGTTCTTTAGGGACCATATGAGTTCTGGGGATTGAACTCAGGTTGGTCACATGAAGGCAAACTCGCTACTCACTATACTATTGCCCTGGCCCAAGAACCGTGGGAATTTAGATGGTTTCTCTTTCCCTAGTGGTGGCAAAAAAGGCAAAAAATCTGAGCTGTCAAAGCTTAGCCATGTCCTGAATCTCAGGCTGCTTGTCTTGTGGCTAATCAATGACCTAAAAGCTATTAGACAAGGGCGAGTCATTGGGCCAAGTCCTCGTGAAATTCCTGAGAGCCTGCAGGTTAGAAACCAGTTCTTAGACCATTGTAGATGGAACTGTTTAAAACCAATAAAACCAAATGTATATTCTCTTCTTGTAACAAAGAGCATATCCTTTCCCAAATTGCAATAACAATATTTTAAAATTACTCATTTTTCAGACAAAATATCTCCTTTGATACCAGAACTTTTATTTTTCTGGTAGTCTGAAACTTTCCAATTCCTTTTTTTGTTGTTGGTTTTGGTTTTTAGGCCACACATACTGGTAGCACTCAGGTTATCCCTGACTCTGCACTCAGAAATTACTCCTGGCAGGTCCATATGAGATAGCAGAGATTGAACTGAACCAGAGTTGGCCTTTCCAGTTCTTTTATTCTCTTGGGTCCCCCCAAAGATTTCTACTTTGCTCATTTTCTTTAAAACTGATTTTTCGGGGGCCGGGCGGTGGCGCTAAAGGTAAGGTGCCTGCCTTGCCTGCGCTAGCCTTGGACGGACCGAGGTTCGATCCCCCGGTGTCCCATATGGTCCCCCAAGCCAGGAGCAACTTCTGAGCACATAGCCAGGAGTAACCCCTGAGCGTTACTGGGTGTGGCCCAAAAACAAAAACAAAACAAAACAAAAAAAAAACAACTGATTTTTCAATTGAAGTTGAAAATACATGGCCCCATGTAACTTGTTCAATCAGCTACCTGTGGATACTAATTGTAGTTTAGAAAACCCTGTTTTTCGGGGCCGGACAGATAGCACAGTGGTAAGGCATTTGCCTTGCATGCAGAAGGACTATGGTTCAAATCCTGGCATTCCATATGGTCCCCCAAGCCTGCTGGGGGGCGATTTCTGAGTGTAGAGCCAGGAGTAGCCCCTGAGTGCTGCTGGGTGTGACCCAAAAACAAAAACAAATCAATAAAAAAGAAAACCCTGTTTTTCTTATTGGATGTGATATCAGGAAGCAATATTAAGGAAAAACTACTGGTGCTGAGGTGACAACTGTGTGTGTGTGTGTGTGTGTGTGTATTTACTTTCCTTTTTCCAATCCCCTGCCAAGTCTCCTTTGTGAGATCAAAAGGTAAACATGACAGCATCCAAGCCAGGGAGAGGCAGTTATCAGAAAAGATATCAGCTGGTTTCTAGAAGATGGAAAAGCTGAAGTTTTGAATGTGCATATGAATATCTGAAATACAGTAAGCACCCTTACAATTCTTCGAGGCTCTGAAGTTGGGGTGTATTCACTGTATAGGGCTGAAAATTTAGGGCTCCATGTATGCACAAAAACCAGTGCCCCTTGCATCCTGCCTCCACTGCAGAAAGGCAGGCAGTTTCACCCCGAGTTTAATATCAGTTCCTTTCATTAAAGAGATTGGCTTTCTGGGGCTAATATAGTAGGTAGGGCATTTGCCTTGCATGTGGCCAAACTGGGTTCAATCCCCAGAACCCATATGGTCCCTAAAGAACCACCAGAAGTAACTCCTAAGCAAAAAGCCAGGACTAACAACCCCCAAGTAGGCACCAACTGTGTCCCTCTTTGGTCCCCTGAACCCATCCAGGAGTGATCCTTAAGCACAGAGCCAGAGGTCAGCCCTGAGCGATGTCAGGTTTGGCCCCAAAAACAAACAAAAAAGAGATAGGTAGGGTATTTGCCTTGGATGTGGCTAACCAGGGGTTGATCTCCGGCATCCCATATGGTCCTCTGATCCTTGCGAGAAGTGATCCCTAAGATCAGAGCTGGAAGTAACCCTGGGCATCGCCAGGTGTGCACCCCATCCCTCAAAACAAAAGAGAATGGATTCAAAGAGAGAGGAATGAGTGCCTCAATGTAAGCAGATGGCAACAGGCCCTCTTGTCCCTTCAACTGCCCTTTCTCTAGGTTGACTGCAGGAACTGGAAGACTTCCGGGAGCCCTAGCTCCAGCCTCTGCCACTCTTTTTATCATCTCATTTGCATAGGAGTGGAAACCCAAGGATCAGGCACCTAGCATGTGACTGCTGTTGACAGGCTTTGAGAAAAGGCCAGATACACAGGAGAACTGACGCCCGAGCTCAGTCAGGGCCCACATGCCGCGCTCTGCTTCTGACTCACTTGCTCTTTACTTGCTTCTGCTTATGTATACGCTAGCCACTGAACTCAGAGCTCTCTCCACCAATTCAAAATGAATGTCTTCAGACCCTTGGTTCTATCTGCCTGATACGCTTTCCTGATTCAAGTGACAGTTACAGAGTCTGAGGCTAGGACATGAAGCATATGTTTAGATTGGGGCACCCTATAATATTATGTTAGGAAAAATGTATTCTTAAAACAATATTTTAAAAAATCTGATTCTAGAGGGGTCTGGAAAAAGTATAGTGGGGAGGGCTCTTGTCTTGCATACAGTCTTCTTGGGTTCCAACCTGGCATCCCATATGGTTCCCTGAGCACTATCAAGAGTGATTCCTAAAATAAATAAATAAATAAATAAAGAGTGATTCCTGAGGGCTGGAGCAATAGCACAGCAGGTTGGGCATTTGCCTTGCATGCGGTTGACCCAGGACCAACCCGGGTTCTAGCCCTGGCTTCCCAAATGGTCTCCCAGTTTCAGCAATTCTATGACAATCTGGTGCCTTTCAGAAACTACATCTTCCACAAATGCAGTAAGGCCTGTTTGTCAAATTCTGTCTTCCATCTTCCACATATTCAAATAGGGACATTGTCCCTATTTGGGTTGAATTCTATAGCAGTATTTTTTTAATGCAATTATCTTTACCAGTAAGAGCGATCAAAGTAGTGGTGCAAAAAATGATGCTTTAGTAAAAAAAAGGATTTACACAATCAGATTTGCAGATACCTTGGCATTGATCAGGGGAGGGATTTTCAGGGGAGGGATCAATTTTAATCTACTTGGTATCTCTAATTGCTTATCCACTTAAAAAATTAACTCTGGTGGAAGGAAGAGCCCCTCACTAATGTGAATTGTTTTGGCAGTTGGTGGAAATGAGGTATTATGGTATTAGTTGGAGTTGGGGGTGAAGAAGAAAAAAATTGCTGTGCAGAAGGAAGAAGGAAAGGGAGAAACACTCCCTTGACCAGTTTCCCTCAGCACATCTTTAACATTCTGGCTGGTGAGACATGAATAATCAGTCCACAGATGCTCAAATTTCTGAGCATCAATGGCGCTGAGTATCAGAATTTTAGCAGAGATGGGCATGAGTTTTCTTTCTTTTTGTTTTGGGACCACACCCAGCAATGCTCAGGGCTTACTCCTGGCTCTATGCTCAGGAATTACTCCTGAAAATGCTTGGGGGACCATATGGGATGCTAGGGATCAACCCTGGGTCGGTCACGTCAAGGCAATTACTAATCACTGGCTCCGTCTAGCCTGAATCATTCTTGAGATTAGTCCCTTACTGTGCCCGCCTATGAACAAAGGGCCCATTGGGTAGCAATTCTGGGTACCCCTTCATCCTAACCTGCTTATGACGAGAGAGAAGAGAGAGAGAGAGAGAGAGAGAGAGAGAGAGAGAGAGAGAGAGAGAGAGAGAGAGAGAGAGAGAGAGAGATCTAGGCCTGCACTGAAGTTCAGCCCCAGTCCTTCTTAATAACTGGCTAAATCATCTCCTAATTTAGTACACAGGGGAGACAATGGAAGGAAAGAAGTGTTCATATGGACGACACTTAAAGGGAAATTGAGTACATGCTTTTCCGTGTCTGATTTTTTGAAAGTGGGTTTATTGGCTTCCGGGTGGGGCTCATACTAGGGACACACAGCCTTTGCGGGGCAGGATTACGTAATGGAGGGGCCAGGAGGGCCTTCCTGTGTCCATTCTCAAGGTTCCGCCCGGGCTTCCAGGAGGTCCCCATGTAAGAATATTTTGGACTCAGATGTCAGGAGTGATCCCTGTCCCCCAGTGCAAGGGAAGTAATTGGGAGTAATTCTCAAACCTGAGCTTTGGATGAGACACTCTCAGCATCTAATAGTGCACCTTTTGGTGAAGCATTAATTAATTAAATTTTGGTTTTTGGGTCACATCTGGGGGCACTCGGGGGTTATTCCTGCCTCTGTGCTCAGAAGTTGCTCCTGGCAGACACAGGGGACCATATGGGATGTCAGGATTCGAACCGCCATTAGTCCTGAATCAGCTGCTTGCAAGGCAGACGCCCTACAGCAGTGCATTTTAATGAAGTGAAGCATTTAATTTTAGTGAAACATTTTAATTCTTGAGAATTTCTTGAGCATTTTAATGCATTTTATTTCTTGGTCAGTCATTGCTCCTGGAGGGATGGTCTTTAGAAATGGGATTAACTTCTACAGGAATGCATTAGCCCAGCCGAGAGGGGGCTGTGGGCTTGCTGGCTTGATAGATTGCTCCAACCTGCAAATCCTTTGCCTATCACAACCCCCACAAGTCCACAACTCCCCCCCCCCTCCGTTTATTGACAGCTTCTCATTGAAAGGCTCGAAAGCATTAGTGTCTTTCGGCATTCGGTGTTTTGTATGATCCTAGGCTGACCTGATATTCCCTTTCTGAAATTAAGTCGACACTGCTTTACATGATAATCCGCCAAGGATTGATTGGGACAAGGTCAGAGCAGAGCTGCCTCGGAAAATGGAAGAAAAGCCCCACTTGGAACAGCTCAGTTCTGTTCCCAGACCTAAGCCTCGTCGCCTTCTCATTGTGCCACTTAACAGCTGTAAGCGGGGGCTCCCTGGCCCCCAACACCTCGCCCGGGACATCAAACAGTGTGGTTTCATGGAGGTGCTGGAGGATCATTGGACTAATTAAGTTGAGCTTGGTTAACCGACTGCAGTTTGCAAATTGAACAATTGCACTTTGAAAGCATCAGACACAATAGAACCCAGAATCTTCTTTTTCAGGCATAAACATTCCCCATAATGGAGGAGGATTTGGGGAAAGAAGCTTACGCCCCGGCCCATACCCTTTGGATGTCTCCAATGAAAATCGGTCTCGTTGGTAACCGAACTCAGTCCCTTTATGCAAGGAATCGAAGTACGCCTGAGACCCAAAGCCTTGAGAAGGGGGTGGTGGTGGGGGGTAGAGTGGAGGACTCCAGGGTGCAGATGAGGTGAATGTTTGAGAGTTAGGAGAGTCAGTCTCTTCTTTAAAAATTAATAAAAGAAAATTTTGAGCTATTGTCAAGCATATTCAAGAATCAGTGAAAACAATGGTGCAAGATAATGTTTCTTTTTTTTTTTTTTTTTTTGGTTTTTGGGCCACACCCGGTAACGCTCAGGGGTTACTCCTGGCTATGTGCTCAGAAGTTGCTCCTGCTTGGGGGACCATATGGGACACCGGGGGATCAAACCGCGGTCCGTCCAAGGCTAGCGAAGGCAAGGCAGGCACCTTACCTTTAGCGCCACCGCCCGGCCCCAAGATAATGTTTCTTACAAGACTAAAATACTGCGAATACAATCGATCAGGGGAATAGTGATTTGGTGTAAAGATTTCACTTTCTCCAAAAGGGCTGAAGGGACAGTTAAGCCCAAACTAGACAGAGACACAAATGGTAAAATTTGCGTCACTCCAAAGGATCTTTTAATTTCGATTCTCCAACCTAACCCTTCATTGGAATAACAGTCTTCCTCTTGGTTGGATGTTCCCTTCTTGCCCTTGTAAGTTCTTTCTTATTGCTACTCTGGTTTTGGGGTCACAAACACATGAGAATATGTTTCCAGAACAAAGCAGACAGACTTGATGAAAAGTGTTTGGCCACAATATGGAATACTGAGAAACACTGGCTCCGGTGCCATTCCCCAGAGACAGTCTGAGGGAGGCATAGGGACCTCAGCAACCCAGTGGAGGGTCTGTCACAGTCCGTGGAAGCTGTGATCTGTTCAGGCACCCCAGGTCCCCAAGGCCTGCATTTTTGCACCACCCAAACATTGATCCCTCCTCCCCTGACTTTGCTAAAAAGCCTGACGATACTAATTCCTTAAGCAAAGGAGATGCCCTCAGCAAGACTTCTCACAGCCACCTGTGAAGTCGACCCTCCTCTGTCCTGGTCAGCTTCACTCCAAGCCTCTGAGCTCAGCCTCCGTATACCATGGCCTAAGAACTTCCCAGAGCTGAGGCTGGAGCAAAAGGACAGCGGGGAGGGCAATTGCTTTGCATGCGCAGACCTGAGCTGGATCTCTGGCATCCCATAGGGTCCCCTGAATATGGCAAGGAGTAATTCTTGAGCACAGAGTCAGGAGTTACCCCTGAGCACCGCTGGGTGTAGCCCAAAACAAACAGACAAACAGTAAAACAAAAGAACAACATGCGTTTGTGAACTGGACCTCCCAGAACCTCTTACTACATACACCGAGGAGCTTGACTCATTTCCTTGAGCTCAGGCTCTCCAGCACCCTGCAGATAAATGCTTTGATTGACCCCCCCCCAACTTTACGACATGGAATTAGAAGCAAAGAGGAGTTCTGGGGTCCAGGATGCCTTGAAGCCAGGACATAGGGCGGTTTGATTGTTTCTCCGAGGTGGGGAGGGTGGGTGAGACTCTAACCAGCCAGACTCCCATCCAGGTAGAAAGCATGAATCCTAGAAACACAATTCCTGATCCACAATGAGGATTTAGGTGTTGAGAAAAGCTGGTGACCGCCCCCTCCCCCAGCCCCCTATGGTACCAGAACACCTGATGTCTTGGGTCATAGAATTTCATACCCCTACCACCCCTTGCCCAAACCTACCCTCCAAATCCCATGGAGAATTTGTTCTCAGAATCCCATGGATGGTACGTAAACCTTGCTATGTTCATTCCTATTAGTACTGACTAGTAGTAAATTTTATTTTATGGTGGTGGGGGGGGGGGCTCATCTGAGTGTGCTCAGGGGTTACCGTGCTCTGCACTCAGCAATCACTCCTGGTGGTGCTCAGGAGACCAGATGGGGTGCTGGGGACTGAAACCTGGTCAGCTGCTGTGCTATGGCTCTGGCCCCCTTCCCGTTCCCCTTTCTCTCCCTGCTCTTCCTTCTTTACCTGCCTTGAAATAGGAGGTGACTCTTGCTTTCTCTTTCTATTTTGAGATTGGGGTGCTCAGGCATTTCTGCTGAGTCGGAGGATCATCCTCATTCTAACAGCCCCCATCCCCCACTGTCCCAGACACAAACTTAGCCAAATTCAGTATCTGTCGTCAACAGTCACCTATAACCCGGCATGTCTGCATTTCTGTTGGCCAAACCTGGCAATCCCAGTCAGAAGGACACAGAACATTACCAGTTGGGGCAGAAGTATCCAAAGTCAAGGGAAATGGACATTTTTCGAAGGAAAAAAACATCTAAGGTGCTTGGAGTAGATGCAGTTGGGGACTTTCCACAGCAGCTGACTTCTTGATCCTAATTTGGGTGATTTTGTTGGGGTGAAAGTAAGGGGAGGACAGCCAGCCAGACAGCCACAGGAAACTGCCTTACTCTACCAATGCTCTCAAGGATTGTGAGTGAATTAAACCATAACAGTAGTTTGGGGTTTGGGGGATAGACCCAGGCAACTGCAGGGTTCACTTTTCTCTAGCCTAGAACTTTCTAAATAAGGGGATTGGCAGAACCGAGTCACAAAATTTGGAAGCAAAAAACCACAGTCCATGTGAGGTTTGTTTATTTTTTTTTTTTTTCTGTTTATCCAGGGTGCAAGTGTGGGCTCATTCTTAGCCCTCCCTCGAAGCAGAGTTTTCTTCTTTGATGAGTCATTCGGGGGAGATTGAGTGCAAGTGTCATTGGGCAGCAGCTTGGGACCTCAAGTTTCTCACTCTGAGGTGCTTCTGACAAAGGGGTTCAACACAAATGCCCCAAAGCAATGAAACTCAGCTTGACTTTTTTTTTTTTTTTTTTTTGCCACGACTCTTGGCTTTTTATGCCACTTAATAGGTTGCATGAACATATTTTCTGGGAAATTACGAGCTGCTTTACTCATGACACATTTTTCCAACTTGTAATTGTGTTGGCGTCGAACGTTGGCCGCCTCAGAAGGGAATGGGCCTATTCCTTGATCATTGTGAGCCTTCCCGTGTTTTCAGGTGAAAAATGGCACCAGACCTTAAATCTTTAGAATTTACTCTCTTGCATGACTTTTTTTGGAGGTGGGGGTACAATTCTTTGAGGACCCATTCAGAAATCCCAGCCTTTCCAGAACTGGTTTTGGTGCTGTTGGCATACTGACCTGGAAAGCAGAACTAAGACAATCTTTGAGCCTCGGGCATGAATGAGATTATTACAGGAAATTATGTGGTGGAACAAATGGAAGTTAGAATATTAAAACACTGCTTGTTTGGCAGCGTGTTTGCTGTTGCTTAGGATCCTGAAGGAAGTTGTACAGAGGTCTGCCGACTGAATTTCTAATCTGGCCAAGAGCTTTTTGCCTTGTCGTAACAAATTGATCCATGTTATTTTTGAGGTTTGCAATTGCATGTAATGTAATGTTTTTTGAAGACTGGAATTCTGGATACCTCACATATCTGATGGTGGTTTTTTTTTTTTTTTCTTCTGTCTTTTATTTTATTTTTTTATTTTTTGGAGAGGAGAAGCAGAGGTGGAAAATGTATAATCTTGGACCAGAGCGATAATACAGTGTCTTATTTAAGACTATTTGTCTAGAACATGGCCAACACAGGTTTGATTCTTAGCACCCCATATGGTCCCCCAAGCCAGGTATAAGCTCTGAGTATAGCCAATTGGACCAAAATCAAGCAAAAAAGAATAAAGAGGGCTGGAGTGACAGCACAGTAGAGAGGGCATTTGCTTTGCATACTGCTGACCCAGGTTTGATCCCTGGCATCCCGTATGGTCCCAAAGCCTGCTAGGGGTAATTTCTGAGCTCAGAATTGGAGCTTTGAGTCATCTGACCCACTGAGGTCTCAAAGGCAGAACCTCTGCCTTTGCCCTGAGCCTGAGGAACACGCAAGGGGAAGGTCCGAACACAGTAAGGGACAGAGCCAGGGATACCCTTTCCTGGCTGGGATTAGAGTCCCGAGTTAGTCTGGAATTTGGGCCACTACCACTGGCAAAACTAAGTCTGAAAATCGACTCAGAATCAGGAGTAACCCCTGAGTGCTGACAGCACATTAGGGAAGATGTTGACCTTGAATACAGCCGACCTGGGTTCAATCCCCGGCATTCCATATGGCCCCCTGAGCCCACTAGAAATGATTCCTGAGTGCAAAGCCAGGAGTAACCTTGAGCATTGCCACGTATAGCTCTCAAAGAAAGAAAAAGAAAGACTTGGGGAGGAAGTGTCATCTCTGGCCTGCTGGTGCCCCATCCACACTGACCTCCAGGGCTGTCACCCCTTGCCCTGTGTCTTCTGTGCTGTCTGCACCCCCATCCCCAACTGCCAGCCTGCCCTTGGCATCACGTTCAGCAGAACAAGAAACAGGTATTCTGGAAGACCAGAGGTCTAACAGCTCCCTAAATTGGTCTCACAAGAGGTAGCCAGCACCCCAGAAATTGGCCTGTGAGTCTCGTGCTTTGTGGATCGCTGCTCGGAATCCGGTTTTCAGATTTAGTTTTGCCAGTGCTGGTGGCCAAATTCCAGATTAATGTGGGGACTCTGATCCCAGCCGGGGAAGGGTGTCCTGACTCTGTCCCTTACTGTGGTGAGACCTTCCCCTTGCTTGTCCCTCAGGCCCAGGGCAAAGGCTGAGGTTCTGCCTCTGAGGCCTCAGTGGGTCAGGCCGCTCCAAGTTCCATTTTTGGAAATGAAAATCTGGCAATGCTGACATATAAGAAGGTTCATTCTACTTTGAACTGTGAGGGGCTGATATAAAAAGGAGGTACATCTCTTGTTTCTGTTTGCTTTTATTTTTTGGACCAATGTTGGTGGTGCTCAGGGCTTACTCTTTACTTTATGCTCGGAAATCACTCTTGGCAGGCTCAGGGGACCATATGGGATGCTGGGGAGCGAAACTGAGTCTGTCCCAGGCTGCAAGGAAAGCAAACACCCTACCATTGTGCTATCACTCTGGCCCCTGGCTTTAGTTTTTAAATCTTTAAAACATTCCACAATAATGCTTACTTTTTAAAATTTTATCTACCTAATTTGGGGTATAGTTTTTAAAGGGAGTCTGTCTACACTGAGTGTGTTTGGATTTGGGCATTCTATGTGGCTAGAACACAGGCCAGTGCATCCTGCTGCAGCTGATGAGATAAGTGAAGATGTCAGTGGACATGGGTCACGGGCATGGTTGGCTGGATGGGTCATGGTGGAGATTAGTAACTCTTTCTCCCTCTCTTCCATCCCTTCCCCAGATTGCCAGTGTCTTGGGATCTCCAACTCATCCACCCCTGGCAGCCAGGAATCCTATCCCCTCAAAGAGAATCGTGTGTTGCTTTGGTTCCCTGTTGTGAGTGCTTGGAAAATGACAACCTAAGGTGGTCAGTCAACTTCCCTTAAGCATATTGTAATGATTACTCAGGACATGTAAAGGCACCAACATCGTCTTTCATTAAGAAGACTCTTGTCTGTTTTGTTCTTATGCTATAAGACTGCTTTTTAAAAGCTGCTTTTGCTTGGTTAAGAGAACCCATGTCTTGTTTCATTTGGACATGTGTTTACCGGATCTGGTGACCAGTGCCTCGCACGGTGGCTTATGGTCTGTGTGTGAGCTTAGTAATTCAAGGCCAATAGGTGCAGAAATCTTTTTTTTTTTTGTGGGGAAGTTATTGCAGTACTAAGAATTGAGCTAAGGTTACCACTTACAAGGCCAGTGAGTGTCTTGTTTTGTTTTGATTTTTGTGTTTTTTTTTTGTTGTTGTTGTTGTTGGGCCACACCCAGCTATGCTCGGGGAGGTTACTCCTGGCTATGTGCTCAGAAATCGCTCCTGGCAGGCTTGGGGGGCCATATGGGATGCCTAAGATCAAACCCTGGTTCATCCCAGGTCAGCCATGTGCAAAGCAAATGCTCTACTACTGTGCTATCACTTCGGCCCTGCCAGTGAGTGTTTTAACCCTCATATTGTCTCTCTTACTCACACTTGGAGAGAGTGAACAGTTGATACAGAAAGAGAAAGATGTGGGTAGGACTGGCCCTTCGGTGATCAGCGGGGCCAAGGTCCCCTCTCTGTTAGTCTGGGTGGACTGAGGCCTATGGAATATGGTCATGGCTGGTCCATGCTGGTTTCCTGCCTCAGACCAGTGTCACTATCTACTGCTTCCTGTCTTTCACACTGCTGGGCAGTGAGAAAGTTTGTCTCAAACTCTAGTGTGGAATTGAGCCCCCCACCAGGAGCTCCACCTGGACCAGCCAAACTATGACCACTTCTCAGATCTGCACACAGGGCAGACCTTGGGGCAGGAGGGAATGGCTCAAAGGGGCTCATTAGCAGCACCCGATGAGCAGCACAGAGGCCAGTGTGAGTATCTTCTTCTCTGAGGCGCTGGCCAGGGCCAGGAGCGTGTGTGGAAGCTGCTGGAGGCTTGGCGGTCAGCTGAGGTGCTCGGAAGGGGGGCGTGGCTGCCACTTCTATTTCTGCACCAGCCTGTTTGACTCATCCTGCTGTTTATTCCCCTCATCTGTCACGGCTGTTTGCTTCTCTAACGAGGCTAGATCCTTGGGGCTTCTGAATGGCTTGAGTGCTTAACCCTGTATATCCTGAGTGTGGGTTTTAGTAGCATCAAAAATTACACTTGCATGCAGATGATCCAGCTTCTATCCTTGGCATCCCAAATGCTCTTCCACGCACCACCAGGTTCATGAGTGCAGATTCATGAGTGCAGAACCAGGAGTAATCTCTGAGTACTGCCATGTGTGGCCCCCAAATCAAAAAAAACTATTACACTTAAGGGGCCAGAGCAAAACCATACAGCAGGCAGTATGCTTTCTTTCCATACAGTGAACCTGGGCTTGCTCCTTGCACCCAATAAAGTCCTTTGAGCCTGCCAAGAGTGATCCCTGATTTAGAACCAGGAATAAGCTCTGAACACTGTTGGGTATGTCCCAAATCTTGCAAATATTTGAGTAAAAAAATCAAAGATGAGCCAGAGAGGGTCCAGGGGCTTGAAGCATTTGCTTTGTATTGAGTTGACTCCATTTTCAGTCAGCTCCTGGCTCTGTGCTCAGGAGTCATCCTGTCAAGAGTTTGGGGGAACTTATGGGAAGGAGGAATTAAATCTACTGCATGCAAGGCAAGTAGCCCTACCAACTCCGGCCCCAAGACCTTTTTGGGGTGAGGGGCACCACAACTGGCAGTGCTCGAGGGTTACTCCTGGCTCTTCGCTCAGAAATCATTCCTGGCGGTGCTCATGGGACCAAATGGGATTCCAGAGATCAAACCTGGGTTGGCCACATGCAAGGCAGACACAATACCTGCTGTGCTATGTATGGCTCTGGCCCCCCAACCAAAGACACTCTTACTCATCCCCCTGAAGACTTTCAAAATGCATCCCTTACTATTAAAGATCTTCCCCCACATAAGCAAAATATTTTATGTAAATATTAACCAAACAGTATAAAGTTCTAATTCCGATTATTCCTTTGTATAAAAATGCAGTGTTATATGGGGCCAGAATGATAGCACAGTGGTAGGGTGTTTGCCTTGTACATGGCAGATAGGGACATACCTGGATTCGATCCCCTGCATCCCATATGGTCCCTTGAACCTGCCAGGAGCAATTTCTAAGTGCAGAGCCAGGAGTAACCTCTGAGTGCTGCCGGATGTGGCCAAAAGACCAAAACCAACCAAACAAAATATAGTGTTATGATTTAAGTCCAGTCAAGACTATCAAGACTATACAATGCTAGTGTTTATGTTCCTATAAAGGTGGTAACATTTTTGGGGGGCTGTTTTTCTCAGGCTCTGTTCTTGTGATGGTGCTCAGGGGACCATGTTATGTTGGGGATTTACACCTTAGTTCCCAGATTCCAAGCATGTGCTCAGCTTACTGACGTGTCTCTCTGGCCCAGTGTCACCTTTTGGGAAAAAAAAAAAGAGTCTGTTGTCTTAAGGGACTTATTAGGCTCTCTTTCTGGATACATTTGTTTGTTTTTTAGGCCATACCTTGTGGTGCTCAGGGGTTACTCTTGGCTCTGTGCTCAGAATCGCTTCTGGCAGGCTCAGGGGACTATATGTGATGCCGGGGATAGAACTCAGGTCTGTTCTAGATTGGCCACATGCAAAGAAACACCCTCTCACTGTGCTTCATGGTGATATTTTTGTCTTTCTAACCCTTGAATTTCTTGTAACCTGGATGTTTGGTCTAAAAATTTGATTCCATGCACAGTTCAGTTGTTTTGGCCTGAAAACTTCTTCGATGCCATGCGTTTCACATTCTATCAGAGCAACATTGCTCTGGACTACTCTGAGCTCCCTGAGATTGATTGCTTGGTGAGATGCCAGCTTCCTCACTTTCTTCGCTGCACAGGGTTGTCTCTTTCTGGACGTAATCTATGGAGTGTTACTTTGGCACCAAGCAGTGCTCTGTGCCCCAGGAACCTCGGTGAGCCTTTCTCAGATCAGTTCTCAAAGGTTCGCCACGGAGGGGATTTTTGACTCTGTCTTTACGTTGCATTTGTGAGCGGGTGTTATTTTGGAAGAAGGCCTCGGCAGGAGAGGGAATTGATGTCACGGTCACTGAGAAGCAATGAGTGAGTGATTTACTTCTGTCTCTTGGCCAGCTTCATGGATTTACGGATTGTTCTTCTATAATCAGCTCCAGTCCTTATACTTGGGTGAAATATCCCACATTTGGCAATGGGACATCAGCTTAAGCAGGTGACCCCCCCCTTCCTTTGAACTCCCCTCTTTGTGATTTCCATCTTTATTGTCCAGTGTCCAGGCATCTAGCACCCATTTCCAGAATCAGCCATATTCACATTTGATATTTTATTTTATTATTTTTTGGAGGGTAGGTCACACCCAGCAGTGCTCAGTGGTTACTCCTGGCTCTGCGCTCAGGAGCCACTCCTGGTAGTGCTTGGGGAACCCTGTGAAATGCCGGAGATCAAACCTGGATCGGCCGCGTACCAGGCAAGTGCCTTCCCCACTGTACTAAATGCAGCCCCTGCATTTGACATTTTATAAGGAATGTAGTTTTCTTTTCCAGAGTCATTGGGTTTTTTCATTTGTTTATAAACTGGCTTTTCACTTCCCCTTCTGAGAATACTGGACAAATTGCATAGCAAACTTTTACCCCTTTCTGTACACTATCTGTGAAGAGCCGGAGAGATAACTCAACATCAGGGAGGGTATTTGCCTTGCACAAAATGATGACCCAGGTTCAATCCTTGACATCCCAGGTTTCCCTTAGCACTACCAGAAATAATTTCTGAGCAAAAAGCTTGGAGTGCTGGCAACTGTGGCCCAAAATTATAAATAAATAAAACAAAAGAACAATAATTTATCACAATGTTTTATATTTATACAAATAATTTATTTTTAATATTACAAAATTTAATATCAGTATATACATTTATAAAATAATTTATCTTTTTTTTTGGCCGCACCTGGCAGCCCTCAGAGGTTACTCCTGGCTTTGCGCTCAGAAATCCCTTCTGGCAGGCTGGGGGACCATATGGGATGCCAGGAATTGAACCTGGGTTTGTCCTGGGTCAGCCATGTGCAAGGCAAACACTCTACTGCTGTGTTATTGCTCCAGCCCCTCAATTTATCTTTTTCTGAAAAAAATAAATAAATAAAAAAGAAAGAAAGAAAAAACTTGTCTTTGGAAACTGCAAAGTCACTGCAAATATATAGAAATAGGCAGGTTCTGGGAGAAGACGTTTGTGGAAAGGGTGGTCTGGAGTTTTGCAAATCAGCCCAAATTGAGTGGTGCCTAGGATGGGGCGCAGGAGGAAAAGGGCAGGAGAGACCCCCACTCACTTCCTGCACTGGTTTAAAGAAAGGCAGTTCTTGGGAGACCTGCCCTGTCCTTCTGCCAGGCACAGAAGGATGTGGCCTGTGCTCACAGAACACACAGACCAAGGGGACTCAGGGGCCCCTGATTCTGTGTTTTGTCCTGTGGGAGGTCACAGCACCCCTAGGAGCCCCACTCTACTATCTCACATGGGGTGTGCCTGCTTCTTCCCATCTCCTGTTCTCAGCCCTCCCTGCCCCTGCTTTGCCGCACTCAGACTTTCTGAGCTAAAGGGAGTGGCTTGATCCTGGCCAAATGAACAGTGGGTCCTGGCCAGGGGACTTGAACTTGAGGTCTGGGGCACGAACAACCTGACAAACACAATCAACCATGTCCTGAATCTGATGCTTGGGTGTTGAAGCTCAAAGCGAGGCCTCAAGTGGAGAAAGTTTAGGAAACCTTGGTCTTGGACTGGAGCTATAGTACAGCCGGGAGAGCATTTGCCTTGCACTGGGCCGAACTGGGTTTGATCCCCGGCATCTCGAATGGTTCCCCGAGCACCTCCAGGAATAATTCCTGGGTGCTGAGCCAGGAGTAAGACCTGAGCACAGCTGGGTGTGGGCCCCAAATCAAAAAAATAAGAGACCCCAGACTGGATAGTGAGGCCCTGGGTTCAAGCATCATCCCTGCAGGTCACCTGTGTCCCTCAGAGCAAAGCCTGCTATCCCAGTCCTGTTCCAGAAGAACCTGCTTCCCTTTCTCATCTGGGACAGACCCAAGACAGTCTGATCTTTGGTGTCTGTTCTGCCTGGTCGTAGGATGGGCAGCCTGGCTAGAAGCCAGCATTGCCCCCAGCTCGTCTGACCAAGATCATTCTCAGGTCCTGGGTGGCTCTTATGCCCTGGCCAAGTGGGTGTCCGGCAGTGGCCTTTACGGTCACTAGCAGCCCGTTTCTACCCTTCCTGGCTGTGTTACGAACCCCCAGTGCGGAGAATTAAGTGCGGCACAAGCAGAGTCCAGATTTCACCGGGAGGTCACGGAGCGCCTCTTCCCTTGGCAGGCAGCCGCGTTCTTATTACACTTCATTTATCTGCTCAGGAGCACGCGGAGGACCAGCTGGGCCCCTGTCTGCACTCATCAAGACTTAATTTCTGAGCGAGGTGCTGTGGTCATGAACAGCTGCAGAAGGTGCCCGGTGGTCCTGCCAGACAAGAGGGGCCCTTAATTAGCCTCAGCGTCGATCAGGCCGCTTAACCTGCCACGGGGCCGAGCCAGTCATGTCCTTCCCCCAGTCCCCCCTGTAAACGGAGTCCACAGCCAGGCCTGGACGTCCGGGCGGCCGAGGAACAGGAAGACCCCAGGCCTGCAATGCACCCCGGCAGAGTGGGGAGGAAACCTTTTCGATACTGCTTTGATTTTTGACAGGGGCGCAAGGGTTAACAGAGATGAACACTCTCCTGCCACTCCTGCTTTGAGATTGGGGAGCACCTGTCCCCACTTCCGAGCTCATATCCTCCCCTTGTTGGTCCTTTGCTGCTGAAACTGCCTCTTTGTCGGCCTGTTTTCTTGGTGGTGTCCCGGCGGACATTGGCCAGGGAGAGCTCCGAGTGGTGGGGTTGGGAAATCCAGCTCTGAGCTCTGTCGCCCGCAGCCAACTGTCATCCCCAAACGCCACTGTGCCTGGCTCTTACCTGGTAGAGAGGGTCCACATGCAGAGTAAGTATAGAAACTGCTTTAGCACCTGGCAAATGGGAAGCAAGTCTAGGAGTGGCCTGGAGTCCCTCTGGGTTAATGTGTTCAAATAGACTTTAGGATGGGGTGCTCCAAAGCTCCAAAATTGTGCTCAGGATTCCTGCACCTTCCTCCCAGCCCTGCCATTCTTAATTTATGGCTGGTTCAGTGCAAGTCCTGAGAACATGTTACTGTTCGGGGCCTGCAGTGCTGGGGACGCTGCAGTGCTCAGGTCACGTGCAAGGGACCACATTCTAGAATTGAGCCAGGTTGGTACTCGCTAACCATTTTACTATCTCAAAGCTCCCGTTCTGGTACTTAATAATGTTGCATCCTGGGGTCAGAACGATAGTACAGAGGGTAGACATTTGCCTTGCATGCAGCTAACCTGGGTTTATCCCTGGCATCATACGATTCCCTGAGCCTGCCAGAAGTAATTTCTGAGCACAGAGCCAGGAGTAACCCCTGAGCGCCATTGGGTATGGTCTAATACACACACACACACACACACACACACACGTACACGTACATGTACACATGCACAAACACACACACAGTATTGCATCCAGCAACCCAGAATCTGTTGCTATGTAGATGCTTTGTATTTTCTTTAAAATAAGATGGAATATTGCAGCAAAAGAGATGCAAGAGCAACGTCCTCAAATGAACTCAGTACCTTCCGAAGTCAGGGTGGTAAGAGGGGCCGAGGGAGAGTTTCTGAGCTCAGTAACACATTTCTCTCTCTTGAGAGAAACTGAAAGTGAGCCTGGCACAGCCTGTTCCCATGGTTGGTGCTGTGGGATGGCCCCTCTCCGTGGCTCTTCTAGCCAACCCTCTGGTATTCCAAGGGAATCCCAGCTTCTGGTGGCACATGACCAGCCCAGCACAGGTACCCAGATGTACTTCCCTTGGCAGCTGCATCGTCTGGCCATGAGACTGCCCACAAAACCAAAGTACCCACCTTGGGGAAATAGTGTATGATCTAAGGGGTGTGAGTGTTTGTGTGTTGACGGGTCTAAGTAAGTGACAGTCATAGCTCTTGAGCCCGGCAGAGAGGAACTGATGACCTTCCATGATCCCAGAAGGCGGCCAAGTCAGATGGCAACAAGCCCAGCAGGACTGGGTGGGACCAGTTCGCTCCAGGTGGACATGCTCGGCATGGCCCAGGTTACTGTCCAGTTGAAGCTTCTGGCTGTATATACGATTGGATCAGGGAGCTCAGTGTACTAGGGTAATGAGGCATTTTGTTGGTATAGAGCAACGGAAATGCACCCGTTTCTCCTGTGCCAGGCAGGAATGGGATCTTGCCCAATACATGTGTTCTGGGCTGGGGCTGCTGGTTTGTTTGAATGTGCAGGCGTGGGCCAGTGCCACCTGTGCTGTGTACTCAGACATGGGCTCAGGCCTTCTTCCTGGGCGCTCACAGAGACTATATCTCCCAACCTTGCACCTCCTAACAACTTCCAGAAATGTTCCAGAAAGAGTCCATGAGGATGTCGGGGAGCAGGTGCCTCCTTGCTGGCTTTTTATTTCTTCTCTCCTCCATATGTTCTTTTTGTTTTTGTTTGTTTTTCCACATTTAATTTTGACAACTTGTGTAGAAATCTTTTTCTAAGAAGAATGAAAGGGATTAATTTAAAGGAACCCAAGAACACCACTCTCACCCCAATATCTCTGACAAGCCAAATCTTGTCAACACCAAAAGCTGTTGCCCACCCGGAACTGGAACTGTGGTGGGGTGGGGCCGGTTGGGGTCAACCGGAACCGGAAGTTGAACTAGGCTGAGATCAGGGTGGAACCTGAGGGCATCAACGTGAACTTGGCAATGAGCATGGGCAGGCCAGGAGCTGGAACTCTACCAGCAGTGCTGGTTTCTGGCTTTCATAGAGCATGTTCCTTCATATTAGAGAAAGGACAGTCTTTAGGATTTAGGCAGATCTGTGCCATCTGATCAGAACAGGGAGACACTTTCTGAAGATTTTATCATTTTTGAAAAATATTAAAAAGTAGGCCTTTTGATACAGGAAACCCCAGTGGCACACAGCATAGTGATGATTATTTTTACTCTGCTACTGACACATAAGGGAAAACTTGGAGAAACTAAATCTCATACTGTTTACGTAAGGTTGATGACCTCAGTGCTATAACAGTGTCCATGGGCACGGGACCAACTCAGCTCTCTGACATAAATGCTCTGCCCAGTGTGGAAGGTTGGTTGGTTTTCATGGCATTTTGGATGATTTTAGACCAAGCACAAATACTGCCTTTGGATGACAGCCATAAATGATGTCTGAACAGTGAGGAGAGCACGTGAATGAAAATCACTTTTTTTTTTTTTTTTTTTTTTTTTTGGTTTTTGGTTTTTGGGCCACACCCGGCGGTGCTCAGGGGTTACTCCTGGCTGTCTGCTCAGAAATAGCTCCTGGCAGGCACGGGGGACCATATGGGACACCGGGATTAGAACCAACCACCTTTGGTTCTGGGACACCGGGATTAGAACCAACCACCTTTGGTTCTGGACTGGCTGCTTACAAGGCAAACACCACTGTGCTATCTCTCCGGGCCCGAAAATCACTTTTTTTTTTAATGGGGATGGAGTAATAGTAGAGTGGTAGGCCATTTTCCTTGCATGTGGCTGACCTGGATTCAACCCCCCACATCACAGATAATCCCTTGTGCCCCACCAAGAGTGATCCCTAATGACAGAACCAAGAGTAAACCCTGATCCTCACTGACTGTGCCTCAAAAAAAAAAATCCACTTTTATGGAATAAACCTGATAGTTTAGATTTGATTGTCTTTTCATGGAGGTATCCTCCTTTCTCCCATTCTTGGGTTCTGATCCACATCCACATATTGTTCATTGTGTGGATCCAGTACATATCCTGTCAGAGCTGGTACTTAAAGTCATTCTTCTTTGTGGACAGTTTGGGGGGCACTTGACCTAAGATCAATCCCTAGCACCACAGATGTTCCTCTGAACACTGCCAAGAATGACCCCAGAGCACAGAGCCAAGAATAGTGCCTTAGCACAGCCAGGTGTTTCCCCTCACCAGAAAAAAATAGTGCCTGGAATGGGCCAGCAAGATAGCGTAAGGGAAAAGGTATTTGCTTTTTCCATTCCATATGGTCCCCCAAATAGCCCCAGTCATTCCTCTACCCCTATCTTCCATGCCTCAGATTATTCACCCCTTTTGGAGAAAATGACCTCTTATTTTCCAATGTGTCAGATTATCTAAGTGCTTCTCCCATGCTTCAGGCAGGCAAACCCTGCCAGGGTAGTTAATACAAATTGCTATGAAAATTTTATTTTCTTTATTTTATTTTTATTTGGGAGGAGGGTTGAGGTCATACTCAGCTGTGCTCAGGGGTTACTCCTGGCTCTGTGCTCAGAAACCGCTCCGGGCAGGCTCAGGAGACCATAGGGGATGCTGGGAATTGAACTGGGGTTCTCTCCAGGGTTGTCTGCATGCAAGGCAAATGCCCTATTGCTATGCTATTGATCTGGCCCCTGCTATGAAAATTTTAAAGAGGCATTTGGAAACTTGGTCAGCTCTGGAAATATAGAGTCAGACTCCTCAGTTCTGGAGAGCTGACCTGTACTTCTCCATGTGCCTCCCCACATCTGTGAGATTTCTTTGCCGCTTTATGTGCTGTGAATTTTGATCCCGTTTTCTGTTGTTAAACCATCCTTGCATTCGCAGGGAAAACACTTCTCGATCGTTATGCCGCATAGCATGGCAGATAATTTAGCTTCTCCTGCACATTTTCATCCCTGAGTTTATTATGAAAGAGCTTGTTTCATTTCCTGGCTTCCCTCAATTAGATTATTCTAGAATCACGAGAGGAGTCAGGCAGCTTGGAGCCTTGTTCTCATTGGTGGAACTTAATGGGATGTTTTCACAGTTAGGGACTGCAGCTATCTTGAACCCCAGTGGTTTACTTATGCCACCCAAATATTTGTTAATGCCTTGTCCTTAATTAACCTTTGAAATGAAAAGGATACTTTTCTGGTTTCACTGTTTTTCCTTTTTTCCAGTGAGTGCCCTAAATTAACTGTCCAGTTAATTTTTAATGAATATTTATTCACTCATTCAGTTGACATTCATTGAGATTTATGGGCCACTGGCTCGGCCCCAGGTTGTGTCCCGGGCACGGGGGAGAAATGAATGGCAAGAGCACTGACTTTCTTTCTTGCAGAAGGGAAACTGCTTTTGCACAGTTCAGAGGCCCCATGTCTGGTTCTAAAGGAAAGCATGGAAGCCCCCAGGACTGTCAGAACAACACTTCTACTCGAAGAATTTTGTCTGTTTCTTGAACTGCAAAGGAGTCGTGGTCCTACACTTTCTGGTTTCTGTGAGAAATAGATGCTGTCACTGCCAGATATCAGCAAGGCACTGCCTTATACAAGCTCCTGGAGCTTAGAAATGTGTAGGATCCATTTCAGCGCTTGGGGGTCCAAGGCCAGCAGCCCTTTTGCATTGTGACCATCTCTTCCCACTTTGAACATATTAGCAGAGCAGTGGGAAGCCTGAGCTGCTCTGGAGGGGGTCCCTCATGTTATGGGTTTCCGTGTCCCCCCAACCCCCCTGCTCTGCATCTGGACGCAGGGATGCATGCTAATAAGAATCAACCACATATCTCTTGGCTGTGTGGGGACCCTTTGCTCAGCAGCTCAGGGGTGTGTGTGTGTGTGTGTGTGTGTGTGTGTAAAAGAGAGAGAGAAGGGATAGAGAGGAGGGAGAGAGTGAAAAGAGGGAGGAAGCGAGAGAAAAGAGGAGAGAGAGGGAGAGAAGAAAGGAGAGAGAGGAGAGAGAGATTTTACTGAAAGAGAATTGGGTTTCTGAGTTGTTGTACCTTTCCTGAAAGCAAACCCAGCAAGTCAAACATCTTTTTTCTTATTGTTTTAATTAAGATTTTAATTTTGGTCATGTTTGGCAGTATCGAATGAAGATTGACTTCTGGCTCTGCACTCAGGGATCACTTTTGGATGGCTTGGGGGATCCTATGGGATGCCATGTATCGAACTTGGGTTGGTCCCGTGCAAAGCACTCTCACATTGTACTGTGTCTTTAGCCACAAAGAATTATTATTGCTGTTACTGCCACCATCGTTATTATTGTTATTATTTAGGTTTTTGGACCACACCTTGTAGTGCTTAGGAGTCCCTCCTACTAGGCTTGGAGAACTATATGGGATGCTGGGCACCGAACCTAGGTCAGCTGCATTCAAGGAAGTGCCCTACAAGTTGTACTATCTCTCTGACCCCAGTCAGACAAGTTTCTGGTCTGATTACTTTCCAAACTGACCATCCCATCCCATCCCATCCCAGGGCCTGTGTCTCCTCCCTACATTGGGTCCCCAGAAATAACTTACCTGGAGCCTCTCCAAATAGCTGCAGATCTTTGCTGAGCTCCTGAGCCTCTCCATGAGGCACCTCACATTTGCTGTGTTCTGGCTCCGAGTCTGAACACCAGTTGACAAAAATTCTGAGGCTTAAGGCTGGAGCCATAGCACAGCTGGTAGGGCATTTGCTTTACATGTGGCTAAACTGGGTTTGATCCTCAGCATCTCAAGGTTCTCCAAACTCACCAGGAGTGATTCCTGAGCGCAGAGCCAGGAGTAACCCCTCAGCACTTCCTGGTGTGGTCCCCAAACCAAATATATATATTGAGGCTCCAAGTATCCACTACCTCGTCCTAGGTTCTGGACTGGAAAATTCTGGAGCCGAGCCCCCCTGTGCTCCCATAGAAGCTTTTCATCACAGGGTAAGGTCCTTTGTAGTCTGACTTATTTTTTGCCCCTTTGCAAAACTCTGCGTGATTTCTACCCCATCATTCTGCTGTATGTTTGTTATGATGCTAGGGAAGAGTTTGGTTATCAGCTGCCTCAATTTCCGGTTTCCAAGGATGAAACTGACACAGGGGTGAGAGGTCATGACAAGCCATTGAGCTCGGAAGCCTGAGTCTCGGGGTCCTGGGAACTTATTATTCTCAGGGGCTCCTGAGAAGTGTCCCTTTTCCAAGACATCCAAAAGGGACAGAACATGACATGGTCATTGAAGTGAAGAGATCCACGCCTTTACCTTTTCTTTGTCTAAATCAGGTCACAGTTTAAAAGTACACTGGAAGGGTGGGGCAGGTGACTCAGAATTGCTGACCACAGGCACCCTGAACTACTGGGTGTGACCCCCAAACCAAGACATGAATGAATGAAACATATACTTGCAGGTCAAGGGATGTGGCTCAGTTGCAGATTGTGTGTGTTGGGGTTCATTCCCTAGCATTGTACTGGAGACACCGATATCAGGCTCCCATTTCCCTATGGATGGGGCCATGAATGCAGAGTTTAAGGTTAGAACCAAGAGACATATATATGGGAACCCACCCGGATGTGTAGCTTGTGGCCGAGGAAGTTTGAGGGCAGAGATGGCGTGTGTGTTGTGCCAGGTGGATTCAGTAGTGATAGTGTGGTTTTGTTTTTATCTTTTGGGAGTTTGGGGCCACACCCAGTGGTACTCGGGGATTACTCCTGGCTCTGTGCTCAGCAGTCGCTGCTGGCAGGCTCGGTAGACCATACGGGATGCTGGGGATTGAACTCAGGCTGGCCGCTTGCAAGGCAAAAATGCCTTCCTTGCTGTGCTGTTGTTCTGTCCCCAGTGATTGTCTAAATCCTAGGGCATGACTTCTAGCTGGGACTACCCAGCTATCTCCTCACGTATCAGGGTGCTGATCGTCCCCACCCTGGAGTCTGGGCTCAGCGAGACAGAAGGGGGAGTCTCATGCTATAGGTCACCTGGGGTGGGTGTCATCAAATCAGTTGTAGGCACCCTCAGCCCCCACACCTTCTCCTCTCTTAGACTTGCACAAAAGCTACTTCCTGCTCAATTCCCCCCAGCCTAGAGGTCTCTGCTCTGTTCTGTCATCTCAGAGGGTGAAAGGAGTGGAACCAGGTGGTGGCTGGGCCTGTCACACACGCAACTGGGAAGAAAAGGCCGCTGGCTTGGGCCAGTGTCCAGGCTGTCGAATGGGCCCTCCTCAGGTCTCACTGTTGGCACCGGCTGATGCCATGGGACTTGGGGACCTGTGGCCCAGTGCCCCAAGCTAGGACTTGCTAGGGGTCATGTGCTTCTATTAATTCAGCAGGCCCCGGGTTCTTCTGCCACCCTTGGCCTAGGGCTCGAAGTCCAAGCCAGCTCCAGCCACCCCACCAGACCTGAGTCTTTTTTGTTTCTTAGGCCACACCCATCGATCAGTGCTCAGGGGTTACTCCTGGCTCTGTGCTCAGAAATTACACCAGGCAGGCTCGGGGACCTTATGGGATGCCAAGGATCTAACCCAGGTCAGCTGCGTGCAAACAAATGCTCTACCCATTGAGCTATCGCTCTTGCCCCTAGGATCTGAGTTCGTTGTGAGTGGGGAGCAGCGGTCCCCAAGCTCACCGGCGTTTCCTTCTCCTTTTTACCCTGATCCCTTCCTTCTTCCTCTTCTTTTTCTGTAGAGTATTTTTGGGGATCACCCCCCCCCCCCGCCCAACTACACACAGTTTCTGAAACCATGGAAGTATAATCCCATGACCTTAGCAATGAGCCACTTGGAAAGAGCCACAGCCAGAGTCCAGTGGCCTCAGTAATGGAGCCCTGTGTTCCCCAACTGCAGCTTCCCTAGAAAATGTGGCTCCCCCTCGAGGGCACCCTGAGGCACTCTGAGTCCCAGTCTTCCCTCTCCTCCCCATTGGCACATACCCCATCACTGTCTGTTTTGTCTCATGTGACCCCTCCTTAGATGCCTAGAGTAGATTCCATTCCTGTAAGGTATGTGAATGGGCGTGTGTGTGTGTGTGTGTGTGTGTGTGTGTGTGTGTGTGTGTGTCTGTAGATCTGCCCTGACCCCAATGAGAAAACCCACATGTGACCCTCCCTCATATGCCTATTCCTGGAAGGTATGTGTGGGTGGTTGTGGGTGTTGGTGTTGTGTGTATAGATCTGTCCCGACCGCAAAGAGAAAAACCACAGGCAAAAAGTGTGTGTGTGTGAGTGTGTATGTGTATGTGTGTGTGTGTGTGTGTGTGTGTGTGTGTGTGTGTGTGTGTGTAAAGATCTGACCCCCTCCCCAAAGAGAAAACCCACAGACAAAAGTCAAGCCTCTTCCTCATTCTGGGAGTCTGGAGGAAAAATGAGACCCAGTCCCCCAGGGTTTCCCAGAGAACTGAGATCAAAGATCTTTTCCTGTTAGATGTATTGCTCCTGAGAAATCAATCCTTCTGCTTTTTCCCTCAGGGCTCAGATCTGTTGGCCAGCCCAGCTGGCAGTTGGCTTTACTGCTTCTCAAAGCTACCCAGAGCTTCTCTCTGGAGCCTGTAACTGCCAGTGGATGGGGCAGACCAGGTGGCACCCAGTGGGGCCTATGACTACGGGCGGCATGAGTGAAGGAATTGTGAGTGGAGGGACACTCATAGCACGGATGTGTCTCCTCATCTTTTGTTTTGTTTTTCGGGTCACATCGGTGTCACTCAGGGGTTATTCCTGGCTCTGCGCTCAGAAATCACTCCTGGCAGGTTCGGGGGACCATATGGGATGCCAGGATTCAAACCACCATCATCCTGGATCAGCTGCATGCAAGGCAAACTCTCTACCGATGTGCTATCTTTCTGGCCCCTGTGTCTCTGTTTCCTCACCTGAATCTGGGGTGTCTGATAACCAGGAGGATTCTTTTCAGCCTTCCCCAAGGTACCTGCGGCATGTCTAGATTTTGCAAGTGGACAAACCCATCTATGACTGTTTCGTTCCCCTCCCATGTGAAATCTCTTTCTGGTCTGACTCATGCTCCAGATGGCCTCCGATAAGGCATATTTAACTCCGTGTAAATAGAAGCCCAGCTCCGATCTTGGCACTCCTTGATTTATTATTTCATCTCATGCTATTTGCAAAGCCCAGCGTCCAACACCCAAATGCTTGGCTTTGGAAAAGAGTCAGAAGCCAAGGCAGTGGCCGGATCCATACCTATAGGTGCTGAGGTGAGGGGACTGTCTGTACCATCTGCTTCGGTGGATGTAGCATCACTCAGGCCCTCCCTGCCAGGCAGGGAAGAGCTAAGCCCAGCACCTTCTACTTTCCACTTGCCCAAAACGGGCATTTCTGCTGCCTTCCGGTTCTTCTCGGTGCCTGCCCAGGAAATGAAGACTGAGAAAGAACAATTTAATCTGACAGTGTCTCGGTGACTCTTTTGTCTTTACTTTCAAGATAGGAACTGAAGTGTCTATTAACTTTCTTCAAAATCCTTCATAGTTTATTGAATGGCATTTTTGCTTTGTTATTGTTTTGGTTTGGTTTTGGGGACACACCCAGTGATGCTCAGGGGTTACTCCTGGCTCTGTACTCAGAAATTATTCCTGGCAGGCACGGGGGACCATATGGGATGCTGGGATTCGAACCACTGTCCTTCCACATGCAAGGCAAACGCCTTACTGCTGTGCTATTCCTCCGGCCCAAGTTCCAGATCTTTGATGATTCAGTACAAAATGAGTAAGGACAGTGGGAAATGGTGCTTGTAACCTTGGCAAGAAGGTAAATCAGCACCACCTTTCAAGAAACGATTTAGTAGCTAGTGTCAGATATCATAAGTTCCTATTCTAACCATATTTCTGATCATTGAAGGAATAAAATTTCTTTTGTTTTCTTGGGCCACACCGGGTGGTGCTCAGGGATGACTCCTGGCTCTATGCTTAGGGACATATGGGATGCCAGATATTGGACTTGGGTGGGCCGCATACAACACAAATGCCCTCCCCCCTGTGCTATCGCTCAGGCCCCTCCATCGCTGTGTTTCTTTATATCTCACATATGAGAGCAACAATCATTCTGTGTCATTTCTCTCCTAACTAACTTCCCTCAGAATGATGCTCCCCAAGTCCCTTCATGGAGCAGCAAATTACACAGCTTTCTCTTCTATTATTAGATAGACTAAGGCCTTGATGGCGAACCTATGGCACACGTGCCTGCTGTGGCATGCAAAGGCCTTACAGGTGGCACGTGGGAAGGTCCGCCATTAAGATATGCAGCGCGCAGGAGGCGAGTGTGCCGGTGTCTGCTTTGCAGTTCACCTGGCAATGAGGCCGGACTGGCCATTGGGAGGACCAGGTATTGTGCGGCAGTTTGGGCACTCGGGCTCAAAAAAGGTCAGCCATCACTAGACTAAGGATTCCTTTCATCTAAACATCCCTTTGCGTTTTTAGGACTTCAGGATTCACTTAGTTGCACCCTTGTTTTGGTTTTTTATTTTATTTTATTTTATTTTATTTTATTTGGTTTGGTTTTGGGGCCACACCCGATGGTGCTTAGGAGTTACTCCTGGCTTTGTGCTCAGAAATCACTCCTGGCAGGCTCAAGGGACCGTCTGGGATGTGAGGAATTGAACCACCATCTGTCCTTGGTTTGCCATGTGCAAGGTAAACGCCTTACAGCTGTGCTATCTCTCTGGCCCCTAGTTGCACCCTTGTTGTTTATCATTATCTCCAACACCCAGGTAGCATACTCGGCCATGCACCTGATTCTGCCTAAGGCAGGAGCTCTGTTCTTCCCATTGCATAGGAAGCCAGGGGGCTCACAGACAGTCTGGGCTCCTGCGCTCTGCACCCACCCGCCCTGCCTGCCTCATTTGGAAGTGATGCTGGTTCCTGTCCTCAACATCCCCTGGACATGCTCAGTAGTAGCTCTCTGGTCCTGGGGTGTCAATGCCAGCAGGATACTCTGTTGACAAAGGACAGCTCCGTGCTTGTTGGGGTGCCCAGCCAGCTCTCTGGTGACCCGCACCAGTGCCTTGCAGGCTTGTGGGGTGTGTTCCTGGGGACTTTTCTGCAGGAGGCCCAGCCGGGCGGAGACCGTGTAGAGTGGGAAGTCTTGGCTCCTGTCTAAAGCAATGACAGCG
Organism: Suncus etruscus; assembly: GCF_024139225.1. Classification (NCBI taxonomy): domain Eukaryota; kingdom Metazoa; phylum Chordata; class Mammalia; order Eulipotyphla; family Soricidae; genus Suncus; species Suncus etruscus. The sequence continues at coordinate 94,071,869 of NC_064860.1, read as the reverse complement.
ATGCCAAGGGACAGAGGGAAATGGAAGGGGAGCACAAGCAAATCCACTAGAAATTCAGATGTGTGCGGTGTTAAGTGTGCTTGAAGAATCATGGGCCCGGAGAGATAGCACAGCGGTGTTTGCCTTGCAAGCAGCCGATCCAGGACCAAAGGTGGTTGGTTCGAATCCCGGTGTCCCATATGGTCCCCTGAGCCTGCCAGGAGCTATTTCTGAGCAGACAGCCAGGAGTAACCCCTGAGCACCGCCGGGTGTGACCCAAAAAACCAAAAAAAAAAAAAAAAAAAAAGAAGAATCGTGATTTGGGAAGCAAAGAAAATTCTGAGAAAGCTTAGGATATTTATGAGAAGTCACGGAAATTTCAAGGCAAAAATGAATAATGGGAAAATATTGATGGTCGATAGAGATCAGATTCTTGTAGATATTCACATTGAATAAAATGCATTTAATACTAGTTTTTCCACTGCATTCATTCATTCACTCATTAAAAGCACAAATTTTATGTGTATGATGTAATGTGGAGACTACATAAAACTTTGATGTAAAAAGAAGATTTGGTAAAAAAAAAAATTTTAAAAAGTGGATTACAAATCATTCACAGTAGTATTTTAGGTACATAGTGACATTGAATCAGGGCATTCCCACCACCAGTGTTGTCCTCCCTCCACCCCTGTTCCCAGCATGCATTTCATATCTCCCATATCGCCCCCCCTTTGCCTCCCCGGGCTGCTAGTATAAGTGGTCCCTTCTGTGTCTAGCTTGTTGACATTTGAGTGCAGGATTTCTGGTGAGACGGGAGTAGCCTTGACCCATTCTGGCTCTAAGGGGTGCGCTTGGGGGGACGTTTCTCAAGCCTGGTCACCCCAGGATGTGGTGTATGAGTGAATATCCAGGGCAAACCAGTATGTGTGAGTATTCATGGATGTATTCACGCACACAGACCCGTAGCGTACACATAGACAAAACACTTTCACACACCATTAGCTGACACATAAATACACACATATACTCACACACTTACAAACACATACATACACACACACCATACACAAATTCAGACACATCTATGCATTTGCAGATGCTCACATTCACAGACACATAGTCCCACAAACTCACACGTGCACAGGTTCACACACTGAAACTCACACAGTCACACAAGCCCTCACACTCACTTGCACACGCATCCTCACTCTGTCTTACATTCAGCGTCTTCTGCAAACCTAAGAATTCCACACCCCTGTGTGATTTGTGCAGCATTGCTTCGTCCTACTAAGTCCCAAATGTGTCTCCGGGTTGTATGTCAAAGAAATCAATCATCAGCTCCCTGAGCACCCTATTTTTCACCTGTGTTCTATCATTAAAATACTATTTGGGGGGCAACAGAGCTATTCCAGGGGTTCAGGATGCTTGTATTACTTGTAGCCAACTCTGCTTTGTTCCCTCTCCCCACTACAATCCCTCCAGGGGTGATCCTTGAGCATCGTCCACCTCTGAATCGACACAAACGCAGTTCGGGGTTTGATGATCTGTGTTGCCCTCCATTCAGAGTGAACCATCTCTTCTAGAAGCTTCCCCATTTTGCTTCTGCCCACACAGGACAGTGGAACTTATTCTTTGGGCTCAGAGACCGGCTAGTATGTGTGAGCCCCAGAAAACATCAGCCCCGGACTCGGCTCTTCCATTGTTGCATGCCTGTTGAGGACCCCCTCGCCCCCACCCCCCAAAAAAAACCAGTTTGAGGAGAAACAAAAAACCCAGAACGGAAAAGATTTATGGTGTCGTCCGGGGGCAGGGGAGGGCAGACTTTTTCATAATAGTCTTTAAATTAAATTTCAGCCTCGTCCAAATCCCACCCCGTCCAGGCTTGATGGCATTCGCAGGGAAGCGGGGGGCTGGAATAAAGAGCCCATTTTTAGGGCCGCCGCCGGCGTCTGGCCCTGCCTGCGCTGGGACCGGCTCTCCTCCCAGTGCTGGCATTTTGTTGGCAGCACTATACCTCGAGCACTCCTCCTGTGAGCCCGTTTCCCTGACACCTCTGGCCGCGTGGTTCTCTGTGTTTTAGATTTGGGGGTGTGGGCAAGGAAAAGCAAATTGAAGAGAGACGCATATATCAATGGACACTGCAGATTGGTTATGAAAGGCCAAGCTGAACACAGGGGCAGTTAAGGCCTCTCCCAATGTGGCCGAGTTATTTCCAAGAAGAGGCAAGAAGGCGTCAGGGGGGCAGACGGGGCTTAGGAAGGACTAGGCAAGGGGAGATTGCCCTGGGTGCTCACTGAGCCAGTGTAGACAGGGCCACTGTCCTTGCCTTCATCCTGGTACCCAGGCATGAGGGTCTCTGGAGCACCCCAATACAGGCGAGTCCATGTCTGCCTCTGAGCCTGCAGGGCTAGTCTGAACGTGGTATTCTCCAGAGCTTGTTGGGGACAGTGTGGAAGAGAGAGACAGAGCCCAGGTAGGGGAGGCAGTGAGTGAGACCCTGAGTCATCAGGCCCAGAAATCCAGCTCCTTCCCCACTGCACACAGACACCCCGATGAAACCTGACTCTCCTCCACCACCATTTCCATCTGTAGATAGCCCCGGATTCAGGCAGGAGATGCCAGTGAGAGGCAGAAAGGCCAGACAAGAGTGACTCGGCCCAGAGCAGGCATGTCCTCAGAGAACTTTTCAGAACCATGGTACAATCCAGGAAAACAGTAAGAGATTCAGAGCAGAGAACAGGCCAGCAGGCAACCCCCCAAGATTTGTCAGAGAAGAGTGCTTTGGGGTGCTGGAGTATTGAAAAGTGAGAAAGTGAGAATGTGCAAAGTGAGAAAGATGCCCTTCCATGGGCCAGGTATGCTATGAGACATTGCGGTTGGTTTTTGGTGTTCTGGAACCTTCCACTGTTTCCAGTGAGCTCAATTTTGACTTGTAGTTCAAGAGAGGATTATGCCTCGCAGGATTAGTTCCTGGGGATTTAGGGGTGGAGAGGAGGAAAGATAAGGCAAGACCTTCCCTTCACGCTGCGTGTGCGTGAGACATGCATGTTTGCGTGCAGGTGTGAGACAGGTATGGTTGATTAGCATGAGACCTTTAACCACTTCCAGGAAATGTCCCGACAGATGCATCTCCTGATGCCTGGAAACCAGGGGTCTGGGTCACTGTTGTTCTGGAAACTTCCCAACTGCCCAAGTGCCGGGTCTGTGTGTTCTTCCACGTGGGGCCTCTGGGCAGCTCCAGGGAGGAAGGAGGAAGACTCTGAACCTACGGGGGACAGATGGCCGGGTGTGTGTGTGTGCGCGCGTGCGCGCGGAGGAGCATCAGCAGGGGGCAGAGGGCTTCATGAGGGGTGAGGAAGCTGATGTGGGAGAGCAAAAATAGGAGCCTGGTGAACCAGCATCTGGAGTGGTGTGTAGGTTCATGATAGAGCTGGAGAGGGAGAAGGGGAGGACAGTACCCAGGCATTTCTGACCCCCTTCAGGACAAAGCCATGCTGGGTTGAGTTGAAAAAAGGGGAAGAGGAAGGCAAAGTGAAAGGATAAAGCTTTTCTAACACAGCCTTAGCCCCCGGGGCTGAGACCAGTTGCAGACCGCAGACAGAGCCTGATCAGACAGACACATGTTTCCCTTGCAAGCCTGAGACAACACTGCTGGGACCACACTGTGTGTCATGGTTGAGCAAACTTGAAAACATCTCTAAGCTCGAGTGAGCTAGAACTCGGGCCCTGGAGGACCAAGTCACAGAGCTACAAAGCCAGGGTGAAGCCAGAGTGTTGGGTCAGGGCAGAGTCTTCAGGAGTAGATTTAATTATTGGGAACATCAAAGGGAGGGGAGAGAAGGGGTAAAGGAAAGGGGAGAAGGGAAGAGTGAAAGAGGAGAGAGGGAAAAGAGGAAGGAGGAATGAAAGAGAAGGAAGGGAGAAAGAGGGGAAGGGAGGAGGAAGGAAGGAAAGATAAGAGGAAGGAAGGAAGGAAGGAAGGAAGGAAGGAAGGAAGGAGAGAGACAGCACATACCCCCTTTTTCCCCTTTCTTTCTCTTCTTTTCAGGAGACCTCATTCACTCTGCAGTGGCATTTACTGCCTTTCCTCTTTGCAAACGTCACCCCAGCTGCACTGTAAGGGACGAATCTATTTTGTGCTGCACTGTGCATGGAACTCACAGCCTTCATGGTTGCCCCTGCCCCTCAGCTCTCTCTCATAGTTGTAAATCTGGAGTCTCCCTCCTGGTAGAATCCCCACGCACCCCCCGCCCCAGCCTTCAGCTGCCCTGGCAGCTCCTTCTCCTCCAGGCGCCTCTTAACTGCTGCCAAGGAAGCTTCCTTCCTCCTTTCTCTTTGTTCTAGAAGCCTGTGCAGGACTTTTGGGGCAGTCTTCACTGCTGCTGCTAGAACACAAGTGTGCCTTCGCTCCATGCCTGTCTTCTCTGTGTGTGTGTCTCGGGCACATGTCTTGCTCTGTGCATATCTTGGTCGCATGCCAGGTTACCCACAGTGAGAGGACCTGTCTAGCCTGTACCCGGTATTGCCAATATCACACCCACAGAATGCCAGCCAAACCCCATGCCTGGGTCCTTCAGGGTTCAGGCGAGAGTGTCCGGGAATCCTGTCGCCTCCCCGCATGCAGAAATGCCGCCATTAGTCTTGGTGCTGAGCCGGCAGGAGCTTAAGGAGAGGATGGACTGGCTGGCACAGTATACAATGGCTCAGTAACCATGGGTGGCCCAGAGAGGGAGTTATGGAGGTCTGGAATGATAGCACAGCGGGGAGGGCACTTGACTTGCACACAGCCGACCGGGGTTCAATCCCCGGCATTCCATAGGGTCTCTTGAACACCGCCAAGAGTGATTACTGAGCACAGAGCTAGGAGCAACCCCTGAGCACTGCCAGGTATGGCCCAAAACCAGAAAAAAAAAAAAAAGAGCAGTAGAGCCATTATGTTTTGGACAATGGATGGACTAGGGCCAACCTCCTACTGGCCTGCCCCATACCCAGTCATGCCCAGTGTAGCTGGTCCTGCCCATGTGACCCAGGCACCTCCCCAGAGCTCCTGGATTCTCTTGCAGGAAGTTTCTGTTGGTTCATGGCACCTTTACTCCCTGCCTCATCCCTTATCCGTTCTCCCTCCTCCGCTTCTCCACAGATCAACCTGGAATCCAGCCAGACTTTCCTTGCATGTGGCTGACTCCAGTTCTATCCCCACCTTGAGCAACCCTTGAGCACAGCCCTTAAGCACCACCAAGTGTGGACTACCCCCCCAAATCCCAAGTAAACAAACAGAAACAGGCCCTGAGCATTGCCCCCAGAAATGCAGGAATCTGATTTCCACCCTGGAACCCGAGTCTTTCCTTCTCAGCCACTTGGCAGTAAGTCCCAGGGGCAGATCCGACCCTTTCTCCTAGCCAAAATTCTCAAATGTAGGGGTTCCCCCTTTTATTTCCCTTACTGGAAAAATAAAAAGTGACTCAAGAGTGACTCGTCTGGCCATAGTGAGCCCCCTCCCTACTCCCCCAAAAGGAAGTTTGGCTGCTTTTCTGGAAGCTTCCACAAGTTCCACCCTGCTCCTGGGTCCCCTGGTCCCGAGGTGTGGATTTATTTACTCTGGCCAGAGCCTAATTAGTTCTCAGGGGACACCCCCATCTTTTAAAAGGCCTCCTGGCCACCTCCTTGGCTTTCTGAGTAATCAGAACCGCTTGTCCTGATTAGGGGCTCGTGTTGGAGCCCGATAAACAGAACCAAATGTCTGGGGCTGCCGCTGGTCCCCACAGGAGGTCAGGAAGGACACAGGACAGCCCAGCAGTGGCCCCACAGGACCTGCCAGCACACGTTCCTCCTCCAGCCTCTACTCTGTGCTAGAGTCCTGGCAGGGTGCTGGCAGGGTAAAACCTGGAGCTGGCCCTCCCGAACTCCAAGCCCTTGAAACCACCCTCAAACCCCCAGATGAATCTCAAGTCTCTGCTAATGGCTCTTTTCCCAACCTGTCTGCAGGTTGATGTTTCAGGTGCCACCGGAAATGGGCCTGATCGCCATTGCAGGCCGCCAGACTCAGGGCAGAGGTGAGCACTTGTTTGTCTGTTCTCAAGCTGGGGGGTTCCGCAGTCTGTGCCTCAGAAATGGGGAGGAGGTAGAAGAGGAGGAGGGAAAAGGAGAGAGGAAAGGAAGAGGAGAAGGAGAGGAGGGAAAAGAGGAGAGAGGGGGAGCAGGAGGAGGAAGTGGAGGAGGAGGGCTGGGGAGAAGAGAGTGGGGAGAAGGGATGGGGAGGAGGGATGGGGAGGATCGAGTGGAGGCAGGCTGTGTCTCCAGCAGAAGTGCCTTGTTGGCTGTCTGTCACTCATGTGCCCTGTACCTCAGTGCCTGCTCTTTGGGTCCTGACAATGCAGCAGAGACTCAAGTTTTCCCAAAGGTTCTCAGGTGCTCTATGTCTTGGGTCCCCTCCCTGGCAATTAACTGAGTGACCACCTGGAAGCAGAGGGTAGGTCAGCCCCGTGACCTGCTCACCCCTAGGGTCCCCATAGATGTGAGGGTCCTCCCACACATTGTGCTGCCAACCCACAGCAGCTCCTCTGCCTTTCTTGGAGCCCCCAAACAAGTTGTCCATTCCCCCCAAAGTGGAATCCACTAGGCCCCCTTCTTTCTTTTAAATAAGTTGGACACTCTCCAAGGAGAAGAAAAAGTCCCTTTATCACTAGTAGTGGATTCTTCTTAACACTGAAGAACATGGGTCCCTCCGTCCTCACATTTTCATCATCTCTTCTTTCTGATTTTTGTTTAGTTTTGTTTTGGGGTCACACCTGGTGGTGCTCAGGGATCATCTGGTTGGGATTCGGGGGACCCTATGTGGTACCATGATTGAATCCGGTCAGCCACTTGCGAGGCAAGTGCCCTGCCTGCTGTTCTATCACTCCAGCCCTCTTCATGCCTAGAACAACCCAAAAGAATGATACTCAGAAACCCCTTTTTATTTTTCCCAATTCTTTTACCTCATACATATTTCAAAGAAAAGGTTGGAGTGCACACTCAACAGTGCTCAGGACTGACTCCTAGCTCAGTGCTCAGGGCTCAGTGGATCTCTGGAATCTCTATGAGGTACTGGGGGTTGAGCTGGGGCAGATCCTGCCTCCTTGGGTTCTCATGTCCTCTCCCGTGACTCAGGGCGTGGCAGGAATGCTTGGTTGAGCCCCGTGGGCTGTGCACTAGCCACCCTGCTGGTCACCGTGCCCCTGAGGTCCCACCTGGGCCAACGAATCCCCTTCATGCAGCACCTGGTGTCCCTGGCCGTGGTGGAGGCTGTCAGATCCATTCCCGACTACGAGGTACGTGCACTTCTTGAGGATTGTGGGGTGTACCTGGCTGTGGATGCTTGCAGATACTCTGCAAAGCTGGTCCCAAGTGCTCCTAGAGGCAGAGGTGGGCCCCTGGATGTTCCTAGACCATAGCACCCCAAGCCCTTACATTCCCCCCGCCCTTTTTATCATTTTGGTTTATCATTCTGGCAGCACTCAGAAGTTACTCCTGGCTCTGTAGTAAGGAATTATTTCTGGTGGGCTTGAGGGACCCTCTAGGATGCTGGGGATCGAACCTGGGTCCGCAGCGTGCAAGGCAAATGTTTTCCCTTATGTGCCATGGCTCCACAGCCTAATCCCCCAATCAGTTTTAACTTTAGCTGCTAAGAAACAATCGACTTAAGTAAATAGGGAAAATAAGAGCCTATGGGTCAGAGTGATGGCACTGCCTTGAAGGCAGTGACCCAGGACAGGCGTGGGTTTGATCCCCGGCACCCCACATGGTCCCCTGAGCCTGCCAGGAGTGATTTCTGAGCAAAGAGCCAGGAGTAACCCCTGAGCACCACCTAGAATTCTGGGTGAATATTTTGCTCACCTTCCTACGATTGACTTGACTTTGAGGGGTTGTGTCCAGCAGGGTTGGGGGTTGCTCTCAGCTGATTTTCTCCCCCAGATGTACAGGATATGGAGGTACCAGGAGAGAACCAGGCACCTCCCATGTGCCAAGCCTCTGCCTTCCTTTGGCTGGCACCTTCCTAACCCTCATTGCCCTTTAGCACCGCTGTCCCGGCTCCTCTGGGTCAGGTTGCCACCTCCTAAAGTGAATTTCCCTCCAGGACATCAACTTGCGTGTGAAGTGGCCCAATGATATTTATTACAGCGACCTCATGAAGATTGGGGGTGTGCTGGTCAACTCCACACTCCTGGGGGAGACCTTTTATATTCTCGTGGGTAAGTGGACACCACCTTAACCCCAGGGCCGCCAGAGGGACAAAAGTAAAACTCGGGGCCTGGGAGGCAGGACCCCAGGGAAGACACCAGCTTGCCTTAGTCTTTCATGGAGAAAGCTGCTTCTGGTTCCTCTTGCTTGAACTCAGCATCTCTGCAAGGCACCAGGCCTGGTCCCAGTGCACGTGAGGTCGCATGCAGAGGTGGTCTGTGACACCTTTGTTTCCAGCTGGAGGCAGCCTGGCTTGCAAAAGAAACCCGCATGGTTTGCGAGATTACCCCAGGTGCCATATTTCTATCCCCAGGCCAATGAGTCTGATGTAGATGGGTTAGCCATGCAGGGTTAATGAGCCAAGCCAGTCTGGAAAGAATCATGGAGTCAGCCTGCTTTCCCCCTCGTGGCCTCTATGCACCAAGCCAAAACTGCTCTTTCTTTTTTTAATTTTAAACATTATTTATTGATTTATTTTTGGTCCACACCCAGCAGCACTCAAGGGCCACCCCTCACTCTGCGCTCAGAAATTGCTCTTGGCAGGATATATGGGATGCAGAGAATTGAACCTGGTCCCTCTCCAGTCCCTCACATGCAAGGCAAATGCCCTACTGCTGTGCTATCTCTCCAGCTCCTAAAACGGCTTTTTCTTTATTAAACCCATACTCATTCACTAGGAGGAGGAAAGCCAAGAGATCCAGATAGGCTTTTGCATATCAAAGGGCTAGGTAAAAAGGAAAGAGGAAATTGGGGAATGCCTTTGTTTTGGGTTTATAGCTTGGTGTCATCTTACACTGGCTCATGGTTCCTGGTGTCTCTTGCTTTCTGGGCAGGCTGTGGGTTCAATGTGGCCAACAGTAACCCCACCATCTGCATCAACGACCTGGTGGCTGAGCACAATAAACAGCAGGGCAAGGAGCTGGAACCCCTGCGGGCTGACCGCCTGCTCGCCAGGACTGTCACAGAGCTGGAGCGTCTGATCCACGTGTTCCAGGACCAAGGGCCCAATGGCGTCCTTCCTCTGTACTACAAATATTGGGTGCACAGGTGAGTGGTCTGGCACACTGGGAATGGGTGCATTTCCCCAATGGCTCCTGTGACTTCTGATGGTTAGTTTGGTTTTTTATTTGGGCATCACCCAGTGAGGATCAAGGGCTCAGGAATCATTCTTGGTGGTGTTCAGGGAACCATACGGTATCCCAGGGATCAAACTCGAGTCAGTCATGGGTCAGTTTATCAGTGTGCAAGATTAATGCCCTTCTCGCTGTGCTATCACTCTGGTCCCAATCCTGGAGGCTTTTGAATTCTTCAAAATAAAAATTGGGGCATGCCAATGCTGTACTAAAAATTGTCTGTAAATGATACAGCAGGGAGAGCATTTGTCTTGCATGTGGCTGACCCAGGCTCAATCTGCAGAACCTCGTATGGTCCCCTGAGCACTGCCAGGAGTGATTCCCAAGTACAAAGAGAGGAGACAGCCTGGAGGCACTGCCGAGTGTGGCCCATGAAACATAAAATAAAATAATTAAAATACACACACACACACACACCTTGTTTTGAGGAGAATGTTATTCAACTGGGTACTTTGGAAATAACCCAGCAGAGTGATCTGGGCTTGCAGCTGTGGCCGCCTGGCCCCCATAAACAGAGACTTTCCTTCTCTGCTGTCCTTTCCCTACACTGGCCCATCTTGCTCCAAGACCTGAGAGCAACAGCTATTTCTAGGGCGCTGGGAAGTGAGGAAGGGGCGCAGAGCATTGTCCAGGCAGTGACTGTGGAGCACCAGGGATCCCTGCCTGTCGCCCACCTGCTGCTCTGGGCAGAGACCAGCTTTAAGCAGTGCGACCAGGAACGGACCAGGGCAACCTCCGGCCAATGTGAACAGGAGCTTCTGTTTAGCATAGTCCAGTTATAGAGACAGCAGGAAACTTCTGAATACACGCTCACACATACATGCACAGAGTCGCACACATACGGTCACATTCACAATCACACACATGGACACATACTCACACATAGAGTCACACACACGCTGTCACACACGCGTACTCGCACACACATACACACAAACCCTTTCAGGAACAGTGGAGTGGAGACCCCCCAATGACTCTCCCACAGATGGTGGAAGGAAACTGGGGTGCCCCAGAAGGAACCCACAGATTCTGCTCTGCCCCCCAACAACTACCAGAGTTTCCTCCTGAGCAGCCCCTATGTCTGATCACATCTCCTGCCCCCCAGGTTCCATGCTCAGGTCCCCCCTAGCCTCCCTGCCTGGCTGCTCTCCGGACCTGCCCTCTTTTGTCTCCTAGTGCACAGCAGGTCCGCCTGGGCGGCGCTGAGGGCCCACTGGTGTCCGTGGTCGGCCTGGACGACTCAGGCTTCCTGCAGGTCCATCAGGAGGGTGGCGAGGTGCTGACTGTGCACCCCGACGGCAACTCCTTCGACATGCTCCGCAACCTCATCGTGCCCAAGCAGCGCTAGAACGGGCCCACTCCACTTTCCCCTTGGATCTGCTGCCTCTCGTCTCTCATGTCGTCCATCCATCTGTCTGTCCATCTGCTTCCTGTTGTTGGCAGATTCCCCAGGGTGGCCGTGTGGGATATTTCAATGAGGGGCGGCCCCAAGGTTGGAGCAGAATCGTTGCTTCCCCTCTTGCTCGGATCAGGGTTGTGCAATTAGTTTGCCCTCATTCCAATGTTTTCATGTGGAACCGACCCAGGAATAACTGAGATGTTCTCCCAGATTGTAGCCTGGAATTGGGGTGAAGGAAACCCATGAAGCCAAAGGGAGAGTCTGGGGATGTTCAGGTGAACATGGATGATGATGCCTTCCTGGTTCATGCAGGAAACAGCATATTGGGTCTCCTTCAGGCCAGGGCTCCCTCTCTGCCTGCAGAGACACCTCTGGCGGGCACCAACAGTGACTGTGTGTAGAGGAAATGAGTTAATAATGGCTCTGACATGACTTTATGGCTGCTCCTTCCGTAGGCTTAGATTTACTGCCTCTTCCGAAGCCGGGGATCAAGTTCAAGATGGCTAAAGCATCGATGAAGCCTTGCTTTGGGAGGTTGAGGGGGTGGGCAGAGGATTTAGCTCTGACAGCTGGAGGCGAAGGTCCCCTGGACCCCCTTTCAAATACCACCTGCCAGTTTCGGGTGATTTCAGGCTGGCTTTGAAATGGGGTGTGGGGCCCATTTCCTGTGCCTGGTAGAAGAAGTGGCATTTTATTTGCCTGTGAAAAAAGTGTTACTGATACCGAATACCATCTCCTAGGGGGCTGGAGGGTGCATGCATGCTTGTGTGTGTGTGTGTGTGTGTGTTTGAAACCTGAAAGATCTTCCCAATCAGGTGCCCTTGGATTCAGAACAAAAGGGGGGGGGGACAAAAGAGAGGAAATTTTTGGATAACTTGTGCCCTGCCAGATGTACCTAGAGCCATTTGCCATCTCTGCTGAACTCGTAAATCACAGACGTCACTTTACAGTCTTAAGAGGTTCCATTTTGGTTCACCCTTCTAACTTCCTGCCAGAGTAAACTGAGTGGGCCAGAAGTCATTGGTGGCTGTGAATAAAAAACCTGCCATGGGAACATCAGTGACACAGTGATTGCTCCAGCTTTGAGCCAACTGTGTGCATTTGGAAACCTGGTAATTTCTAATAAAAGAATCTCCCAGGGCCAAAGTGGTAGTACAATGGGTAGAGCGTTTGCTTTGCACGTTGCCAATCTGGGTTCGATCCCTGGCATCCCATAAGGTTCACTGAGACTGCCATTGAGCGTAAAGTCAAGAGTAACCCCTGAGTGCAGCTAGGTGTGGCCCCAAAACCAAAAACAAAAGAATTTCCCATCAGCCAGACACAGAATAAATAAAACAAGACAAAATCCAGTGTGTATTTGTGAAATTTGGGATGGAGTTTTAGAAAGAACTTGCAAGAGCTTCAGAAGTTCTCTGTATTATTATTATTATCATCATGAGAATGATTTTCCATTAGGAAAAATAGTTACCTCCTGCCCTCCAAATAGCCAGGTTTAGTGCTGGGGGTGGAGAAATGTCTGCACCACTCCAAAATCTCAAGGCCAGAAGTCACTCCAAGTATGTCTGTAACATGTCCTTCCGAGAAGGCTCCGAGCTGTGGATCTCTCCTCACTCACACTGGGCCCAGCCCTGAACCCTTTGGGGGCCACTGTAATGAGAAACGTGGTTTGGTCTAAGTTTGGGGCCTGCTTGAGACAGTTGGGTTTTGACGGGTAATGGTGGTAGTGGGGGGGAATATTCTTCTGTTCTTTCCTTCTGATAAATTCAACCTCACGAAATGAGGCCCCATCAGTACTACAGAGAAGGTTCCAGGTGGATCCCGGGCCTCCGTCCTTTGGCACCAAAGGTGTCTTGTCTTGTCCTAAGGGAGATGCTTCACTTGCCCTAAGCCCAATTTTGTCTCAGAGCAACCAAAGACTTCGGATCCTACTTCCTGAAGGCCCGCCGAGTAAAGGCCCATGACTTAGCACCCTTAGCACTTGGGAGCTGGGCCTGCCCGCTCTGCCGTCCTCCCCTGGGGGCCTGTGTGCTCCTCACATGCTCAGGGACCTCTCAGGGCTCAACAGTAGCGTTGCTTTTGCTTCTTAACTTTCCTTACGGACCGTTGACTCCCCCTAGTCCATTCGCTCTCAGGTGATGCAATTGGCCTCCCGGAGGCCGGAGTCTGTGCCTTGAGGCTCCTCTCTGGACTGATTACACACTTCAGGGGGGTTCTGGGGAAATGCCCCTAAAATTATACATAGCAATAGCCAGACTTTCCAGGATTTGTGTCATGCCCTGAGGAGCCTGTGCTGTAAGACAGTTGCTGGGGTTTGATGCTGAGCGACTGTGTGATGTGGGCACTAACAGCCCAGCTGGTGAGCTGGTGGTTGGTGTCCAGGCCCGAGTTTGGGGTCGCAGGAAGCCCCAGACACACGTGCACACAGTCAGCACACAACAGAGAACACACACAGATCCCTTCACTCATTTGACATTGAGACCACACACACACAACAGACATGTTCTCTCCCCCAATGCATTTGTGCACACATATACAAAAACCCTCACACACACCCTCACAGGTAACACACTCACACAACATATACATCACACACGTGTCTGGGAGTCAGGAGAAGCCCGCCTCAATTCACGCATTGCAGAATGCAAAAGGGAGATTTGGGCTTCTGTTCCATAATTCTGTTTGCTCTTAACAGAATTTCCTTGTTCGCCAGTAATTACTATGCATATTTGAAATAAAAGAAAATGTAAGCCTTTGCATTTCTAACTTTTCAGAGGGTTGTCTCGGAAAAGTAATTCAACCAATGCCTATAAAAAGCAGCCTACCAAAATAAACTTCAGAATTTCTATATAGTTTGGAGTCACTTTTGTTTCTTTTTTAACAATAATAATAATATTCATGGTGTAAAATAGGCGGTGAATTTTTTGGTTCCAATATTTTTATTTATATTTAAACATTTTTACAAAATAAATAGTTTGACATAGGAATACGGATGTTTTCCAAAGTATTAAGAAGCAGGTGCTTTGCAGGGGAAGGAGTATATTTCTGATAAAAGTACATGCGTCCAACTAGAGAGAAATCTTGGGTCTCCCAAGAACAAACATTAGCAAAACCAAAAAGTACCCAAAAAACATAATAATCTCTATTAACTGAGGTGAGAAAAAAAATCTATGTAGATGTTTACATTTCAATATCAGGTTAATGTAACAAATTTACTTACAGGGACAAATTTTGTTCTTGTAGGTTGTTCTTTTAGAAACATTTGCCTGGACAGTTTTTCACCCCCCACTCCTGTTGTGAGACGTTTTTGTGATTCTGGACCATACTCACGGTGCTCAGGGTTACTTCCGGCTTTGTATAGAGCATGCACTCTGCCCATTGAGCTCCCCAGTCTTTCCCCTGGACTCACCTGAAATCTCTTAGGTTTAGGAAAGCATCAAGAAACCATTTTAGGTAACCCCAAAGCTACTACTCCCAGGTCAGGCTACTGTCACTTGGTCGTGGATGATTTAGCAGGGAGGCAGCTTTCATTTGTCTGCCTCGATTGCTTCCAGATTCCATCAGTTAAGACCTCCCCCGCTGCCAGCTAGCGCTGGTCCGTCAGCGCCAGAGGATTGTCTGCGCCATTAATAGGAATTTCTATATTTCTATTAGGGGGATGGATACTCCCCAACTTGAGGGCCCCTAGGGAGAAAGGCACAGTTGGGGGACAGGACTCCGAGAAGGACCAAGGGAAGGGAAGAGGATACAGGGCCCTCAGCCTGTCTTCACGCTCTTCCCTTCTCCCGGAGAGTATGAATGGAATGGTTCTTCTGGAAACTTCTTTCCCTGCACAGAAATGGAAGCCTGAAACCGGGCCAGCCCTGTTGGCCTTGAACTGGGCTTGATTCCATTGGAACTGGTGTTCTGTTAACATATTCTCACCCACTATTTTATTTTAGTTTATTTTTTGGTGAAAGGCATAGACCTTAAAACACTTCCTTTCTCCTGTCCCAGGGCCTACGGTTGTCAAGAAACCAAACTTTATACTTATCTGTGCGAATTCTTGAGGATGGAGGGCAGACTGGTGAAATTCCCCTACCCATAAGTCGCAGGCTGGCCTGAGAGCCTTCCTGCCCATCCTAGGTGGTGGAACCCGCAAGGCTGATTTCAGCCAAGGCTCTTTCCCTGGCCCATGTGTTTTTCACTTTCACACACTTACCATTAAAACCTATTTCTGTTCTCACTTGGGAATCAGAGGCCTGGAATCTTGAGCTTCTCGCAAGACTACAGTCTGTCCACGGCGTGGTTAATAAAGACACAAAAGCATATTGTGGTGCTTTATTGAAAAATATCAGCTGCTATCTTCTGCTCATCCACCCTGTACCTTCCGGGAATCATGGTTCAATTTTGACATGCATGAACATAAAAATAAAAAAACATCCAGACAAAACACCACCCCAGTGGCTTGGCTGTGTCCAGGCACTCACTGAGGGCTGCTGGTGAGGCATGGTTGAGTGGACCAAATCGAATGCCTTGGATGCATCCAATTGTGTTTCTGCAAGTTTTAAGTGAATCTGCAGGGTTATCCTCATTCCCTGAGGCAAAGAAGACCTGTTGGGGACAGAGGCAGGACGCTCTGTGAACGGTTCACCCAGGTGCTCTCTGCTTCCAGATCAATGAGCTTAAAAACACAGGTGAAAGGCCTTCTTTTCCAAAAGGGTGTAAACCAGGGGTCTCAAACTCTCGGCCTGCAAACGGCCCTCCGTACAACATTTTGTGGCCCTGCCCTAGAGGAATCTTTTTTTGTTTTGTTTTGTTTTGTTTTAGTTGTTTGGGTCACACACACACCCCAATGTTCAAGGCTTACTACTGACTTTGCACTCAAGGATCACCCCAACTTTGCCTCCTGCGGCCCACAGGTAAATTGAGTTTGAGACCCCTGGTGTAAACCATTTCTGAAAAGGCAGCAAATGATGGGGTGTTTATAGCGTGGAGCCAACTTGACAAGACTGTGTTTTTTGTTTGTTTGGGGGCCATACCCAGCGGTGCTCAGGATTTATTCCTGGCTCTGCATTCATGAACCATTTTTGGTGGTGCTCAGTGGGATCCAATGGAATGCCAGAAATTGAACCTGGGTTAACCTCAGGACCCCCAAAATATGGTTTTTTGTCTGTTTGTTTGGTGCACAGACAGACCCTTCCTTCTCAGAGCCAGGATTTAATTATTTAGAAGGTGGAAACCTTGAAAGTAAAAAAAAAAATTTTTTTTTGAAAGAGGAAACAAAAAGTAATAAGCGAGATTTCTTCTCTTAGCAGTGCACCGGGTATCCAAACGTTTACCTGTCACACCTGTGCCATTGTGGAATTTTCCAGTTTGTGGGTAAGATGCAGAGGATCTGTAGTGCTCATGTTCATCATGCCCTTCTGGCACGTTTACTTCCACGACTTTTCCACATTGCACAAACAATTCAACTCCCTCGGCCAGCGCTGCTTGGAGCAATCACCGACCACAATCTCAGGTCTCCGTGCCGTGCATGAAACGCGTTTTGCCCTGGACTTATATTTCTACTTGCCAACTTATTGTTTCCTCCACGTGTCATTCCCATAAAATATCTGTCTCTCTCTATATATAATTTTTTTTTTTTTGCATTTAATGCCTGTTCAGTATATTCTGAAGGTGCTATTCTTGGCATTACCAAGAGTTCTTGGTGATGGGGGTGGGGAGGGTTAAGGAGGTAAGAACCCTGGTTCACCTTTCTTGGTCTGAGCTGTTTTGTCTTTGGGTACGGAAGCTAAGGTCGGTGTGAAAGGATTATTTAATGAGGTTCTTTAAAAAGAACTTTTTTTTTTTTTTTTTTTTTTAAAGACAGCAGCAGCCTCTGTCTATGCCTGGGGCTCGAACAACCATCTCTTAGACTTTTAGGGTGCAAAAAAGGAGGTTCAAGACCAAAGAGCACCCTTTTCCTGCCACATACCCCATCTTCACCCCCAGGTGCAGATCTATCCATCCCCAGGACCCCCAAGAAAGGGGAGTTTGCGGTGTGTGGGGGTAGGAACCCCGGCATCACCACCCAGGTAGAAGTTAAGAGCAGGGGGATGTGCAAGTCTCATTCTCGCCCTCCCCAGACCCCTCCAGACCAAGGGCATGTTGAGGTCACACGTAGTGGGGTGAAGGACAGCGCACAGCATTGGGGGGCACGGGTCGCCGGTCTAGAACTCTGCAAGCTCGAGTCCCCTCTTCCTCTGGGTGCAAACGGGGCGCAGAGGGGCCGGGGGTCACCTCCCATTGGTGATGATGACCGAGGCGCCCAGGTAGTGCGGCAGGGGCGCCCCGGGCCCCGGGGAGGCGGCGGCGCTGGCGTTGGGGCCGGGATGCCGAGGGCGCAGAGCGCAGCCCGGTGAGTCGGGGGTGCCCGGGCCGGCCCCGAGGTGGGGCGCGGCGGGCGCAGAGCCCCCCAGGCCTCCCAACCCGCCTCGGCGGGCCAGGACACGGTGGTAGTTGAGCAGCACGAAGGGCAGCTGCGGCGCGCCGGGGGCTTCGGGGGGCGGCGGCGCGCAGCATTCGGGGTCCCCGCGGGCCTGGCGGGCGGCCTTGGGGGGGCCCAGCGCCTGCTCCCCGCGGTAGTGGCCGCAGCTCGGGAAGCTCGGAGGGGGCGGCCCGGCGTCCTCGGAGAACCTGCGCGCGGCCACCGGCCCTGCGGGGGGACAAGGGGACACTTGAGAGCCGGGCGCACCCGAGTCCGAGCTGTCCTCGCCCCTTCCCCGCGTGCGCTGGAGATGAGGGTGGGATGGGGATGCCTTGGGGCCACCCCTGGCAGTGCTCAGGAGTGACTCCTGGCTCTGGGCTCAGGAATCATTCCTGGCTTGCTCGGGGGACCCTATGGGGTGCTGGGATTCGAACCCTGGTAGGATGCGTGCAAGGCAAAGACCCTACCCGCTGTGCCTGCGCTCTGGGCCCCTACAATCAAATTTTTTTGGGCGGTGCCACAGGCAGTGGTGCTCAGGATTACTCCTGGCTCTGCTCTCAGAAATCGCTCTTGGCAACCTCGGGGGACCATATGGGATGCTAGGGATCGAACTCGGGTCTGTCCCGAGTCATCTGCATGCAAGGCAGGTGCCCTACCGCTGTGCTGTCGCTCTGGTTCAATCTTTTTTTTTTTTTTAATTTTGGGCCACACCTGGCAATACTCAGGCGTTACTCTTGGCTCTACACTCAGAAAATCATTCCTGGTGGATCGAACACTGGTTGGCTGTGTGCAAGGTAAATGTCCTTCCTGCTGTGCTATTGTTCCAGCCCTGCAGTCACTATTAATAATGTATAGTTGGCTTAAATGCATCAGATCAATCTTATTGTGCAATCAACTGTTAAAAACAGACATTAGGGTGGGGCCAGAGAGATAGCACAGTGGTAGGGCATTTGTCTTGCACATGGCGTAGCTTGGACGGAAACAGGTTCGATCCTCAGCATCCCATATGGTCCCCTGAGCCTGCCAGGAGCTATTTATGAGTGCAGATCCAGGAGTAACCCCTGAGCACTGCCGGGTGTGCCCTCCCCCCAAAACAAAACAAAACAAACTAACAAACAAAAAAAAAACAGACAACCTCATGTCTGCATGAGGGGACGATAGTACATAGATAAGGAGTTTGTCTTGCATTCAGCTGATCCAGGGTTCAAGCTCTAGCATCCCATATGGTCCCCAGAACTGGCCAGGAATGATCCTTGAGTGCAGAGGCCAGACGGAGTAAGCCCTGAGCACAGCCAGGTATGGCCCAAGAAAACAAACCAAAACCAGCAACAGAGAAGAAATATCAAATAGTGTGTCATTAGCCAAATTTCACATCCAAAGAAAAAGATTCCTTTGGGGTCAATCTCAAACATATCATGGGTTTTTAGGGGGGTTGGTTTTTATTTTGTTTTATTTTGTTTTTATTTCATTGGTTTGGGGCCACACCCAGCAGTGTTTAGGGCTTACTACTGGTTCTGAGTTCAGGATGAGCCCCTGGCAGGGCTCAGGGGGCCAAAAGGGATGCTGGGGACCGAACCCCAACCCTGGTCGGCCACAGAAAGACAAGTTCCCCACCCTCTATCTCATCGCTATGCTATCACTTTGGCCCCACAGTTTTGGCTGTTCTTCAACCCTTCTTCACCTCCCCTTGGTGACTGGAGAAGCCCCATGCTTTATGAGAGTCTGGGGTGTACTCTGAGAATGGGTGTTAGTAACACCCAGCTATTATTCAAAACAAAGGTATTCCCCCAATTTCCTCTTTTCACCTAGCCGTTGGATATGGAAAAGCCCACCTGGATCTCCCTCTAACCTCCTTCACTGGTTGAATTTGTACTTGGAGAATGGAGAAAGGTCAGTCTGGCATGGTGAGAGAGACCACGAGGCAGGAAACCACTAGCTCCATGACTCTTCTGACTGGCTCGATTTATTAATTCTTTGCGGCCACCCTGCCTCAGACCCATTCACCCAGGGTTGGAAATACGGTACATGGGTGGTTTCACAAGTGGGTTGATAGTACACCCAGAGAAGAAGGCAGGAACTATACTGGCTGCATGTCCAGCCTATGAATTCTTTTTGTAAGTTTCCTCTTTGGCCCAGCTAGTGGGTTTGGGGGATCATCTGGGGTGTTGAATCCAAACTGGGGTCAGTTGTGTGCAAAGAAAACACCCAATCCACTGTGGAATCTTTCTGGTCTCTTTTGTTGTTGTTGTTTTTTTTTTGTGGGGTCCCCAAACTCAATGATGCTCAGTGCTTCCTCCTTCCTGGCTCTGTGCTCAGAGATTACTCCAGGTAATGCTCCTGGGACAATACAGGATGCAAGTCAGGCCATGCACCACCTTTCCAACACCTCTATTCTTTAGGGCAAGGGGGTTTCACAGCACTTATTCCTAGTTCTAAGCTCAATCCTGATGGGGTTAGGGGACCATATGGGATGCTAAGGACCGAGCCCATGTTATCCTCATGTAGTGCAAGCACCTTCTTTATACTATTGCTCTGGTCCTGCTTTTGAAATTTTTATCAGGATCAAGGCTGGGGCTGGGGCTGGAATCCACTGCCTGGAACATGCCAGGCCCATGTCCTACCAGAGTTCCATTCCCTGCCTGAGGCCAAACACAGGGTTCCCTGTGCCCTTCACGTTCACCCATGGTCCACCAAAGACCAAAGAGCTCTTCTTCTGGCGTTGAGACCAGAGATGGGCAAGTTTTCCTGGGAAGCAGAGGGCAGAACCTGGTACTTCTTTTTGTTTGTTTGTTTTGGTTTTGATTTTTGGACCACACCCAGCGGTGCTCAGGAGTTACTCCTAGCTCTGCACTCAATGCCCGGGGGACCTTATAGGATGGCAGGGATCAAACCAAGTCTTCCATGTCCAAGGCAAATGCCCTCCTCATTGTGCTATTGCTCTGGCCCTAAACCTGGTCCTTCTTCCACCACCCACCACGTCACCTGGTCCCAGTTCAGTGCAAACACAACCCACCTTCATAGCTGGGCACCAGACTGTGCCGAGTGGGGGTGACTGGAGGCTCCGAGAGGGCTTTAGCTGGAGACGGGCTGCTGGGCATGAGGGGGTTGGCATAATGCCACTGGCACTCGCCGTTGGCTGGTAGCGTGCTCAGGAAGAAGCGGGCCACTTCGCAGGGTGCTCCCGCGGGCTGTCCAAACTTGGCAGGCAGTATTGGCTTCTTGCTGCTACTGAAGACCGGGGCGTCCAGGGGGAAATGTCCGTAGTGGTAGGAGAAGGGCAAGCCGTAGGGGGGCGCATACACCAGGTCACTGCCGTCTGAGTGAAGCTGCTGTTCAGGGGGCGTGGGCACTGGGGGGCTGGCCCTCCAGTTCCCCAACTGACTACAGTCCAGTTTGTCCATTTGGAACGAGCTATATTGCTGTGTCACAAAGATGAAGGAAGGAAGATTCGGAGACTGGTAGGTTCCTGCCTTTCGGCTCCCTCAAACACTGCAGTATCCACCTTGCTCCCCAGTTCCCAGTGGAACCTGCATCTCCAATGCCCCAGCCAGAGTGTAAGTGCATGAGGGGTGGCCCATTCTCCCACTGACTAGTTAACAACAGCAGGCATTGGTATGCTAGCTCCTGGAGCTTGCAAACTACTTAAAAAAGTAGTCAGGGGGACCAGAGTGATATTATAGTGGGGAGGATATTTGCCTTGCAAGTGGCCAACCCAGATTTGATCACTGGCACCCCATATGGTCCCCAGAGCCTGCCGAGAGTGATTCCTGAGTGCAGATCCAGGAGTAACCCCGAGCATTGCCAGGTGTGGTCCCCAAACAAAAACAATCAAAAAAACCAAACCAAAACAAAACAAAAAACAAACACCAAAAGAAGCAAACCAAAACAACAGGAAAAAATATGAATAAAGGCTTTTTTTTTTGGGGGGGGGGCCACACCTGGTGACTCAGGGATTACTCCTGGCTATGTGCTCAGAAATTGCTCTTGGCTTGGGGGACCATATGGGGTATTGGGGTGTTGAACTGTGGTCTGTCCTAGGCTAGTGCAGGCAAGGCCTGACTGCTTGCGCCACCGCTCTGGCCCCTGAATGAAGACTTTTATGTAAACAAATAAAAACTAAGGGCCAGGAAGGTCACCTTGAGAGGGGCTGGAGTATATGCATTGTATACAG
Organism: Suncus etruscus; assembly: GCF_024139225.1. Classification (NCBI taxonomy): domain Eukaryota; kingdom Metazoa; phylum Chordata; class Mammalia; order Eulipotyphla; family Soricidae; genus Suncus; species Suncus etruscus. The sequence goes on along the minus strand of NC_064860.1, from coordinate 94,050,522 downwards.
GAGCTCCAGGAATAACCCCTGATACCATATGCCCCTCAAAATATAAAATGGGTTGGAGTGATAGCACAGCAGGAAAGGCATTTGTTTGCCTTGCATGTGGCCAACTTGGGTTCAATCCCCAACATCCCATGTAGTCCCCGAGCCTACCAGGAAGTATTCTTGAGCTCAGAGCCAGGAGTAATTCCTGAGCACTGCCAGGTATGGCCCCAAAATTAAAAAAAAAAAAAAAAAAAAAAAAAGAAACACCACAAAGCAAAGCAAGAATTACTGACATCAGGCAAGTAAGTGGTTCAGTACAGGCAGGCAAGGACCATGTGCTTGCCTTGCACCATGGGAAGGGGCCCTGCCCTATAACAGGGACTGTTGGTAGAGGCCTTTGAATTGGTCCTCATATTGCCTTCTAATTAGATGTCTCTCAATTGATTCCTTTGGTTTTCCCCTTTGCCTCCTCATCTGACTTTTTCCCCCTTCCCTTTGGGGTGGGCTTTGTTTATCCCAATAAAGCCTACTCAGGGGGCTGGAGAGATAGCATGGAGGTAAGGTGTTTGCCTTGCATGCAGAAAGTCGGTGGTTCCAATCCCGGCATTCCATATGGTCTCCTGAGCCTGCCAGGAGTAATTTCTGAGCATGGAGCCAGAAATGACCCCTGGGCGCTGCCGGGTATGACCCCCCACCAAAAAAAATAAGGCGACTCAGGCTGCCTGAAGGGTAACTGCCATCTTGGCTCATGGTTCCACATGGTGGAGCGACTGGCTTGTGGGTGAACAGCTTACGGTGTGAGTTCCTGGCCTGCTATTCCTTCCCAGCCGTGTTTGGATTATTTCCTGTGTCGGAATTGCTGCCAGACCTGTATCTCTTGTCCTACCCGGACAGGGGGCATGGGGATCCCTCTCCCTCTCTGGGGATCATGGAGTGTATAACCCACCATTCAACAAGGGGCCCCCAGAAAAGTCCCCTGGAAATGGTGCCTTGTGTGTGACACGCAGTTCCAAGAGCCCATCAGGCCAGCGATTGTTCAACTCAGCCCCTTCGTGTGGCCCAACCCGGCCTCCTTCCCTCCCTGTCTAGTATCCCTGGGTGAGCTCTGTCTTGTGGGCAGCACAGCCCAGCCCAGCCCAGCGACACCCCACGGACACACCTCCCTGGGCTCTGGGCTCACCTGTGTGGGGTAAGGGGCCGTTCTCAGCTTCGTCTTGGTCTTGCTGTGCTTAGGCTTTGCTAACTTGCGTGTTTCTTGTGAGGTAGACAAGGTCGCTCGCCACGAGTCCTGACACTTGGCCGTGGCCACCTGGTCCAGGGACAGTCTCAGCTCCTTGTACTCCACGTCCCTGGGAAGCGAGAGGCAGGTTGGGGCTGGCCAGTCACACAGGCTCTGCCTTAGTGACACCGTTTCTCACCCAAGGGTCCACCTCCAAACTGCTGGGGCTCATTTTTCTATTCGGTGTGTAAAGGCAGGGGCTAGCACATGGGGGGAGGGAGTGGGCATTTCCAGCTCAGTGGTCAGGAGCGACCCCTGGTGGTGCTCAGGGGAACTTTCTGTGATGCTGGGGTTGGAACCTGGGTTGTGGCCGAGGCTGGTTACTCAGCACTGCCTCTCCAGCCTCAGGGCCTCATTGAGGGTGTGTGTGAGGACTCCAAAAGGGTGCTCAGGACGCCCAGGGGACCACTGGTGATTCTCAGACTAGGTGGGTTCAATGCAGGGGCTCAAGGTCAGGGACACTCAGGCCACTTTAGTAGCATTTGGGGTATCAGACGATACCCAGCTATTAACCCAAAACAAAGGCATTCCCCCATCTTCCTCTTTCCCTTAAATTTCTTCCTTTGATTTGTAAAAGCCTACCTGGATCTTACTCTACCCTGCCCTGTCTAGTTGAATGGCTATTCGTTTAATAAAGAAAGGCAATTCCAGCTTTTGGTTCAGGCAGAGAGACCATGAGAAACCACTGACTCCTTGATTCTTTCCTGACTGGCTTGTTTATTAATCCTTCGCCGCTACCCTGCTGCTTCAGACCCGTCTGCCTGGGTCGGAAATACAGTGCCTCGGGTGATCTCACAACTCATGGATTTTATTTTTATTTTTATTTCTTTTGGTTTTTGTTTTTTGGGTCACACCCAGCAGCACTCAGGGTTCCTCCTGGTTCTATGCTCAGAAATTGCTCCTGACAGGCTCAGGGGACCACATGGGATGTCGGGATTCGAACCGCCGTCCTTCTGCATGCAAGGCAAACGCCCTACCTCCATGCTATTTCTCCGGCCCCTCATGGATTTTATTTTACATTTGGACCCTGTGGTGCCAGAAATCAAACCTGGGTCAGGCACACCCAGACCTGGTTTTATATATATTAGTTTTATATATTTTAGAGGGAGGCTACACCCAGCAGAACACAGGAGTCACTCCTGGCTCTGTGCTTAGGAATCACTCATGGCAGGCTAGGGGCACAATATGGGATGCCAAGTATTGAAGCCGGGTCAGCTGTGTGTAAGGCAAATTCTTTTCGGGCTGTGCTATCACTCTGGTCACCCCCAGAGACTCATTTTAAAGAATTGACTGTTGGGAGCTGAAAACTCAGTCTATCTGGGGAGAGTGGGGCAGAAAGGCCTGAGGTTGGAGCCCCCTGAGATTAGCGGCCCCCAAAGTTATAGCTCTCTGAGGTTCGGGTCCCTCGAGGTTAGAAACCCCAAGGCCACTGCCTTCCTTGGGGACACAGTCGGAGGCCACTTGGCTCTTCAGTTCTCTGTACCCAAATCCATATTTAAGGGGCACGTCTCCCATGCCATGGAGAGCATTCCTGTGCCCTGGCAACTCTCCACCTGGCCCAGGATGCTCGAGCCCTCAGGACCACTACTGGCTTCTGGGTGGTCCCTGACCCTTTCTGGTCCAGTGGGTTCCCTGAGCTCGATCTGCTGGGTGCTCTTTGGACCTGGAGTCTCTCCCTGTGGAGATGAGACACACGGAGCCTTGATTGGGATTTGGGGCTCGGAGGCAGGCAAGGATGGGGGAGGGGGGTAAAAATTAGGGCCAGAGCCAGAAGAGACCTTAACAGAATAGCAAGTGGGTGGTGGTGCCCAAGGTGATAACGTAGCTGGGAGGGCGCTTGCCTTGCACCTGGCTGATCGGGGTTCTAGTCCCTGGACCCCAATATAGTCCTTGAGCACCACCAGGAGTGATTTCTGAGCACAAAGCAAGGAGAAAGTACCACTTGCATATCTGAGCACTGCTGAGTATGACCCAAAAACCAAGCCAAAGAAGAGCAGTGAGGGCCAGGGTGGGGCACACGAAGGCCTGCGGGACTCCTGTCTGTGACACCTGCCTGTCTGTGGAATATCTGTGTGTCTGTGGCAGCAAAAGTGTGTATGTATGGGGGGTGGGGATGGAGAAGAGGGGACAGGGCCTAGGAGTGGGAATGATGGGGACAAGAGCCTGGGGGGGCAGGATAGACCCCTATTCAGGGAGCTGATGTCCAGGCATTGGGGGGGCTGAGGACAAGCATTCCTTCCACTGCCCTGCTTCCCAGTCTGTCTCTGCTGCACAGGGATGGGACATGGGATGGGGACCCCAGCCCCTGGGCCACCTCCAGACAGGACCAAACAGCCAGACCCCTGGGACCTCTGTGTTCCAATGAAACCAAACAGCAGACAAATGAGAGGGGGAGGGAGGAGAAAGAAATGGGGAGGAGGAGGAGGCGTAGGGGAGGAAGAGTTGGGTGGGTGGGTGTGGAGAGGAGGGTGAGGGAGGAGGAGGGCTCGACGTGGGGAAGAGGGGGAGAGGGCGTGTCAGGCGAGAAACCAGCTGACTTACGTGAGCACATAGTTAACACTCACGATGCAGTGGGGCCTGGACGAGCGGCTGTTGTGCACCACGGTGGCGTAGCTCTGCACCCACACCCAGCCGCCCAGCTTGGACAGCAGCCGATAGTACTATCTGTGTCACCTGGCCCTTCACCAGCACTACAGGACGAGAGGACGGACGCTGAGTGTGAGAACGGAGCCCACGAGCCCCGAAGCCTAGCACTGTGTCCTTCTGATCTGGGTCCTTCAGGACCCTTTAGGGACACTAGTGGAAGGTGTTGGCCTTGCCCAGGGTTCAAGCCCTGCCAGGAGTGATCCCAGGCCTGGGCCCAAAACAAAGAAACAGGGCCAGAGTGGTAGCACAGAAGTCTGGCATTTGCTTTGCACGCAGCTGACCCAGGATGGATGCAAGTTCTATCCCATATGGTCCCCTGAGCCTGCCAGGAGTGATTTCTGAGCACAGAGCCAGGAATAACCCCTGAGCGCCGCTGGGTATGGCCCCAAACAAACAAACAAACAAACAAAAAAGAATCAAAAGCACACTTGGTACTGAGTTTGGGGGAAGAGTTCAGTGGCTTCAGTTTGGTGCTGGCAGGCACTTGTCCTATTACCTCACCCAGTAGAATTGCAAGTGACCCCCAAAACAGAACAAAATACTGATAGTCCCCCCTGCTTTTTTTTCACATGCACATCCTTACTTCACTTCTGCAGGAGGTGTACCAGATCCCCCCATTACCCAGAGTGACTGCCCTGTCAAGGGTTGGATAGCAGCTTCCGAAAGTTCTGCGGCTTCATCTGCAACGGGGACTGAATCGACTTTTAGAGGGTACTTGTACCATTTGTTTCTGGCCTCCAAGAAATGGGCATGGTCAAACTCAGGCTCAATAGCATCAGTGGGTTTGTGGTGGGGGGGGGCTTGTCTCACCTTCAGAAATGCTTATTTCAGTGACCTGAGCAATAGCACAGTGGGGAGTGCATTTGCCTTGCGCATGACCAACCTGAATTCGATCCCCAGCATCCCATAGGGTACCCTGAGCACCATCAGGAGTGATTCCTGAGTGCAGAGCCAGGAGGAACCCCTAAGTGCCGCTGGGTATGGGCCAGAAAACCAAAAAGCAAATAAATTCATTTAATTTAAACCAGACCCAGATAAATTGTACAGGGATTAAGGCCTTGTATGAAGCTGACCTCAAGCCCTGGCACCCCATATGGTCCCTTGGGCACCCACAGGAGAGAGCACAGTTAGGAGTAAGCCCTGAACACTGCCTGGTGCAGTCTAAATGCAAAGAAAGGGAAAAAAAAGACTCACTCTCAAACCCTAAAATCCTCTCTGCAGCATCAAGCATGCCCAGCTCTTTCTTTTGCTTCCTTTCCCTGAACTTTCACCTTTCATTTCTTCGCAAATATCCACCAAGCCTGGTTGTAATCGGCATCGACGAGGTCCCAGGAGGCTGCTGCACCCAAGCGGTCCCTCTGCCGAGCCCCAAGACAGATGTGACCTGGATTCCATTTTCTGGAACTTTCCCCAAGACGAGCCCGGGTGAGGCTGAGTTAAGGAGACCAGACAAGCACCGAGGTCTTGTTTTCCTTCTCACTGACCCCGTACGAAACTCTGGCGGCTTAGACACAACAATCTTGGCTTTGCTCTGGCTGCTGGGCCCACGTCCTGTCGATCTTCATTAGTCATCTGGGATGGACCCAATTCTGCCCTGTTAGCAGGGAGGAAGGCCCCGCTGATGGTGATACCCGAAGAGGCCCCCAAGATGCCCAGTTCTTACTTCCTGTTCTTCCTGCACTTCTGCCGTGGAGGTTTCCAACTAAAGTCTCGCATGATCCTGGCCTATGTGGATACTCACCAGTGAGTGAAAATTCCTGTCTGGGACAGTGATTTCTGGCGTCTTTTTTTCTGGGGAATCTAGTGTTTCTGGCCTTGAAGCCAGGCTCTGAGGAGCAGTGGGGAATATGTGAGGTTCCCACTGCCCTGAGCAGTTTCTGGCACCCAAGAGTAAGAGGTAATGTGGAGTTGTCCAACAGTTGGGTGCATGAAACAGCCTTCCACGAGGAAAGCTGCAGGAAGTAGAATGGTTCCTAGCTAACTCGATGTCTCAGACCTGGTGTGAGGGGGACAAATTTTGCATTAAGAACCCTCAAGTTTGATCCTCGGTACCTCAAGGCACTGATGGGTATAGCTCCCCCAAAAAACACAGAGGCAAGAAAGCTGGCAAGTGTAGACTGGCTAGATTTAGGGGGAGAGGATCTGTTGGGTGCTTGCAGGTTCTCCTCATGACCCCCTTTCAGATCCCGTACCCCTTAAGTCTACACCCTAATCCAGGCTACACCTGTGATCCCAGCTGGGTGCTGCTGAGGTCAAGCCAAGCTAGAGGAAGAGAAGCAAAAGCTCAGGGGAGAATTTCCCCAAGAGCCATATTGTCCAGAGTGGCCATGTGTGGAGTTGAAGCAATAGCACAGCGGGGAGGGCATTTGCCTTTCATGTGGTTTACCTAGGTTCGATCCCAGGCATCCCTTATGAACTTGACAGGAGTAATTTCTGAGCACAGAGCCAAGAGTAAAACCTAAGAGCCACAGGGTGTGACCCAAACATTAAAAAAAAAAAGGCAAAGTGACCATACATGAGGGACTGAACCCCCTGGAAGACCTCCTGGACTCCAGTCTGCAGGGTGATATCTCTGAGAGCTCAAGGCTGTGGTCTACACCACTTTCTGGGGCTTCTCTTTCTAGGCTGCAGGATTCTCCAACAGAAACCCATGGAGCTTGGAGAGATGGGCACACTGAACCCCACAGGGCTTGGAGCAGTGACTAGAATGAACCCCTTTGTGGAGGCTGCAGGAGAGAGAGGGACCCCTTCTCCCTGTGTCACAATCTCTCCCAGCAGCAGATGGGCAGTGCCAGGGTCCTGTCTTGAGCCCTCTGTGTCTGGGCCCTTGGCCGTGTGCAGATCCTGCCTGCCCAGACTCGTACTCTGGGGACTCTCTCAGGTGACCCCAGACCCTGCCACTCACCAATGCCCACACTGCCCCTCTCAGCTCAGCTGGGCTGGTGCCTCCAACATCCCCAGGGCCATGTGTGCTCCCCAAACTTCTTCCCATCAATTCCTCCCTGAAGCAGCCCAAGTTTTGTGCCTGTCTAATACTCTCATTGATATTATTTTGATCAGTTCCCCCCTTGAGAAAAGCTAGGGCAGTCCCCAGCTGAGAAAGTATCTTCTTCAGAGTCCTGGCTCTCCTAGCCCCCCATCATTCTGTGGGTGCAGCCCGAATCCCCAGGTGAGCTGAGATGGCTTTTCCCTCATGGGCCTCCCCAGACCTCACAGTGAACCCCCAACCCTGGCCTGACCGGTGCCTGCTCGCAAGTGCAGGACACGAGCCTGGCAACTCTGCCCGGTGCTCCCTGGCGCTACCAGCAAACCATGCAGCCAGGTGGCACGTACCACAACCAGAGTAGGGAAAGGTGAGCTTGTGTATGAGGACTGCAGCTAGAGGAGAGAGAGCACAGGAGAGCACCAAACCTGAACAAGGGATGCCACGGGGTGGAGGGATCACAATCACAGTGATAATGAAGGTAAAGGAAGGAGGGGAAGAAAGCAGAGGGCCGGAGATACAGCCCAGCAGGGAGGGCGTTTGCCTTGCATGTGGCCAACTGGATTCAATCTCTGGCCTCCCATAGGGTCCCCTAAACCTGCCAGGAGTAATTTCTGAGCTCAGAGCCATGAGTAAGTTGAGCGCTGTCAGGTGTGGCTCAAAAAGAAAAAAGGAGAGAATGTCTGTTGTTCCTGGAGAACAGGAGCTGGTGGTCTCATTGTCCCTACATGGAGCCCCCTGGCCTGAGGTCTTTTAACTCGGCTCTCGCAGGCAGTGGGCAGGAAACAGGTGGGGTATCCAAGACTCTCGCTGTTCCGATGTTCCTTGTAAAAGGTTCTGGGGATCCCTGCATGGATGTGATCTGTGTGGGGAACTCAGGAAGACAGCCCAGTCCTGGGGTGTTCTCCTGCCATGCAGCCCAGGTCAGTCCCATGGCCACGCTGAGCATTCTCCCTCCCCTGTCCATTCAAGCCTCCTATAGATATAGGGAAGGCCTGGACTCCACATTTGTTACACAGACCTACAAGCTCAGCTATGCCCCAGTCAGGACCAAGAACAACCAGGTTCTGGTTGTTCAATTTGTGTCAAATCCTCTGACACCAGAATCTGGCTGTCAGACATGGGGGCAGAACATGTCTGTCTAGTAGCTGTGTCTCCATGTGTCAAGATACTCAGGGGTGGAGGGCCCAGATCTGTGCCTGAGGTCCCAGGCCTCCGCCTGTGACAGCAAGGGGGTGGCCAGCTGTGTCCTCCCAAATAGCCATGCCCGGGGTGTGTAGGTCTCAGCTAACACTAAGCACCCAGGCCAGAAGGCCAGCCACAAGGAGATGGCCCAGATCTGCTGTGCCTCTAATGATACAGCGACTTATCCTGAGCCCACACTCAGCCAAGCAGGGAGCCCCACTCCAGCTTTAGTGGCTCCTCCCCACATCTGCACCCCATATCCAGCCATGCCCAAGGGGATGAGTTATTCCGCGCCAGCCCTGGGGTCTGGATTCTAGACGCTGCCATTTCTGTCCTCGTCGCCATGACGAAGAACCACGCCCCAATCCAGATGTGGCCCAGACGGGCCTCTGTGGGCAGATCAGGTCCAGGACTGTGAATTCACGCTTGCCACGGGCTCCCAGTGGTCAGGGGCTGAGAGCTGGCTGGGTCCGGCTCCCCGTTCTGCTGCCTCCTTGTGACCTTGGTCAAGAGGCTTAACCTTTCTGCATCTCAGCATCCTCAGCAAGAAATCTTGTGAACATGAGAACCACCCTACACACACACACACACACACACACACACACACACACACACACACACACACACTTTAAACCCCAGTAAGAACTCCGGAAGCCTCGATTTCTCTCCCATTCTTTCCTCTATTGCCAGAAGGCATCCAGACAATTTAGAAAAATAATTCAGCCTCCTGGATTAGAGTAATGGCACAGCAGGGAGTGCATGTGCCTTGCACACGGCCAATCCGGGTTCAATTCCCGGCATCCCATATAGCTCTTGAGTCTGCCAGGAGTGATTCAGAGTGCAGAGCCAAGGGTAACCCCCTTAGTGTCACTGGGTGCATCCCCAAAACAAAAACAAAGCAAAACAATTAAAAAAAAAAGACACCTCCAAACCAAAACCTCAGCCTCCAAATATAAATGTGAGAAGCCAACAGTGCTCAGATACCAATCAGCACCCAGATCCCTTGCATGGGGGTTCACCGGAAGGGGAAGCTGGGCTGATGAGTAGTGGGGTAACTTAATTGTGGGTGGGGTGCACAGAACTATGTGCCTATGCACTATGCCGAATTCTCACCCAGAACTGGGGGAACCCAGGGGATGGGGTACTCACACAGATGGTGAGCGTAGCGCAGGTGAAACACGTCGCAGCCATGCACGTGGTGGTAGAGGGTCTTCTCGATCAGGTCCTGGGGCTCGTACCCTGTCAGCTCGGTCACCCTGGGATGGGGTTTAGAAGGGGGCACAGAGGCGGGTGAGAGGCCGCCCCACAGCTCCCTTGCATCCCACCTCCGCCAGCCCCTGGTGGAGTGCTTTTCCTTTAAACTAATATTGGTTTTGCTAACTACTCGAGTGCTAAAAGGCTGGGAGGGCAAGTGTTGACTTTGGAAAGGGAGAATGACCTTTTTTACAAGGAGAAAGTCTTTGAAACGCAGCCCCGGGCAGGATGTAGCCCCAATCCGCAGGCAGCGATGTTGGCCAGGTCTTCAGGAACCACCGTGAGGGCTGAGAATGCACCCTTTGTCCAGGGCAGCCTGGGAGGCTGTGGAAGACTGGCCTGGGCTTCTCCGGCGGGGAGAAAGGCCTCCCTGAGGGAGGGGACCCCACTTTATGGGGTCCTGGTGCAGAGACCATCTCTGGGTTTGTTTTGGTTGATGACTGTGGCAAAGCTGCACCATATTGAAAGACCCTTTTGACTATTTCTGCATGAATTCCTTACCGATGAACATCTCTGTTTCCAGGACCTTTTCAGCATCCTAACCTAGAATTGTTTCCCATGGCAGAGATTTCCCCATCTCGTGTGTGTGTGTGTGTGTGTGTGTGTGTGTGTGTGTGTGTGTGTGTGTAGGTTGGGCCACATTCAGTGGAGCTCAGGGATTACTCCTGGCTCTGTGCTCAGATATTACTCCTGGTAATGCTCAAGGGACCCTATGGGATACCAGGGATCGAACCCAGGTCAGGCACATGCAAGGCAAATGCCCTATCTGCTGTGCTATTACTCTGGCCCCCACAAGGCTTTTTTTTGAAGAGTCATATCCTATTGTGCTCAAGGCTCACTCCTGGCTCTGTGCTCAGAAATCACTCCTGGAAGGCTCGGGAAGACCCTATGGGATGCTGGGGATCAAACCCGTATTGACTGCATGTAAGGAAAGCATCTTCCTGCTGTGCTGTCCCTCCAGGTGAGACTCCATTTCCAGCTCACTATGATAAATAAAGCAGGTCTCCATGGCCCAGAAGACAGCACCCCTGTTTTCTTTGTTTTGTTTGTTTGTTTGTTTGTTTTGTTCCTACAGGCCTTGGGTGCTGGACCCCTCATTTCAATTCTGTAAAAAAAAAAAATGCTTCCCTGCTCCCAGACTCCACAAAACACTTGGGCCATGCGAAGCCTCATCTAAAGCTCAGGCTGGTGTGTTGGAGCTGAGAGTCCAGGGCCCAGGGCAGAGGAAGGAGGGGTGTGGAGGGTCCCTGGGGGTCCTGTAGGAGTTGTTTTTTTCTGGGCACATTTCCAGGATGTCCAAGACAGGAAGGAGGCCGACGAAGGTGGGTGGGAAGGGGTATGGTCCTGAGCTCTTTGGGGGCTTCCAGGACGTGTCTGAGGCCCTCCCAGACCTCCATGCCCCGCCTGAGTCTGATTTCCCTGATGGGGGTTCTAATGCCTTGTGTCCCCCAGAAGAAAACCAGGCCCCTCCGTGCACAGGAGGAAAGAGGCCCTGGAATGTCAAAGAATCAGGAGCACGTGGCTCCTGATATTGGGGGTGCTGGCAGGGTGCCCTGGGGTCTCTCCAGACCTCCGGAGTCTGAAGCCCTGCCAAAGGCTGAGCCAACCCCAAATTTTGCCAGGCTCACCCATCCTTAGCTAAAACACCAGCTGCGGTTTCAAAGAGCAACAACCCGAGCTGGTGAGGTGGCGCTAGAGCTAAGGTGTCTGCCTTGCAAATGCTAGCCAAGGAAGGACGGAGGTTGGATCCCCCAGCGTCCCAAGCCAGGGGCAATTTCTGAGCGCTTAGCCAGGAGTAACCCCTGAGCATCAAACTGGTGTGGCCCGAAAAACCAAAAAAAAAAAAGAGAGAATGTTCAAAGAGCAACAACCACAAGGCCCTGGGGATCAGAACTTCCGGGCAAGCCGAGTTAAGGTGGTCAGGGGTCAGGCAAAGTGGGAACATCCGCGTGGCCATCCCCTCCAGGGCCCCTAGCCTGGTTCCTGGGTCACCCCTCACCCCAGGTCTGGGCACAGAGATTGACAAGTCCTGGGTTCCAAGGGTCTCTCTCTCTCTCCAAGCCACTCAGGTTGCATGGGAGCTAGTGGGTCCTCCAGAACCTTTTGACGCCCTCATACCCCTTCCTCATATTCAGGAAAATCCTCGATCTGCTAGAAACTTCTGAAAGGTCTTTTATGGGAAGATAGCAAGTGCCTCCAGGAACGGCTGGCTGCCTTTCTGTTCCACTCACTTTTCAAGGGAGGTCTACAGCCTTCCCTGTGAGGCATGGGATGTTGGGTGCATTGACACAGGGCCTCCAAGCCCACCCTCAAAGCAACCGACCTCTGAGCTAGTCTGCACCTCCTCTGGGCATTTTGGCTTTTTAGAGTACTAAGGTGCTGGAGCAGGCCTCAAGTTTCTCCCCCTCACCCTGGCTCCCCTGGGTCTCAGGTGTGTGTTTGTGGGTGGCTAGAATCTCCAAGGAAACATGAATAGAAAGAAGATGGTCAGTTCCTCTACTTCCTGAGGGAAGGAGCTGGACATGGGAGGTGATGGGAGGACTCTCTCCAAAGTGCTCAGAGGTTCTGACTCTGCAGGACTGATTTCTAGCCACACCCCAAAGCTTCCTTATCCCTTTCCTGCAGTGGGAGCCAAGGCCCCCCTCTGGCTATAGGTGTTGCCCCCACCCCCATCTGCACTGCTGGGGAGCAGCAGGAGGTTGTGGGGGTGCTGCTTTGCTCAGCCCTCCTTGTAGTGGTGTGAGAGGCATTAATGCCAGACTCAAGGAATTTCAGTCTCTGTCTCCCCATTATTGGCTAAGTTCATGTTTTTTTCTCTCTAATAAAAGGTGATCAAGATCAATTTTAGATCATGTATCATTTACCCCAGTCAAGTGAAATGTTTTATATATATATATATATATATATATATATATATATATATATATATATATATATATATAGTGCTCGGGACAGTGCAGTGGGGACGGTGTTTACCAACCTGAATTTGAACCCTGGCATCCCATAGGCTGCCTGGAGCCATGCCAGAAATGAGCACAGAGCCAGGAATTAAGCCCTGAGCACTCTAGGTATACCCCCCAGTTAAAAAAAAAAATGATGTTAAAGGGCTGGAGTGATAGCACAGTGAAGAGGGCATTTGCCTTGCATGTGGCCAACCAGAATTCGATCTTCTGCATCCCATATGTTCCTCGAGGCGCCAGGAGTGATGCTTGAGCACAGAGCCTAGAGAACCTTACCCCCGAGTACTGCCAGTTGTGGCCCAAAAATAAACAAACAAAATATGATGTTAAAAAAGAAAACATGAAGACTATACTTTCAAGGATCATTTCTATAGTATGTGACTAGAGAAGTTTCTCTGATCATGTAGAGCACCCAAAGCCACGAGGACAAATCAGAGCGTCCTCTCCTGAGCGTGAAGCCGGCTCTAGGTGTCGCTTCTGCGACTGCCTTTTGCCATTGATGATCGTTCTTCCCTTACTTTGGAAGGGGTAGAGGAAGAGGATGCAGTCTGAGTGGTAAAAAAAAGAAAGAAAGAAAGAAAGAAAGAAAGAAAGAAAGAAAGAAAGAAAGAAAGAAAGAAAGAAAGAAAGAAAGAAAGAAAGAAAGAAAGAAAGAAAGAAAGAAAGAAAACAAGGGGCTGGAGAGATAGCACAGCAGTAGGGCTCTTGCCTTGCGTGCGGCCAACCCAGAAGGGATGGTGGTTCGAATGCTGGCATCCCATATGGTCCCCGGAGCCTGCCAGGAGCAATTTCAGAGCACAGAGCCAGGAGTAACCTCTGAGCATTGCCAGGTGTGACCCAAAAACTTAAAAAAAGAAAACAAGAAAACATGGGGTCAGAGTGGTGGCACAAGAGTAGGGCGTTAGCCTTGCACTAGGCTGAACCAGGACAAACCTGGGTTCAGTCCCCAGCATCCCATATGGTCCTCCGAACCAGGAGCACATAGCCAGGAGTAACTCCTGAGTGTCACTGGGTATGGCCTAAAAACAAAAACAAAAACAAAAACAGAAACAAAAAAAGGAAAGAAAACAAAAAAAAAGGAAAGAAAAGATAAGAAAAAAACATTTTGGTAATAAAGTGAAAATTATGATAGTTTCCGAACAAACATGAAACCCAAATATAAGAGAACAAAAGCAGCTAAGGCATTTGCCTTGCACGCAGCTCAGCCCGTTTGGTCCCCAGCATCCCAGATGGTCCCAGGAGTGACCCATGAACACAGAGCAGGAGTTATCCCTGAGTTGCCTCAGCTCCTAGCTCTGTTCCCAGCCCAGTTTTACTTGTTCACAGCTACAGCTGACCCTCGGGCTCAGGGCCTGGCACCTCCCGAGAGTGAACCCTAAATTCCTGCACTCAATCTGGTTCCAACCCAGCTGTTACACAGACCTCTGTTGGGTCAGTCCAGAAACTGGACCAACTCCCAGGACCCCGGCCACCACCACCACCCGCTACTGCTACTCACTGACCCTCCGGAAACTGGCCCTGGCCCTGCTGGTCTCCCGAAAGCGCGGGAGCTCACCTGGAGTCCAGGAAGATGAGCTTGAGGTCCAGGCTGGCCCGGAACATGAACATGTTGCTGTGCAGCTTGATCTCGGTGATGGCGCTGGGCGGCAGCGACTGGCCCACGGCCACCAGCCCCACGATCTGGTAGCAGGAGTCGTACAGCGGCATGTCCAGCACGTACTGCCTGATCTTCAGGTAGCCGCTGCAGTGGATCACCTACGAGGCACGGCCGGGAGGGCTCAGGGTGGAGAGGCCACTCCAGGCCACAGCATGTCTCCCTGCCCTGCACCTGCAGGACTCTCTGATGTGGGCACATTTGTGCAACCACCTGGTCCTGCAACACTCTGACCCCATTCTTCCTTCCTTTTCCCTTCCCTTCCTTTGTTTCCTTCGTGTTCCTTCCTTCTTCCTTTTTCATCCCTTCCTTCCTTTCTTCTTCCCTCCCTCCTCCTGATCTCCCTCTCTCCCTCCTCCCTTTCTTCCTTTCTTCCCTTCCTCCTTCCTTTCTTCCCTCTTTCCTTCTTTCCTTGCTCTTCTTCCTTCCTCTTCCTCTCCTCTTCCCTCCTTCCTCTTTCCTCTTCTCTTGCCTTCCTTCCTCTTTTCCTTCTTCTTCCTTCCTCCTCCTCTCCTTCTCTCCTCCTCCCTCCTCCTTCCTCCTCCCTCCCTCCTCCCTCCTCCCTCCCTCCCTCCCCCTCCCTCCCTCCCTCCCTCCCTCCCTCCCTCCCCTCCCTCCCTCCCTCCTCCCTCCCTCCTCTCTCCCTCCCTCCCTCCTTCCTTCCTTCCTTCCTTCCTTCCTTCCTTCCTTCTTCCTTCCTTCCTTCCTTCCTTCCTTCCTTCCTTCCTTCCTTCCTTCCTTCCTTCCTTCCTTCCTTCCATTTGGTCTTTGCGCCACAGCAGGCGGTGCTTAGGGTTTACCCCATGTACACCTCAGGGGATCATGTACTGGGGGTCAAACCCAGGTCAGTCACATGCAGGCAAACACCTCCCTGCTGTGTTCTGGCTCCAGTTCCTCATTTTCTTCCTTAGGAAACAAACTCATTGAGAAGTGTAAAAGGTTGATGATGGGAGCCAGAGCAATAGTACAGCAGGGAGGGCGGCTTACTTTGCACGCAGCTGACCCAAGTTCGATCCACCAGGAGTGATCCCTGAGTGCAGAGCCAGGAGTATCCCCTAAGCGTGACTGGGTGTGGCCCCAGGAAAATAAAACAGAAACAAATAAAGAGTTGTAAGGGCTGGGCTGATAACTTCAGGTGCTGGCCCAGGCTTTGATGTGGGAGGTCTGGGTTTGGATCCAGGCACCACAATGTCCCCTGAGCACCACCAGCAGTGACCCCCATGCCAGGAGTAATTCAGGAACACTGCCAGGTGTGAGGTCCCTATAACCCCCAATAGAAGGAACCACTCCTACATGAGCTCAGTGCCAAGTTCCAATTAGCTGCCCACACTGTAATCTGGGGAGCTGATTATTTGTTCTCCATTACTAACTTTAGTGGCTGTCTTGGGCACCATCTTCCTCAGGGCCTGAATGTTGGACATCTGCTAGCTTGACATCATATGACTTTATTTTCTTTTGTTCTTGACCCACACCTGGCAGTGCTGGGGTAGTGGCCGCTCCTGGTGAGGCACTTGTGGGACCCATAGGTTCTGCATGCAAAGCACATGTCAACCCCTGAGCCTCCACCTGACATGTTCTACCACTCCAGAGAATTGAGAATTCTAAACAGAATTATTTTCCTGGCTGGAGAGATACCAGAGCAGAGCCCATCAAGCAGTTGCCTTGCTCCTGGCCACCAGCCAAGCTCTAGCCCCTCACCCCATATGGTGTTCTGCATCCCGCTGGGAATGATTCTGGGGCACAGACCCGAAAGTATGAAAACCCTGAGCTTTTCCTGGTATGGCCCCCAAAACGCAAATGGCAACAAGAAAGGACCAGAGTTGAGGCCTGGATCCATTCACTATGGCGGAAATCTCAGGCCTGAGACTCCAGAAGGATCCTCACTCTCTCCCAACCCAAATGGGCAAGTATGAAAGGGGTCCCCTAAAGTGGAGAGCTGAGTGATGCAGAGTGTAAGAGCTCAGGGCAACCTGGAGGAGGAGGGGACTGGAAAGAGGGAAAGAAAGAGAAAAGGGAGATGGGGAGAGGCTGAGAGGGGAGGGCAGGGGAAGCACTGGAGGGAGTAAGGGTCAGGGAGGGGACTGGCTGGGGTTACATTGGACATTCCACAGAAGACACAAAGTTCATCCCCATTTCTTGCATACACCCCTACAATAGGTCCCAGCATCCCTCCCCAGTGAAGGCCCAGCCCTCCAGGGTTTGTTTTTTTGTTTCTTCTTTGTCAGAGGCCAAGAGAGAGGGAGAAAGAAGAGAAAAAAGGAGCGAGAAGAGGAAGAAAGGGAGAAGGTAAGTGGAAAAGAGAGAAAAACAGAAAAGCCCTCCAGGTTTTTTTTGTTTTTGTTTTTGTTTTTTAGGCCACACCTGGTGATGCTCAGGGGTTACTCCTGGCTATGTGCTCAGAAATTGCTCCTGGCTTGGGGGACCTTATGGGACGCTGTGAGATTGAACCACGGTCTGTCCTAGATCAGCCACGTGCAAGGCAAATGCTTTACCGCTGTGCACTGCTCCGGCCCCTGGGTCTGTCTTTTTTGAGGGAACCAGTCTTTCTATCATTTTTGGAAGTGGCATGGCGAATCAGCTGGGGACCCCCTGCAACTTGCCCTTCCCTCAGGCTGTCCTATGAGGTCACCTTCCACCCTGCCAAGGGGCCTGGGGTGCCCTGCTCCCCAATTCCCAGTAGCTGGAGGCTGTGGGAAAGGTGGCCAGGAGTGAACCCCACTCTGCCTGAACCTATGCCCTCCCCCATGTCTCCTTCCCCTTTTCAGCTCCTGTCCTGGTGTAAGGCAGGGTTATGGGCTACCTTCAAGCAGCACAATCCCCCACAGCAGCCTGGGTCAGTTCTACTGGAGCTGTTCACCCCCATTTGGCCAGCCTGTCTACTCCAGAACATCCCCGAATCCTCTGGGAAACTCAAGGGTCAACCCCGAGAACATAATGATTTCTTTTGTTTGTTTGGTTTTTGGGCCACACTCGGTGGTGCTCAGGATTATCTGGCTCTGCACTCAGGAATCACCCCTGGCATGCTAGGGGGACCTTATGGGATGCCAGGGATTCGAACCCAAGTCAACTGCTTGCAAGGCAAATGCCCTACCCATTGTGCTATGGCTTAGGCCCCATGATACTACTATTCTTGGTCCCACACAACCAAGCATCATCCCTTGGGGGGGTGGCACTGGGTCAGGGACCTGTCTGCCCTTGGGGACGGACTCAGGCCCCACCTTGTATCCGCTGCAAGTCAATCCTGCGTTCCTCTTGGCCAGCACGCACTTCATTCTCAGGAAGAAGGAGCGTTCCATCTCGTACTCTGCAAAGAGGGGCTTGGTCACACCACCACCTGAGCCCAGCAGCCCCATCACAGTGGCTGGGAGAGCTGCCCATGGCCGGGGCAGGAAGTCGCTGACCTCAGGGCAGGTCCCAGACTCTGAGTCCACCACTGGGCTAGCAGGGAGGTGCTGGAAATCATCCACCCAGACTTGACCCATTCACTTCCCGGGGGACAATTGGGTAGGCGGACACATGGGTATCCTCCTGGCACCGCCACCAGCTGTGCCCAACAGAACTGGGTGCAGAATTTACACATTACTTGAGAGCCTGTGTCCCCTCCAGAGACTCAAATGAGCCTTTCTGTTTGAGGGTGATATTTATGCAAGAAAACTCCACTGGCTTCTTTTCTTGTGTGTGGGAATTCAGGGTCACTTGTGGCACTGCTCAGGGGTTACTCCTGAATGTGCTCAGGAATCTCTCCTGGCAGGTACAAGGGACCCTATGGGATGCTGAAGATCGAACCCAGGTTGACTGTGTGCAAGGCAAATGCCCAACCTGCTGTGCTATCGTTTTTGACCCCCATATGATTGCTTTAACTGCCTTTAGGGCAAGTGTGGCTTGAACCTCTCTGATGCCCATCACCCCATTCCCCAACTTCCTGTGTAATCTGACCTGATGGTAAGACCTTCCCATTTCTGGGAGGGGGGGTCTTTGGGAGGTAACAAAAGGATTGCCTCAGGGGTGTAAAGAGGATTGAGGAGAGATTCAGGAAGAAGCAGCAGGAGAGGTTGGCAGGATTGAGGAAGAAGAAACTGATTGAGATGGCAGGGCAGCTGAAGAGAACGTGCTTAGAAGGTTAGATTAAAGGCCACATATGTGGCGTCTATCCTAACCTTTTAAGCAGGCTCCATTAGCTGCCCGGAACTTAAACCTGTCCCTGATATCTCTCCATGCTGCTAGCCTCTTTATAAATCCTCTTTATATCCCTGAGGCAATCCTTTTGTTACCTACCAAGGAACCCCCCAGAAATGGGCTGGTCTTACCATCAGGTAAGGTTACACAGGAAGATGGGGGGATGGGGTGACAGGTGCCCACCTTGGGAGAGGACAGAGGTGGCTCAGTACCCATTGGTCACCTGGGCACACCTAAAGCTGGACTTCAACCTCCATGATTGAACATCATAGAGTACTTTTTTCTTTTGGGGCCACACTCAGTGGCACTCAGGGCTTACTCCTGGCTCTTTGCTCAGGAATCACTCCTGGCGTTGCGCAGGGGACCACATGAGATCCCAAGGATCGAATCCATGCCGTGCAAAGCAAATACCTTCCCTAGTGTGCTATTGTTCTAGCCCCTCGAACAAAGTTCTTGCCTGCTCAGCCATGTTGCCAACCTGCCTGGCCACTCCCACCGCAGAGGCCTTGCCCTAGACCTGTGCAGAAGCCTAACCCTTTGGACACTTTTGGGCAGAAGCAGCGGACCTGCTTTCCTCTTCCATTGATGCCCGAGGTGACAGTGCTGCGGAGAGGCCAGAGCAGGCCCAGCCGCCCGCAAGGTACCCCTCCTTCCAGCTTTGCCAGGGCAGATACCTTGCAGCAAATGGTGGTGCAGGGGCTGATGCACGGCCAGGACCGCAGTCATCTCGTCATGATCAGACGGATGGATGTACTCGTAAATGCTGTTACCTGTCAGCTCCACCTGCAGTACAGGACAGGGTGTGGTCAGAGATGGGGCGTGGTCAGAGAGGCTGGGGGTAGGGTGGCTTGGGAGCAGAACCCCCAACTGCCACAGCAAATGCCCTAGGAGAGCACAGAACTCAGAGCCTGACTCTTCCAGGCTGTGGGTTCGGGTTCAAGTGCCGCCAGGTGCTCCAAGCTGACAGTTCTGCTGAGGTCAGCTCTCCAGGTAGGTCCCACTGCCTCCGCTGCCTGGAATGTGCAAGTTTCCATGTGACCAGAGAAAGTATCATGGCCCAGAAAGTGTGGACCCCTGGGATGTCTGTCACAAAGAAAAGGAAGGCTAGGGGTGGAAATAAAAATGTTATTTCTTATTTTATATTTTTTAATGTTTGGCTTTGGGCCACACCTGGTGCTACTCAGAGGTTACTCCTGGCTCTGTGCTCAGGGATCACTCATGGAGGGGCTTAGGGACCATAGGAGATGACAGGGATCGAACCTGGTTTGTCATGTTGCAAGGCAAATGCTCTCCCCACTGTACTATTGCTTTGGTTTGCCCTTAAATTAGGGGGCCAGAAAGGTAGTATAGTGAATAGGGTACTTGCTGTGCACTAACCTAGATCTAACCCAGACTAATCCAGATCCCATCTCCAAAATTCCTATACGTCTTCTTGATCCTGCCAGGAGTAAACCTAGAGCTCAGTAAGTTGTGGCCCCAAAACAACAACAAATGCTGAACCTTAAGTCAGAAGATGTTGGGGTCTTTCCTGGAATCTTTAAAACAATTTTCCACTGAGGGGGTTGGAGAGATAGTAGAATGGGGAAAGTATTTGCCTTGCAACATGACAAACCGTTTTCCTTGCACACAGACAATCCTTGAGTGAACCCAGGAGTAAGCCCTAAGCATTGCTGGGTGTGTCCCCAAAACAAAAATCAAATAAAAAATATTGCGATGAGAGGGTGACTAATATTGCTGGGGACTCTTGGACACCCCTAGATACCCCTGGGCTATCCTGGACAGCCAGAAAACCAGCTGGACACCAGCTATCATGTTTGAGTGCTCTGAACCACACCCCTTGGGCCCTGCCCGGCCTTTCGCACGAATCTGGCACTTTTCCTGGGTGACTTAACCCCAGGTCCCCCACCCTCAGGTGCGGCAAGGTGACCCTATGACCTCGGATGGCTCCTTTGACCTTTGGGTGCCTCCCTCCTGGTGCACAGTATAGGCTGAGAGTCCCACCCCGTAAACCAGGCACAGCTGATCAGAGGTGGGGGACCGGGCTCCTGTTACTCCACTCTTAACTCTGACAACTTCTTTAAACCCTGCCTAAAGTGCCAGTTAAGTCATGGAAGTTTCTGGAAACAATCACCATAAGGGCAATGGGGCCTGGCTCCTACTTGAAGGACAATGTGGCCGGGACAACGGGCTGCAGCAGTACTCCCAGGGCAACATGGAGTGATGCCCCAAGTTTTGTGAGAACTTGCTCTTAGGGTATAGAGCTTGGATGGGGTGGGGGCAGGTGGGTAGAAGAGCATTTTCTCAGGGAGGAGGCCAAGCTAAAAGTGAAGGCGGCTATGAAGTGCCTTGCCCAGAGCCACCTCTTCACTCTTTATTTTTTGGAGGGTCGAATTTGGGCCAGATCCAGGGGTGCTCAGGGATGACTCCTGGCTCTGTCTGTGCTCAGGGATCACTCCTGGTGGTGCTCGAGGAACCATATATTGTGCTGGTGATTGAACCCAGAACTTCCTGTGTATAAATCATGTGATCTGCCTACTGACTGTTCTCTCTCTCTCTTTCATCTTAAAAAAGCTTTTAAACACTTTCCACTCATCTTAGTGATTGGTTTTTTTTTAGTTGCTATTAGTTGTTTTATTTTTTTGACCAGTAATAGATATGCTGAAGGTAGAAATTACTCCTAGTTGGGACCAGAGTGGGAAGGGCCTTTGCCTTACATGCAGCTGACCTGGGTTCCATCCCCAGCACCCCATATGATCCCCTGAAACTACCAGGAGTGATTTCTGAGCATAGAGCCAGGAGTAAAGCCTGAGTGTCTCTGAGTGTGACTGAAAAACCAAAATAAACAAAAAAAATGGAGTTACTCCTTGTGGCCGCACTTAGAAGACCATCTGGGATGCCACGGATCAAACCCAGGTCAGCCACATGCAAAGTAAGTGCTCTCTACACTGTACTATTGCTCCAACTCCATCGACTTACTATTCAAAAACAAACAAAAGTTTTGCAATTGGGTGTGGCAGGGTAGGTCTCTCTTTTGGGTCCTGTCCATAAAACAAGAGACATTGGGAACATTCCAGTTCATGCAAACTATTTTTGTTCTTAATTAAAAAAAAAAAGCAAGTAATCCTTTACATTGTTTTCCTGCAGAAGCATCTTTTACAAAACAACTTGCAAAACAGTTTCCCTAGTTCACATCACATCATAGAGGTTTGAGGCCGGGTAGTACAAGGGCAGTGCAAAGGCCGTGAAGGCCAAAGTAGGATCTTCTGAGCATGTCAGGGCCCCCCATGTCCTCCAACCCCCAACTGTCTAGGAAGCCAAAGTCTTCCAATAGCGCAAATGTTTGCAAAGAGCAAATTTTGCAAAGACACAACAGTACTGGCCTTGCCTCCGAATCATGGCTGACGTGGTCCTTCCTGCATTCACTGGATCTGCGCGTGCTTTCGAAGGAGGAAAGTAATCCGACTGCTCTCCTCCCCCCCGACCCCCAGAAAAAAATTATGGTTGTCGCCATGAAACTCCCCAGATCTCATCCATCAACCTTATTAAAACAGACCTTCACTATGATATTTCAGTTTTGGTAAAACCCTGCGAACTCCAAAATGAATGATTTTCCTACTAAGAGGGTTTTTATTTTTTTTTCTTTCCCTCCCTTCTCTTTTTAATGTTTTACTGAATAGCTTTTCCTCTTGCCAAGAAAACTTCGTATGATAAATACGGTCCTCAATGCCTCAATTCTGGGGGCGGAGGAGTCGGCCCTGGTACAAGCTGAAATGCTCACTGTCTCTGCTCCGAGTTTACTGCTGACTATGGTGAATTAGGTGTTTTAAAATAAGGTGGTTTGGATTTCAGGGTTCAAGTTAAGTCAACAAACATAAAACGCTGTCCCTTTCTCTTTATTTCAAAAGTGAAAGGATTAAGTCTTGGGCCCCCAAACAATGCCATGGCTATTTGTATGGTTCTGCTTCCGGCCACAGTCTCCAAAATTTTATTTTCCTTGATGTGTCTCATAAACAGCTATTTCCTCCATCTCTCCTCCTCCCCCCCAACACATACTACTTTTTTGGGGGGTAGGGAGAAATGTATATTAGTTACCTAGATGCAATTTAATGTATGTAGCTTTGGTTAGGAAATTGAAACCACACGGATACTTAAAAATGCCTTGGGAAGTGCAGAGAAGGTATAGAACCGTTTTCTCCTTCATATATAAGTTAATGACATCAACCCCAAAGCCATGGACGGAAACCGTTTTAAAAGCTCGTGTGGAATAATAAAGAGTGTTTTCCCAACCCATAGTGCTTCCAAATTGATAAAAAAAAAATTAGTCTCTGGAACTATTACATATTACGTCTGTGGGCATATAGAATGTTTCAGAAGTATGACTATTTCCCTGTACAGGGACTTTGGACCCAGAAGACAGACCAACTCTGTATTTCTTCACTTCTGCTACAAAAGTTATAGCTCACAAGAACTGGGTCCACAAATGGCAAAGCAAAATGAAGGGACTAAATCCTGCCCTTGGAAGTTGAGTTCTTATTTCGATACTCACCAAATACTTTCTTTGATATAAAAAAAAAAAGGGGGGAGGACTTGAGATGACTTTAAAAGAAAGCGGGGGAGACTTGCATTGAGATGGACTTCACACAGTGTAAAGGGGCCTTTAGGGCTGGAGCTGTTACTCAATTGCCTAGGGTGCAAACTTTGCTTATGGTGGCGCTGGGAGTGACCCAAATAAATAAGGAACATTTATGCTGCCAACAGGTAATTGAGCAGGTAATTGCAATACACCAGGTTGAAAAAGAAAGAAACACCATTTTGCAGTACAGTCAAGCAAATGAAGAACATCCGTGCCCTGGAAATGGCTCCCACAGAGTTTAATGATGAGTTAATGTGGAAGATGCCCGGATAATAATGGCCTGAGAGTGACTTGAAGTGCTTGGAACACTTAGGCCAGCCTCACCTACCACTCTCATGACTCACCACCAACTCTCTTTACAAGAATACTCTGGTCAGTGGGTCAAGTTGTGTTCACACTTTTCTCTCTAAGAACCTTTAGCTTCTTTTCTTTTGTTGGTATTTGGGCCACACCTGGTGACAACTCCTGGCTCTGCGCTCAGAAATCCCTCCTGGCTTAGGGAACCATATGTGACACAGGAGGATAGAACCGCAGTCTGTCCTAGATCAGCCGCGTGCAAGGCAAACACCCAACTGCTGTGCCACCGCTCTGGCCCCTAAACTTATAATGAACCTTTAATAAAAGGTAAAAATAAACCTTTAATAAAAGGTTCATTTTGATAATAATGACTCTGTTTTTGCTACTAATAAAAAATAATCTAAAGGGAGCCTCTCTACATTCTTTTTTTTTTAAAGAGTTGGCTACTTGGTATCATATTCAATATTCACTGTTTACATGAGAATAGAAAAAAAAATCAACATAGTGTGATTCTGCCTGAATGTACCTTGGGGAGTTAAGAGTAAACAGGAGGCAGATTTAAGGGGGAATGTCTGTTGACTATATAAATAGTTCACCCCAAGGACCCATCCCTGCCAGACATTTCCAATCTCTAGGTGGGATTTGGGGACCCCAGACTTTCAATCCTGCCAGGAGATGGGATGGGATGGGAGTTAGGGATGGGGAGAGACCCATCCTCTGGCAATCTGGCCCATGTTTGAAAAACATCAGCAGTTTGGTATAAAGCAGCATCCGGACTATAAGTAGCACTACAACTTGCTGGGGAGATGGTAGAGCAATGGTATCCCCCTTGGAAGACTGTGAGGCACCATTTATACTCACACTGCAGTCCAGAGGACATAAATATGCACCTGGGGCCTGACCTGAGCATCTCCCCAATATTCTGGTCCCTTTTAATTATCGTCTTGACAATTCATCTTGTTTTCCCACATACAAAGAGAAAAAGTGGAGGGAGAGAGAGAGAGAGAGAGAGAGAGAGAGAGAGAGAGAGAGAGAGAGAGAGAGAGAGAGAGAGAGAGAGAGAGAGAGAGAGAGAGAGAGAGAGGCAGAGCAGTGTGATAGGATGAGCTGGAACGTTCCAGAATGTGCTGAGTGGTTAATGGATCCTGAACACACCAAGTGACTAGGCCAGCCTGCTGTGTACTTACCAAGGACAACTCTCTGAAACCATTTTTGAGGAGTTCTAAGCTACTTCATATAGTTTTAAAAAGTCACACAAAACCGACACTTTGCCTTGCTTAACCATAACCTCAAGTGAGAGAGGAGCAAAGCCAACACATTCTTATTGAGGTTCTGGGGCCAAGGATTGGGGCCATCAATGCAAACCCCATAACGGAAGAGCTGTTTCCCTTTCACATGGACTGTGTGGAAGCCCCAAATCAAAGTGAGAATTTGTGATCTCAGTTATGCTGGATGAAACTTTTTATTTGCAAAGAGGGGAAATGTGCCGTCTGGTTTGCGACCTCTCAGAGCAATCACAGGTCTCATAATTTGTGACTAAAATAGTTCAGTGATGAAAAAACAAGGTCTCTCAGCAACAGAGGAAGTCCAGAGCAAAATCCAGGCTGGAGAGCCATGGAGAACTAGTCAAGACCCATTAGAGTTGGTACAAGCAATAAGACACTTGCCTTGCATGTGGCCAACCAGGGTTCATCCTTGCACAGGGGCCATGCTAATCTTCTCTGTATCGTTCCAATTTTAGTATATGTGCTGTCGAAGCGAGCACATGGCCAACCAGGGTTCATTCCCTGCCACTTCCTGTAGCTCCTGAAGTACAGAGCCAGGAAAAGCCCCTGAGTACTGCCAACTACTGTTCAAACCACCCATTCACCCCCACTTCCAAAAAAAAAGTCCCACCTAGATCAAGGTGGAAATGCAGAGAAGACTAAATTTTGGGGAAAATTTTTTTTTTTTTGGGTTTTTTTTTTTTTTTTTTGGGCCACACCCGGTAACGCTCAGGGGTTACTCCTGGCTATGTGCTCAGAAGTTGCTCCTGGCTTGGGGGACCATATGGGACACCGGGGGATCGAACCGCGGTCCGTCCAAGGCTAGCACAGGCAAGGCAGGCACCTTACCTTTAGCGCCACTGCCCGGGCCCCAATTTTGGGGAAAATTTTTAAAAGAAAGTTAAGAAACTGTTTAAGAACTGTAGCACATGTTTGGCAAATACAGAGATTAAGGATTTTTGTGAATGCATTATTTTGGGGGAGAAGGGGTCATACCTAGTGGTACTCAGGACTTAATACTGGCTTTATGCTTACAAATTACTCCTGGCAGGCTCAAGGACCCATATGGGATGCTGGGGATCACACTGAGGTTGGCTGTGTGCAAAGCAAGAACCCTCTCAGGCCCAGCATCACATGGCCTATGTTTTCTTAGTGGCTTTTAGCATAGCTGGGGACCACTCCCCCCACAAACCAAAAAAAAAAATCCATTTTGTACTTCCCACCCAAATTACATTCTACAAGTAATCCGGTCCCACAAGCCAGCCACTGCCAGAGTAAATTTTATCTGGGCACCTGATTTCATCAAAAAAGAGAAAAGAAAAGAAAGCACTGGAGGATTTTCATCAGAGATTCCCTTGAAAGAGCTTAGCATGAGGAATGCAGGGGCACCTTAGCCCACGTGGGCAGGGAGAAGGGGCAAACACAAATTGAAAGAGAAATTGGCAAACAACTGGCAAATTCAAAACACGATACAGTGCTGGCAAAAAAAATAAAGGGGAGAGGAGGAAATAGTATGTAACATTTTCCAAATGGGATTCCCACACCTTTCCTTTTTCCTTTCCTTTTGGTGGGGATCATACCCAGGAATCTAACCCAGGCCAACCACATGTAAGGCAGCTCCCCATTTCCTTCAGGTAGAAAACTCCACACTCATGGGGGTGGCATAGGCTAGGGTGTTTGCCTTGCACAAAGCCAACCCAGGATGGACAGTGGTTCAATTCCTGGCATCCTATATGGTCTGCTGAGCCTGGCAGGGGCAATTTCTGAGCACAGAGTCAGGAGTAACCCCTGAGTGCCGCCAGGTGTGACCCAAAAAACAAAACAGAAAAGAAAAGAAAAGAAAAGAAAAGAAAAGAAAAATCCACACTCAGTGGCATGTTTGAAGGCGAGTGCAATGCAGGGTTTTTCCTTGCTCCTCCTGGTGCGGGGGCGGGTGCATTTCCTCTAATTCTAGTGTATTTTCCATCACAATGAAAAATCAAGCACTTTGTCGCTTTATATAATGTAAAGACAGGCTTAGTCCTAACGCGTATGAGAATGAGGCTTTGATAACCATGACCCAAGCTGTTGAAATTCAAAACGTGAAAGGCAGAGTCACTAAGACTCCCCAATTCATACCCCCCTACTTAGGTACCTCACTGCCTCATCCAAGTGCTCTTTCTTTCCTCTCAGGGATGATGGATGGGTCGAGAAAAACTGGCATTATTCAAATTTCTAGAAAGGGCTGGAGAGATGGTACAGCAGATCGGACATTTGTCAGGCGCACAAATTGCTCCAACCCTGGCACCTCATATGGTCTCCCAAGCACAACCAAGAGTGAGCCCAGAGCACAGAACCAGGAGTAATTCCTGAGCACCAATGGGTATGACCCTGGCCCAAAATAAAACAATCAAAATAAACCAAAACCAAAACAAATTTTCTTGGAAAAAAAAAAAAGCACAAGTCTGAAAAGATAGTACAGCAGAGGTGAAGTTTGCATGCAGCTGACCCAGGTTTGATCTCCAATACACTACAAATGATCCACAAAGTCCTGTCAGGAATGATCACTGAGCACAGAGCCTGGGAGCAAGCTCTGAGGACCTCTATCTGTTGTTGGGCCCCCCCATTCCTCCCCCCCCAAAAAAAAACAGCAAAAAAAAAAAAATAAATGAAAATATCCAGAACCTAGCTGTTTGAAACAGTAGTAAGCAGAATTTTATGAGTTTCTATCACAAGCATATAAAATGCTTTACTGAAAGGCCCGCTGAACTGGAGAGACTCAGGAAAAATTACCCTGCATTCCACAGGAATACTCATAAATCTATACCTCTTGCCTTTCCTTACCCCTGCATGTTCTGCAGAAAACCTGCCTTCTGCTTCAGCTTTCCTCTCTCTCTCTTTTGTCACACACACAGCAACTCATAGTATCATAGTAGAACAGGCCATCTATAGTGGACTGAAAGTCTTGTGTGTGTGTTTGATATTCTGGTTATTAGCAGGGAGGTAAGTTGGGTAAATTCACATCAGGGAAGAGAAAAGCCAGGCAAACGTGAAAAAACAAACAAGAGAAGACAAAACAATCAACTCTGCAGGAACCTAGTCACTCACACACACACACACACACACACACACACACACACACACACACACACACACACACACACAGACTCTTTCCAATCCACAATCCACAGCACATCGCACTGGGCTTATTTGTACAATCAGGCAACTTACCTGGGATAAGCCTAAGTGGACAGAGGCAGTTTCTGATATGTACATGATTTTGCCATCTGATGCCACCACAAAAACAAACCCATCCAACGTCTGTGCAAGAAAAAAAAAAGAGTCAGGGTGAGAGGTCAATGTCGCAGCTAAGCATCAAACCATTGTGGGGACCTGCGGGTGGATATTTATTTGGTGTCGCCATCGACATATATTTTGTTCCATGCAAAACTGGGGCCCCAGGAATACCACAGTTAATGGCAGTCCATGTGCCTGGACCTTGAAAGCCCTTTAAAAGCAATCCTGCATTCACACATCGCAAAGATCAGGCAAAAAAACATTTCAGAATTCCTATCATGCTCAGTTGAAATGTAGTAGTTTTATTGTTTGGAGTTATTTCAGCACTTAGTACAAATCTGGAGTTCTATGGTACTTAGGGGACAATTTACCACTAGATTGACCATTTTATGTCATAATTGGCAGCCGTTTATACCGTGAGGACACACACTTTATTTGCCACAATTTTCTAGTTACCCCTAAGTACTATTTGAATAATGAATTCCAAACTCCGCCACTCCCTAGAAAATAAAACAAACCCCCCAGTGATTTTTAAACAGATCTTGTCTACCCAATAGTTTCAAGTTTGCAAGTGATTAAATATCCCTTTTCAAAATTTAAGAAGAAAAAGAGTATCCATTTCTTCTTTCAATGAACATTTTTTCAATGAAAAAAATTAAAAACTACCTTTACTTAAAGTTAGGTATACTTAAAAAAAAAACAAACAAGTAAAATTATTAGCGATCAGGAAGCCAAATAAAAAAGGTGATGATTCTATTTAGAAAAAAAAACTGTTATATTTATCCTTTCATATTTCAGATCCAGAACCAACATAAAGCAATAAAGTTGGAAAAGGACCGAAACAACCCACAATGCTCCCCCCATTAAAAAATATTCCAAATTAATTTCTGGCCACAAATTCTATTTTTACAGCATGTAATTGAAACCAGATTACCTATGAGTTTTAGAAATCTTCTTGTTTTTTTGGAGGAGGGCCTGAAAAGAATGTCAGAGAAAGAAAACTTGTCTTAAAAGATAACCCTACCTTCTGTTGTCTCAGAATTTTGCTGCAAAAACTTTTGCTAATACCTTTTTCTTTTCTTAATCAGACTGAAATCAACATCTTGGTCATAAATTTTCTTTGACTTCTCTCTCTCTCTCTTTCTCTCTCTCTGTGTGTGTGAGAGAGACAGAGAGACAGAGAGAGACAGACAGAGACAGAGACAGAGACAGAGACAGAGACAGAGACAGAGAGAGACACTTAGCTCTACTCTTAGGGAATCATTTCCGATAAGCTCTGGGGAACATGCCGGGCGTGGGAGGATTGAACCCAGAACAGCCAAGTACAAGGCAAATGCCCTCCTCACTTTTCTATTGCCCAAGTCTCTTCCTAGAGGGGCGACTTTTCTAACACAGCTACAAACTTGTTCCCCAGCTCAACCTTTGATTTTCAGAACTCAAACTAACGTGATTTCTAAAGCAGTTCACACTTTGCACCCATTTTTCATTCTTGCACCAAAGTATCAAAAAGTATATATATAAAGACCCACGAAATGAAAGTCTCTCTGACTTAGCCATGGGGATAAAAATAGAGAAAATGACCATGATAAATGCTAAGGTTGCCAGCAATGACTAAAAATGTAAGTTTCTTATGGAAAATGTCACCCTAGTCTCCAGTTGGCTGACACGTGGAATAATAATGCAACTTGCTCCATGTTCCGCTCCGGAATGAAAGAAATGTACAGAGGAGAATTGGGGAGATTCTGACTCTGCCCTGCAAAGTTTTCATTAGTTTTCTAGCATTCGTGTCCCTTAGATGCAGGAGGAACAAACATGCAAACATATAAAAACCCTGCTCAGTTCTTAGAGCTGGAAGGAGCGAGCTCAGGATTGCTTGGGGGTTGCAGGTACTCACGCTGCTCCAATTCTCTTTACACTGCAAAATGTGCAAATAGTTCCACTTTCCTATTCCCAGAGTATGTATTAAAAAAAAGTTATATTTGGGGGCTGGAGAAATAGCACAGCAGTAGGGCATTTGCCTCGCATGCTGCTGACCCGGAATGGATCCAGGGTCAATCCTGCCATCCCATATTAGTCCCTCAAGCCTACGAGGTGCACAGAGCCAGGAATAACCCCTGAGCACCACCGCCGGGTGTGGCCAAACATCCAAAAACAAAACAAAGCAAAACGTATCCTCCGAGGGGCACTGGACACCCAAATAAAACGAAATCGGTTTTGAAAAAAAATCTACATTTTCAAAATTCAGAGATTATGACAGTCTCTCAGCCCAAGTCTCTGACACCAACTATTCTTTTTTTTTTCTTCTTTTTTTCTCCTTTTAAAGAAATCTCTAAAGAGAAGGAGGAAATGCAAACTTAGCGCCCCTTGCCTTTTCTCCCGGCAGAGACAAATGACTGACCGGGTTGGGGGCAATGAATCGGGTCCTTGATCTGCTCTGTGAAGGGCATTGAGAGATTTTCTGGGCCAAGGGAGGACCAGCCCCACCCAGACTCCGCCTCAGACTTGGAAACCGCCTGAGGGGCGCTAGCAAGTCTGGCCTGGGGGGGAGGGAGCTAAGTGATTAGCCAGGAACCAAACCACCCACCCTGTCCCTACTGGGAGCCCAGGAAACTCCACGGATCTTAAGGTCGATCACAGAAGAGTTGGGATTCTTTGGGTCAAGCCCAGCTCCTGTCTCAAGTGCGTGGCTTAACCTCTCTGGGTCCTCCGAAGGAGATTGGCCTGTATTAGACTCTCAACAGATGGCTGTGTATATTCTATGACTGACACTGTCTTTTCCTTAAATGCAATGTCGCCAAACACACAGAAATCATCCAGACTGCAGGGACTCAGTCTCAGACCCACCACCTGGACTCTGTGCTCCATAACATTTGCTCCAAGAAGAAAGGAAGGAAGGAAGGAAGGAAGAAGGAAGGAAGGAAGGAAGGAAGGAAGGAAGGAAGGAAGGAAGGAAGGAAGGAGGGAGGGAGGGAGGAAAGAAGGAAGGAAGAAAGGAAGGTAGGAAGGAAGGAAGGAAGGAAGGAGAGAAAGGAGGAGGGAGAAAGGAAGGAAAGGACAGAAGAAGGGAAGGAAGAAAGGAGAGAGAGGGGCCTTGCAAGCGCTAGCATAGGACGGATCACGGTTTGGAGCCATTTCTGAGTGCACAGCCAGGAGAACCCCTGAGTGTCAAACGGGTGTGGCCCCCCCAAAAAAAAGAAAGAAAAAAGAAAGAAGAGAGAAAGGAAGGAAGGAGGAAAGGAAGGAGAGAGGAAGGATGGAAGGAAGGAAGGAAGCCCCTAGAGGAGCTGGGAGTGGGTTAAGCTGTGTGTGTGTGTGTGTGTGTGTGTGTGTGTGTGTGTGTGTGTGTAAGGGGGGTGATCTTGAATCAAGAACATGGTGTGTTTGTGTGTGTGTGTGTGTTTGTGTGTGTTTGTTCATGTTCTGCTCTCTCAAGGAGCACAGATACCTGCAGCAGATGCGATCCCAGCTCCTTGGCCACGCTGTCCAGGGGCCCTGAGCGGCTGGGCTGACCCCACGCGTCTCCTAAGCCTGGACAGAAATCAAGCAAATCAGTGAAGGTTCCAAGGGGAAAGACGCTTGAGAGTCAGCAGCACCCCTCGGTCACCCTTTCCTTTCCCCGGTGAGCCCCGGAGTGAAACCAAACCCCCCCCCCAACCCCATGCTTCCCAGTGGGCTCCTCTCCCCCGCTCCTGGCTCAGAACTGGCGGTTGTCTTTGAAAATGCCACCAAGGAACGTGATCAGCCAGATGTCGGGGGCGCAGACAACTGGGGTGATGTCAAGTCTAACCTCCCCTTTCTCTCTCTCCCTCAGCGCAAAGCCACAGATCCACAGCACTTAACTCTTTTTTTTCTTTTTTTTCCTTTGGTTTTTGGGCCACACCCGGCGTTGCTCAGGGGTTACTCCTGGCTGTCTGCTCAGAAATAGCTCCTGGCAGGCACGGGGGACCCTATGGGACACCGGGATTCGAACCAACCACCTTTGGTCCTGGATCGGCTGCTTGCAAGGCAAACACCGCTGTGCTATCTCTCCGGGCCCTTAACATTTATTTTTAATTTATTTTTAATTTTTGGTTTTTGGGCCACACCCGGTGACGCTCAGGGGTTACTCCTGGCTATGCGATCAGAAATAGCCCCTGGCTTGGGGGACAATATGGGACGCCGGGGGATCGAACCACGGTCCGTTCCAGGCTAGCGCACGGTGCAAGGCAGACGCCTTACACCCTGCGCTACCGCTTCGGCCCCATTCCAGCACTTAACATAAAAAAAAAAAAAAGTGTTTTTCAAGCTCAAAGAATACCTCGGGTCCCCAAGTTCTCCAAGGCGCCCTAAAAGCCTGACGCACCAGTCTAAGACCGGGGGCCCGACTATGGCGACAACAGGTTTCCCTCAAGATGATGGGTCTGCGGTCCTATCCGTTGGGTTGGGTCCCCCACGTCCTTCCTGCTCCTCTCCTCCGAGCTCTTTAGAGGCAGGGGTGCTGGGGCCCGGCTGGGTTGGACCCCGCTCGCTCGCGCATCGCGCACCGCGCACCAAATGCAACTAACGGAGCAGGCGCTGGAGCCGGCGCTCAGGGAGCGGGCTACTCGGTTCGCTCGCCCCTGGGGGCTCCCTAAGGAGGATCGGCTGAGGGTTCTCCCCAAGGACCCACTTGGCAGCTCTGCTGCTCCAGCCCAGGTGCCCAAGATCTCAGCCTGCGCCCCCCTTTCCAGCCACCGGACTTCTTCCGTTCTGCTGCGCTCCGCACGCGCAGGGCACAGATCCCTGCGAAAGCCTCCACCTCCCAGGACCTCCAAGCGGCGATGACAATCCTTGAGCTGCCGAGTGTCCCGGGTCTTCTCTCTGTTCCTGCAGGTGCCCTGGATCCCGAGGCTGGAGCAGGACCCCAGTTAGAGCCGCCGGTCGCGGGAGATCCTCTTGGCAAATCTTTTGACAACTAAAAAGTTGAGGTGGGTAACCTTTCATTTCTTCTCGGGTGTTGGAAACTAAAGTGTTGATATTGGTCTCGCCCTCCCCTAAGAAAATGGCCAATTTCTACATTAACCAGGTCCCCAAATTGTATCACAGACTTGAGGTGTCCTGAACCCTTGACTCTAAGAACTCCCCAAACCCGTGGTTTCCCTCCGCACCAGGCCCTGATCTCTGCCCAGGGCATCCACATCCACCACGTTTCATTAGACAAGGGGAAAAAAACCTCTTTGGTAAGCCCAGCGGAGACCCAGTTCGGTCGTGGCTAACACATTGCCCCCCGCATCCCCAGCACAATAGGGAATGATCCCAAAATCCCAAGTGGGAATAGCCCCTGAGCACGAAGCATGTAGCCCCCAACCCAAAAGAAAAAAATTATTTTAAAGTTTTGGCTTTTTGGACCATACCCAGCGGTGCTCAGGAATTATTCCTTGCAGGCTCTGGGGAACCATATGGAATGCCGGGATCGAATCCGGGTTGGCTGCATACAAGGCAAATACCTACCTGCTGTGCTATTGCTCTGGCTCCAGAAAAAAAAAATTTTTTTAATAAAAGGAAAGTAGGGGCCGGAGAGATAGTCATGGAGGCAAGGCATTTGCCTTGCATGCAGAAGGACGGTGGTACGAATCCCGGCATCCCATATGGTCCCCCGAGCCTGCCAGGAGCGATTTCTGAGCGTCGAGCCAGGAGTAAACCCTGAGCACTGCTGGGTGTGAGCCAAAACAAACAAACAAACAAACAAACAAAACAAAGATTAAAAAAATGATTAAAATAAAAGGAAAGTAAAAGTAAAATAGGGTTTGAAGAAGGAGAAGCAGAAACTCAAATACACAAAAGTGCTCGGAGTGGGTCTGCCCCAAATCCTGACTTGGGGGAAGGGGACAAAAAAGGGTTGCCACCCTCTGGCCCAGGATCTAAGAATCACTGCCTTCTTCCCAAAGTTTTGAGTGAGGACTCAGGGAATCAAGTGCAGAAGGGTCCTGCTGGGCTACAGCACAGACTCTCCCCCTTGGAATTCAACCCTCCCTGGCTCTAGCACCCCTCCCCCCAACACCTCAGTGCTCGGGCTTTGCCAGAGAATTAATTCCCGGGTCTCTCCCGCACCACCACCACCATGAACCTGCCAGGTGGTGATGTCCCTGCCCCCTGCCGCCACCCCACTGGCTTTGGGGGCTGCCAACTCTTCCATTAAAACCACGTGGATGAAGCCTTTGCATTCCGCCCATAAAAAATCCACTTTGGACGTGCCACAGAGACTCCGAGGAGTGAAGGGTATCAAGTGAACACAACTAAAAAAAAAAAAAAAAAATAACGAGGCATTGTGCATGTGGTCTTGTATTCTGGTATGAAAATGAGGAGAGGAACAAAGAAAGAGACTGGGCATTGGGTCTCTGGGTCTGCTCTGGAAAGCCCTGACCCCCGTCTACTAAGTCTGGGTAAGATTTAAATCCTTCTTAGGGGGTTTCAGATGGAAATCCTAAAAGCAGCCTATACAGAGAGGTGTGAGGAAGAGGGGTTTGTGACTAGATCTTAGAGAAAGAAAACCTAGTCCATATACCCCATTTTTGACCATCAGGAGACAATTCAAATCCCGGTGTCCCATATGGTCCCCCGTGCCTGCCAGGAGCTATTTCTGAGCAGATAGCCAGGAGTAACCCCTGAGCACCGCCGGGTGTAGTCCAAAATCCAAAAAAAAAAAAAAAAAAAAAAAGAAAGATGGCTTTAGGGACCCAGGGGTAGTACAGCAGGGAGAGCATTTGCTTTGAACAAGGTTGTTCTTCTTCATCCCAGATGGTTGTCTGAGCCTGAGCACTGGAGTAACCCCTGAGCACAGATTCTGGTGTGACTCCCCCAACAAAGGAAAACAAAACAAAATAAAAAACAAGATAGTTTCAGTAAATGGGGAGGTGGTGGAAGGGGTCACTTATAGTGAGATGGAGTCCCCTCATCCCAGAGGCAAGGGACATGTGAATTAAGGGAGGGTCAGGTTTGCAGTTCTGAGACTGGTTCTGGAGTTTCCGAAGGCCCCAAGGACTGTGGTTTCTCTAGCAAGCACAACCCAGGTAGTGCTCAGGGACACAACACTCAGTGTCAGGGATCTAACTGGGGTTCAGTGGAACTTGAGCAATGCTAGAGCCTTAAGCTCTGTATTATCTCTATCTCTTGGGCCCATCTGAGGTCCTGGTGAAAGTCCAGGGGGTTGTGACTGGTCCCAGCCCCAGGCAGAAGGCCCGCTGGGCTGGTAGCAAATTTTACACTCAAAGTTTGGAGTCTCTACAGGGATCCTCCCCTCTTGGGCAATAGTGGTGGGAAAAGTCTGCTCTCCCCCCTCTCCACCCCCCAGCAAGAGCCCTGCTTCAATCCTTGTTATCTCCCCTTTACAATGGGGCTGTTGAGGGGATTTAGTGGGCCCTAAGCCCAGTGGAGGGGCGAGGGAAAACCTGGGGCTGGGATGCAGACACCTCAGGGTGCAGCTTTCTTCAGCCTTCTCTCACTGCACCTCCCAGCCCCAGAGATCTGGACCTCTCTTCCTAGGAGGCCACCCAATGGAGCCAAAGTCACAGCCTCTTTAGACTCAACCAGGAGGTGGGGAGGAGACAGACAAGATCAGAGGCACTTCTGCCAAACAGTCCATCTCCCTTGCTCTGGGGACCCCTGGTGGGACTAGAGGAGTCAGGGGGAGGGGTCATAGACTCCAGGCTCCAAGTGGGGAAGGGGCACCTTTGTCCTGGAGCTTGGGGGAGTAAGTGATGGGGAATCTGGACTAGGGTCTCATTTCCCTGAGAGTTCTCAGTGGCCCCTACAATGAGTCTGCACCTTGGATTCACAAATGGCCTCGTCTTGGGCTTCCTCTGCACCCTCAGCCTTTCTCTGACCTTGAACTTCAGAGGGAGGAATCCTAAAGCACTAGGGAGAGATGTGTGTGTGGGAGGGGGGAACATAAAATTAGGAGGACCAACACTGTAGAAAACAAGTAGAGCTCAACCGAACACCTGCTTTTTTTAAATTTTAGGGCCCACACCAGTGGTGTTCAGGGGTTACTCCTGACTCTGCACTCAGGAATCACTGGCAGGATATGGATGTGGAACCTTATGGGTTGCCAACCATGTGGCATCCAACCCAGGTTTTCAAAGCAAACACCTTCTCCACAGTGCTATCTCTCAGGCCCCCAAATATTTGATTTGAAAGAAACGAAAGCTACTGGTTCTAGACTTCCTTTCCCCACAAGCCCACTCACTTTGCAAGCCCACAGGGCACCCCCATAGGCTAGGAGGTGGTAGTGTAGATGCCCCAGATATAGGCTTGAGAGCTGTGGGTTTCCAGCCTGCTGCACCCCACTTCATCCATAAGTGTGTGATTTTCAACACAGGCAGACATTCGATGCAACCGGGGACACCGATCTTTAGTGGAAAGCTCAAGTTGTCATCCTCTGAGTCTAAGGTCTGCTCACCACACACTCAGAAGCAGCCTTTAAGGGTGCAGAAAACTCTCCATTTCCTCATTCTGGTCTCCTGAATGTAGGACCCCATTTCCTATCACCGCTGTCCTAAGATTCCCTGCTCCAGATTGTGAGTTTTCTCCCCAGGACTGATGGGGTATCTGCTGGATGGGATCACCTTAAAATGAAGAAAGCCACCAAACACACATTATCTTATGCTGCAGGAGAGAAAAGGCTCTTAGCCTTATCAGAACAATTTGGGAGCACCCCAAATCCTGCACTGCAGGGAAGCAATCAGCCAGCGGACACCCCTCCACAAATAAATCCAACTTCTGTTAGAACTAACAGAAAGAAATCAATAATTCCAGGGAGTCCCTGATGGACTGACTCTCCCCTCAGGAGGAACAGGACAAGTTAAAGCACTTTAGAATCCTGGCAAGACCCAGGCAGTCTCTCTTGCTTGCAATGAGGTGTGGTGTGTGCATTTGGGGGGCAGCCAGGCTGTAGGAACCAAATTCTCCACTGTACCCACCAAGGAAAAACTCAGGCCATTAATCCTTTTTTGTGTGTGTGCCCCACAACTTATACTGTTTTGCGAAGCTTGAGAGAGAGTCAGCCTCAGTTTCTCCACTCCATTCCTGAGCTCAGAGGGGCCACCCCATCCTGATCTGCCAGGGTGACCCCCTTGGTTAGCCCCAGAGCTCCTGAAAGCAATTGAGTCTGGCTTCTGAAATGGTAGAGTGCACCTACTTCAAGTATTTTCCTCTCTACTATGAGTACCCCTCAAGCAGAAAGGACAGGGAACCCCGTACAACTTCCTTGAATCTGAACCCTGACATTGCTGCATGGATCTCAGAGAACCCCATTTTCTGTCTACTTATGAAGACAGCCTACTCCCCAACTCCCTTCCCTAGTCCCTATAGTCTTCCAAGCTTCCTAGTAAAGTGAAGAAGGCGGCCCTGGGACAACATCGTGTTTCGGCTGGAGACTTATCGAGGCACCATTCAAAAGGGGGGTGTGTGAATCCTAAAAAGGGGGCAACCTTTCCAAACAGTGAATTCCACAGACCCCCAGCGTGGGTCCCTCCCATCCCATGTAAGCTGCATCTTGGCCAGGGATGGAGCGGGGGAACTCACGTAGGATGGGGGTGAATGTGGTAACGTGCTAGATTTCCACTGCACCACTGGCTTCACATCCTAGAGCCCACAGGGTGAGGAGACCCCTACTGAGCAGGGTCATAGCGGAGAGCCTAATGCAATTCTCCCTGCGTTGTCACGGAGAGGCCATTCCTGTAAATTCTGAAAGGTTTTTCTCCAGTCAGGCACCTATTTGGGGTCTCTGGGGAGGGTGTGCTCCCTCTGATCTCAATTTCCTCCAGTAATGGCTGCTCCCAGGAGCTCCCTGCGACTGTATGATGCCGGCTTTTTTTTTTTTTTTTTTTTTTTTTTTTTGGTGGGGGATTGCCCCAAATCAAAAGAGAGGAGCGAGCCTCCCATCCTTCTTAGCCAGGGATCCTGGGACCGAAACCAGGACCTTGCACAGGGTTTGCAGCAGTTCCTAGCCCCCCCAATCTCTCTCAGAGTTTCTGCCAGGTCCCTGCCAATCCAGATCCTACTGTACTTCCTCCTTGAGCCCGAATCAACTCCCCAGAATAGATGAAAGCCATGGCTTCTGTCACCTCACCCTTCAGTTTTTTCCAACACTGCTAGTCTCAGCGAACTGACAAGCTAATTCTAGCAATCTTTCTCTCTCTGCACCCAGCCCCCAAACTACTGACCACTAACCCCTTTTCCAAGACTTGAGGGCAATGAACAAGGGTGCGACTCTCAGCCTCAGGGCCGGTATAAATCTGGGGGCTGCCTATCCTCCTTGATTCACCTTCCTATTATTCACCCTTGTGCTGGGGAGAAATGAACCACCTCCAGAATCTGAAGGTTCTGGGGTGGGGGCATATCCCAAACTCTAAAGCCCCAAAGTCTCCTTCCAGCCCTTCCCAGGAGTTCCATCCAGGAGGATCACCACCCCCAGGCAACAAAGCTCAGTGTAACCCTACAACCAAGCAGTTCAGGACCAAGTCATGCCAAGCCCCAAATCACAAACCAGACACTGGAACCCAATTGAAATGCCCGCAGAGGCACTCAACCCCACATTTCTTAACTTTTAGTTGCCTTTTCCTCCTGGCCACCTCGGCCCTTTCTCCAGGCTTCCCATTCAAAAGGATTGTGGTCCGATTTGAAGTGACCAGCGATCAACTGTCCGCTCTTACACCAGAGCTAGCTTTGCGTTTTTTTTCTAATGCGGAGAAACCCGAGTCCTGCGGGTTTTACTTGCTTTTGTTGCACGCGGACCCAGAAGCAGGCTCAGCCCTAAAACCATTTGGGCTGAGCCTTCCCTGCTCAGGGTGGGAAGGAGCCTCTTGCTAGAAAACAAACCCAAAGAGGTGATCCATCGCTCTTCGGTCTCTAAAACAGGGCCAAGGGGTCTCCCTTTAGGGCAGGACTTGGCATTGTGCATCTGGTATGAAGGTCTGAATGGGAAGGCTTCTCGGCCCAGCCGGGTAGGGTTGGAAACAGGAAACGGGAACTGAGGTCCGTGGCTGTGAGAAAAGGCTGGATCCAGGAGCAAAATGAATGGTAGCCGGGACCTGGCTGGGAGACACTGGACTGGCTACTGCTTCCAGCCAGCCAGCCAGCCAGTATTGGGGGATCTGTGGGCCTGGACCTCCTGGCAAAAGCACGCCTGCTCCCCTGAGATTACCAGGGCTGGCTTTCCAGAAACAAGTGCTTCCTCAGGTTCTCTGGGTAGGGACCACCTTCTTGGAGAAACCCCACCATCACGGGACACCTGTCCCTTGTCACCTGGTGTCCTCCCGCTGAAGCTGTTACCAATATTAGTGCTGGTTCCAGGGAGCATGCAACCACCAGGAGGAATGCATTAGACCCCAGAACAGAACATTGTACCCAGCTCTCTGCTACGGACCACTCTGGAAGGTGAAGTTTTTGGAACAGCCGGGACACGCCAAATGGGAACTGTGTCTCTACCACCTGGCTCCATGTTCACCCACAAATCTCACAAGCTGGGTGCTGGTAGGGAATACTAGCCCTGGGCCCCAACACTTTTTAACACCCTAAGTGTGTGTTTATGTGTATAGGAGTCCCTGGCTCCCAGAAATTCTGGCTCTCAGTGGCACCTGAGTTTCAGGGCTCACAGTACCAACTCAGAGCTGCAGACCAGGAGACCCTGGCCGGCCGGCCGGCCTGCCCTTCTCTTGTCTTCCATTTGGTCTTCCGCTTGCATCTCTTCTGAATCTCGAACACCTGACCTGACTCTGACACCATCCCTGAGAGCAACAAATACATAAGAGGCCAGAGAACCGCAGTCAGAACTGCCCCCAACACAAGTGTTTAGCACGAAGTCAGGGCCTGCTGGGCCCAGGTTAGGTCCTTTCTGACCAGCAGGAGAAAAACACATTAATTCTACTTGGAAAGATGGGTTGAAGGAAAGGAAGGGAGAAGGACGAAAAGGGGGAATGATGCGAGAAAGAGGAGGGAAGAAAAAGAAAAAATGAATGGAAAGGCTTGAAAAAAAGGGAAGAGGACAAATGAAACAGGAAAAAAGAGAAAAGGGAGAAAAAAGAAGGAAAGAAAGAAGAGAAAGAGAAAGGAAGAGAGAAAGAAAGAAGGAAAGAAAAACAGAAGGAAGAAAGGGAAAGGAAAAAAGAAAGAGAAAGAAAGAAAGAAAGAAAGAAAGAAAGAAAGAAAGAAAGAAAGAAAGAAAGAAAGAAAGAAAGAAAGAAAGAAAGAAAAACAGAAAGAAAGAAGAAAAGAAATCGCGATTAGCTTAAAACAATTCCTAGGCTTGCGGTCCTTGTACCAAATATCCTGACCGTCTAGTCCTCACCCCAGCTCGGCCTCCCCAAACGTTGGGGCGCGCGGGTCAGGAGGCTGAGCGGGTCCCGTGGGCAAGCTCCAGCCCCTGGGTCCCCGCCGGTTCCAACGCCTCGGGGCTCCCCAGCACCCCAGCTCACCTTCGGGGAACACGGCGCGCATCTTCAGGTAGCTGGTGGTGAGGCGGATGATGGACGCCTTGTCGAGCTGCGAGGTGATGGCCGAGGGCAGCGGGAGCAGCTTGGCCAGCTCGTAAAACTCGCCATTTTCCTTCTCCCTCCTGGTCTTGGCCGCATTCTTGGACTTCTCCTTCATCGCGCCTCGGCTCCGAGCATATTAGATCCGCAAGTGGCGGCCGGAGATGGGGAAGGGGGTGCCGGGGCCGCGCGCGCGGGCAGGTGCGTCGGGCCAGCGGGGGACCCCGAGACACCTCCTCGGCCGACCCGAAAAGCCTGGAGACTCCGGAGCTCCGCGCGCTGCAGCCGGGGTGCAGCCTTCTCCAGCTCGCTCCGGCTGGGCTGCCACGTCCTTTGCGCCCTGCCCGGCGCGCGCCCCGACTTTCCCGGGAGGCGAGTGGACTGGCCGGCGAGGTTCAGTCCCGGAGCGGGTTTGGGGAGCCGCGATCGAGAGCCCCCTCCGGGCTGGAGGGCGGCGGCCGAGGAGCCATGGAGCGCTCGGGAACGCCTGGGTGCTGGGGGCGCAGGCGGCGGCTCCCTGCGCTTCGGCGGCGACGCGGCGCCCCGAGCCCGCGAAGTGTGACGAGGGCGCAGCAGCCCCTCGGTCCACGTGCGTCCGAACCCCGTTTGTTTATGGCGGACCCGCCTTCGGGCGGAGCGCCCCGCCGCCAGCCGGGGCCCCCGGGTGGGGGTTTGGGGGGGCCGGAGGGGGAGGGACCAATCTGGCCTCTCCAACCCGCGCGTCCCGGGCGCGCCTCCGGGTAAAGGCCTCCGGGGATTCGGCGCCGAGACCCCCGTCGCCTCCTCGCACTGCCGGGGCACCAAGGAAGCCGTGGTGAGTCTTCGGGGCTCGCCCTTGGGGACGCGGTGACCCTGGGCGCACGGCTGCGCGGCGGGGAGCGGTGGCAGGAAAGGCGGGTGGTGGCCACTGCGGGGAGACCGAGGCCTCCAGGGGGACCCGCAGATTTAGCAAGGGGCCCTGGGCCCTGGAAGCAGGCGCGGCCCCTTCTCCTCCCTCCCGCGTTGCCGACTGCAGAGTGGAAAGTGGGGTGTCCAGGAGGAAACGACAGGAGCGCAGGAGGAGCAGAATGGCCCGGGGCCCCTGCTCTGCTCCAAGTGAGAGGTGCGCTTTGCTAGGCGCTGGGACCGCGGGGGGCTCTGATCCAGGGGTTCCCTCTCCCCCCCCCAGGCTTCTCCCGAATCTCCAACGGGGTCCAGAATCAGCCACCGAGGCTTTCGCCCTTTGGCCCAGCGCAGCGAGAAATTCGGGCCACGAGCTCCTGGGACTGGCGTGGTGAAGGTCGCCCTAGGAGGGCCATCGACTTGCCTAACGGGGGGCCACGGGGGATGGCGCAGACGGCTAGTTGCAGTAGGAGGCGCCTATGGAGACGTGGCCGGCCGGTTTCCCTTCAGGGTCACCCCACCCCCATCCACACAGCACGCGTCTACACCCCGGGGAAATCTTCGTTCCCAGCGGACCTCGGCGATCTTGAACCGCCTTCCCCTTCCCCACAGCGCTCTTGGAGTTCGAGATGCAAGGTCCACCAAGGGTGGACGCGTGGGCTGGGAGAACCCCAAGTTCCCCAGTGCGAGGGTCAGGGGTCACCCAGAGCGAACTAGGTCGCGGGCTCCAGGGGTGGGAACAGCTGGGTGCTTGATCAGCAGGTCGGTCAGAGATGGGCCACAGGCTGCGTGACTCGAGTTCAGGGCGCTTTTTCTCTCTTGGGGCCTGTTACTTCGAGTCTGGTATCCAGAAATGACCCTTTGCCAGCTGTCCCCCGCCCTCCAAAGGGCGATGAAACCACCTCTGGGTAGCCGGCACCCTAGTCCTTCAGGGACCTCTTTGAGGTTTTTATTTTGGAAGGGGGAATCGACATATTTGGCGGTGCTCAGGCCTTACTCCTGGCTCTGCATTCAAGGATCACTCTCGGTGGGGCTTGGGGGAACAAGAGGGGATGACAGGGATTGAACCCAGGTTTGCCGCTTGCTTGCTCCAGGGACCACTTTGAAGGTGAAATCTCCAGCAGTGTTGGAGGTCTGTATCAGGAAATCGGGACAGTTTGCTGGGGAGGCCCCTCCAGCTGATTCTACACCGACCTCACTCCCCGTGAAACCCACAGAATTATGGCCCAGGCTCCAGGAAGAGACTGGTGCACTGTAAAGTTTGGGGCGCATGCTTTCCCTGTGGTGTTCAGAGCTAGGAGCGCTGGTTACAGCTTTCCAGTCGTGTGTGTGGGCGCAGGGCGGGAGCAACCACGGTGGGTGTTGGGGCTGCAGGAAGCCCAAAAATCCTAGTGACTGCTTCCCCCCCCCCACACACACTACGGCTTCCCCAGGCCACCCCGAACTCAGGGGTCGCCTCGGTACCTCCCTGACGGTGGAGGATTTAACGCTCGCCCACGATTTGCGTCTCAATTATGTACCCAGGAGAATTCCTCCCAGGCTTGAAGGGGATTAGCCAGATCGCAGAAACATGGTTAAGTGGCAGAGGGAGAAAGCCCCGAACAAGAAGCAGAAACTTCACTCAAACCCCGGCTCCCGCCTTTGCCGGGAAAGGGGTTCTCTGGGATCGGAGCGCCCCAGGAGACAAACCAACCCGCCTTCTCTTTGCTGGGATTCGGTATCCAAGGGGAGCTGGGGGTGTTGGACCCGCTTGATTTGAAGACTAGCAAACTTGCGAGGATGGGGCGAGTGGGAGACATGCTCAGACACCCCACGGTGACCCGCACCCAACCTGTTCACTCAATACACGCACTCACGCACACACGCACGGATACGCGGGCCTGCACCGCGCTAGGCGCTCTAGTTTACTGCCTCAAATCCTCCTGTTGTGCCGGGAAGGCTGGGCTGCGTGGTACTATGTGACTATGGAACAACCTGGAACCCTGGGGCAGGGGACTTGGGCTAGACGCCCCAAAGGCTAGAAGCCACGTGTCAACTCCCAAGACCCAAATGGATGCTAATCAGAATGTGGGAGGTGGCCGCGCGCCACACCTGCTCTGCCTGGGTTACCTGGCGCTGGCTCAGAGGGTCTGTGTTGGGGTGAAAACCAGCCTTGCATGAACGGGGGGAGTGGTAGGGACCCGTCTCATGACTAACCTCCCCGTACCCACCTCTCCATTCCAGGACATTAATCCAACTTTGCCATTACCCCAACTGGCAGGGGCAAATCAGGAGGTGAAACTGGAGCGAGAAGAGAGGAGGGGCGCACTGAAGCCAGAGAGCTGGGCGTCCCACCTCTTGTGTGGTTCTGCTCCCCTACTTCCCGCGTGCTCGCTCGAGCGCACCCCGACTCGCACCAGCACGCCTCGGCTTCCTCCCACCCCTGTTCGAAATTTTCCATTAGGAAAGCGAT
Source organism: Suncus etruscus (assembly GCF_024139225.1). Classification (NCBI taxonomy): domain Eukaryota; kingdom Metazoa; phylum Chordata; class Mammalia; order Eulipotyphla; family Soricidae; genus Suncus; species Suncus etruscus. Next base: position 94,007,113 of record NC_064860.1, on the reverse strand, counting down.
CTGGAAGAAATTGAGGCCCCGAGAGGAAGGAGGAGGCCCCACCGCCCCACATCTGCTGGGATTTTCCACCTCACGTGCTCTCCAACTGTTTTGGGGCGCGCGCCAAGCGCTCGGCACCTATCTGCGGCCCAGTTTCCCCAGGGAGCCGCCATTGGACGAGGGGAGAGGGAAATCCAGGGCCTCCTTAGGGTCCCCCAAGCTGCCCCAGTTTCCTTGGGGAAAAGAGTAGACAATAGACTTGGCGATTGGAAGCTCCATTTGGAGTTTTGCGGGTTTTAATTGGGGAGAGGTTGGGGGTCATGCAAGGGCTGTGTGCCTACGCAGTTAGCCTACTAATTCCTGGCTCTGTGCTCAGGGGTCACTCCTGGAGGTAGAACCAGGCTCGGCCTAACCCCGGTACTAGCTTCTCCAGCCCAGCTTCTTCCATCTTTCTTTCCTTCTATTTCCTTTCCTTCTTTCTTTCTCTCTCTTCCTCTCCTTCCTTCCTTCCTTCCTTCCTTCCTTCCTTCCTTCCTTCCTTCCTTCCTTCCTTCCTTCCTTCCTTCCTTCCCTCCTTCCCTCCCTCCTTCCTTCCTTCCTTCCTTCCTTCCTTCCTTCCTTCCTTCCTTCCTTCCTTCCTTCCTTCCTTCCTTCCTTCCTTCCTTCCTTCCTTCCTTCCTTCCTCCCTCCCTCCCTCCCTCCCTCCCTCCCTCCCTCCTCCTTCCTTCCTTCCTTCCTTCCTTCCTTCCTTCCTTCCTTCCTTCCTTCCTTCCTTCCTTCCTTCCTTCCTTCCTTCCTTCCTTCCTTCCTTCCTCCATTTCCCTCCCTCCTCACTCCCCCCCCTTTTTTTTTTTTGCCACACCGGTGATACTCAGGGGTTCCTCCTGGCTCTGCACTCAGAAATTGCTCCTGGCAGGCTCGGGGGACCAAATGGGATGCCGGGAATGGAACCCGGGTTCACCCTAGGTTGACCACTCTCAAGGCAAATGCGTGCTGCCGCTAAGCCATCTCTCCGGCCACCCTCTGTGTTTCAGGAGTTGGAGCAAACGACTGGAGCAAGTCCCAGCAAAATGAAATGCGGACTACAGGGCTTTATTCCACATGACCCTTCCATATGAGATCCTTTGTCTATAGTACAGACAGCAGCAGCCTCAGGAGTGAGCAGAGATTGTGTGTGTGTGTGTGTGTGTGTGTGTGTGTGTGTGTGTGTGTGTGTGTGTGTGTTGTGGGGTCGGCTGAACTAGCATAAGAAAAGAGGAAACTCAAGCGCTGTTTTTTGTAAACTCTGAAGAGACTCCACCCGCTTTCTTCGGGTGGGTCAAGGTTACTCCCTGAAAAGAGCAGACAATAATGAAAAATTATTATATTGCTGTTTAAAGGCAATTACCGGCATCCCGGGCAATTTCTCCAAGGCCGGTTCCTGGTTGTGTCCGGGCAAGACGGAGTGTCTGCCCACAGCTTCCTTCTTTCTTTCTTTCTTTCTTTCTTTCTTTCTTTCTTTCTTTCTTTCTTTCTTTCTTTCTTTCTTTCTTTCTTTCTTTCTTTCTTTCTTTCTTTCTTTCTTTCTTTCTTTCTTTCTTTCTTCTTTCTTTCTTTCTTTCTTTCTTTCTTTCTTTCTTTCTTTCTTTCTTTCTTTCTTTCTTTCTTTCTTTCTTTCTTTCTTTCTTTCTTTCTTTCTTTCCTTCCTTCCTTCCTTCCTTCCTTCTTTCTCTCTTTTTTCTTTCTTTCTCTCTCTCTTTCTTTCTCTCTTTCTCTCTCCCTCCCTCCCTCCCTCCCTTCCTTCCTCCCTTCCTTCCTTCCTTCCTTCCTCCCTCCCTTCCTCCCTCCCTCCCTCCTCCCTCCCTCCCTCCCTCCCTCCCTTCCTTCCTTCCTTCCTTCCTTCCTTCCTTCCTTCCTTCCTTCCTTCCTTCCTTCCTTCCTTCCTTCCTTCCTTCCGTTTTTCCCCCTTGCTTTCTTTCTGTTTTTGGTTGATTTCATTTGGGCTCTGTTCTCTCCCTGCAAAGTTTCTCCACTGGAGAAAGTATTTACTGCGAGGCTGTTGGGAGTCAGAGCAATATCTAGTAGATCCTCTGGCTTTCCCCTGGCTCCCAGAACCTCTTGATTTAGGTTGTTCTGCCTTTGGGAGTACACAGTCAAAACTGGGTGGGTGGGGAGGGAATAAGAGATAAAGCCCCCCCCCTTTTTGTGTTTTTTGGGTCACACCTGGCAGTGCTTAGGGGTTTTTCCTGGCTCCGTGCTCAGAAATTGCTCCTGGCAGGCATGGGGGACCATATGGGATGCCGGGATTTGAACCGACGACCTTCTGCATGAAAGGTAAACGCCTTACCTCCATGCTATCTCTCCGGCCCTGTAAAGGCCCCTTTTTAAAAAATAAATAATTCCATATTGTGAGGTCTTGTCCCAGCTCATTAATCAGCTCTGGGCTGATTGGGGGCTCCCCAAAGCACATGTTCCTCCTGTGGGGGCTGAGATGCTCCAGGCCACCAAGACAAGCTAAGACAGATGCCCCAGTCCTAGTGAACTTAATAGCCATGCCTCCTCCCCCTTTCTGAGGCTAGTATTCAGGGGAAGCCAAAAAACAGTTTGTGCTACTTGTAATTAAAAATCGTGATTAACAGAGTCCCTGGGTGAGGGCTTTGAGGCACAATGGATGGTTTGGGGAAAGGCGTCTCCAGATTTTACCATGAAAGAGGATAGCCCTGACTGCTGCCTTATCCCTCCCCAGCTCCCCAAGCGAACCTCAGACCACCGCCTCCTCCTAGCCCCTCTAGAGTCTAAGAGATTTGGAGCAGACCTCCGGCACACAGCCTCCCACCGTCTTCTGGAGAGAGTCAGCCACCTCTACCTTTCCTACCCCTCAGGGAGACAGGGGCCAGGCTTCCTGTGCTCCCAGGGGCCCCAATGCGGGGTCGGGAATCAAACCCTGGTGGACAGCACTAAGCCAGTGTGCATTGAGTCTCTTGTCCTCTCAGAGTACATGTTCGGGGCACACCCTCTGCTCCAGAAAAAAAAAGCTTTCCCCCAATTTTGGGTGGCATCTGCAAAGACCCTGTGCCAGAGGAGCTAGGGCAATCTTGCAAAGTCGGGTGCACGCTGCGATTTCTTCCTCCCCGGCTCTACCAATCACCCTCGGCGGCCGGGCACCCTGCAAATGGGTGAGTTAATTTAAGTCTGCTCGCAAAAACAGCAGTCCCCAAGTTCCACTTAAAAAAAAAAGTCTCAAACTTGTCCATCAGAAATAAATATTTCTGCACGTCCAAGAAAGCACATACAGGAGGGATTCCCATATCCCTTCTCTGGCTCCCTAAAGGTCCTTTAGTAAGAATCCGTCCGTGTTTGACGACTGGCGCTCATCTCAGGCAACTGCAGGGTTTTCAAAGCTCAAACTCGTTTTTACTTAATGAACTTAACGGGGCCCTTTGCAAAGCCGGGTGACGGCCCGGCTTTTTCCTCCCTTATAAGTCTGTAGAAAAAGCTTTGCTAGCTAATTCAGCCTAGATTTCGCAGAGAAAGTGCCCTGCTCTGGGCACGCGTGGGCACGCGGGCGCAAGCCCCTTCCCGCTTGGCGCGATTTTTCTTTTCATTGCTTTCCTCGTTCTTTTCTTTTTTTCTCTCCCGAAAGGCCGGCATGGAAGGCGGGTTTCCTGAGAGGTCCGGAACAGGGGAACAGACTCTTCCTTCCCCGGCGGGGAGAAGCGGGTGATGCTCTGGACAGGGCCGCGCGCAATCGGGCCGGCGAGGTAGCGGCGTGCGCCCAGGTCCAAAGCGAACCTCAGATCGGTGCGGCGCGGGGTCACCGGTGAATGGCCGCGCACAGAGGCCCCCCTCGCCGCCTTCCCGACCAGACACCCGGCCTCGGAGTTACAGACGACCAGAGAGGAGCCTGTAATGTCCCATCAGCTAGGTGTTGCCAGCCTTTTAATTCCGCCTCTGAATTCCGCAAAAGGGAACCGAATTCCGACTTTGGCGCTGGGTGACTGCCGACCAACTTGGCCCGGGCAAGACGTCCTGCTTGTCACAATGAGGTCTGGGGAAATCGGGTTTAGAAATGCATCCCGGGCAGGTGGGCAGAAGAGGGCGCAAAGCGCACAGCCGCCTGGAAACCTGGAAAGTTGGCAAGTGCCTTGGGCACCTTCGGATCCCGAGCGCACTGGGGAAGAGGTGGGTGCGCACGGCGGAGGCTCTGGGCAGAGAGGGTGGCACCAGGCTTGGGGAGAGGGCGAGCTCAGACAGACATCCTAACAAGATACCCAAACAAGCGCTCGGTGCCTGCGGGACTGTGCGTGACGCTTAGGCTGCGTGTGAGGCCCAGAGACGCCAGCCCGGGTGCGGACCTCTCGCCCCATCACCCACCTCCCCCTTTTGGGTCTCCTGCAGCTCCCCTCTTCTTTCCATGCGGGAGTGAGCGGGAGCTGGGAAGCGCTTTGCTAAAGGTGTGGGGGGCGTTGCACGCGTGTTGGGGATCAGAGGGCAAGTGTTTTAATTTTTTTGCCCTTGGTTTTTGGGCCATAACCCCAGGCTGTGCTCAGGGCTGACTGCTGGCAATGCTCAAGGAGCCCAAATGCGGGGGCCGGGAATCGAACCGTGGTAGGTAGGCAAGCGCCCTACCCTATTGGACTATTGCTCCAAACCCAGGGGCTATTGTGTGTGTGTGTGTGTTTTGTTTTTTGGGGTCACACCCAGCGGCGCTCAGGGGTTCCTCCTGGCTCAGCTCTCAGAAATCGTTCCTGGCAGGCACAGGGAATCATATGGGACGCCGGGATTCGAACCACTTCAGTCCTGGATAGGCTGCGTGCAAGGCAAACTTTCTACCGCTGTGCTATCTATCTCTCCTGCCCTGCATTTTAGTCTTGATTTGGGCAAAGCCTCCTGTGGGATTTCCCCTCCCAGGACTCATCCATGCAAATTCAGAGTCTTGATCCGAGTCGGACCCAGTGTGGTCCGGTATGATGGAGAAAAAGGAGGTTCAAACCCCTCGAACCCCCCCTTTTCTTGACCCTATGCAGAATTCCTTTAGGTGCCAGAGTAATAAACACCCAGAGGGGGGAGACTGGGATAGAGCAAGATCTGTAAAACCGAGGACTTAAAAACTACCACTTCCCCCCATTTGAGAATGTTTTGCCCGGCGGGAAGCTTTGGTCCTTGATAAGTTTCTACTGCGCGTTCTTTCATCTGGCACAAAAGCTCGCACTTCCTTAGATTTTCAGAAGTCTCAAAATACACTTTGCCGATTGCCCCCAATATTTTGCTCTTTTATCCTCCCCAAGACCATGTTTTCGGGTGAGCCCGGAATCCCCGAGGCTGTTTTCCCAGAAGCTTTTGAACCTGGAAAATTGAACCTGCAAGATTTGCTCTTTTTGGCAATTTTCTCCTTGCTTCCTTCAGTCTGGGCAGTTGGCCACGATCGATCGAGGATCCATAAGGCGCTGCAAGAATTCTCCAAGATCTAAGCCAACTCAAGACCTTTATTTCAGGGTGGTAGGGTGGTGTCTTTTGTGCATTTAACTCGGGAACAGTTCCTACCTATAGCCAGCGCTCCAGTGCGCCTTGGGCAATCTTCACTTTTGAGTCCATAGGAGCAAGTCAGGGGAGGAAGAAAGAAAGAGGTAGAGGTGAAGTCAGGGGTAGGAAGGCGGGATGGGTGGCAGATAAGTGGGACCCTGTCCCATCATCAGGACTCTCAAGGCGGCTTGCATCGGATGTGACCCCTTCAAACCTTTTAAAAAGTCCTTTTATTTTAGTTTTGCTTTTTGGGCCACACCCGGCGACGCTCAGGCGCTCAGAAATCACTCCGGGCAGGTATGAGGGACCTTAGGGGATGCCAGGGATTGAACCCAGGTTCGTCCTGGGTCATCCACGTGCAAGGCAAATGCCCTACCCACTGTGCTATATCACTTGGGGCCCCTCTAAAAGCCCTTTCAAACAAGGCAGCGACTAGCAGCCGGCTTGGCGTGTGGACTTGATTTGCTCCCTGCAGAGTTAGGGGCCAGGGAGGGAACAAGATCAGCTCCATTATTACCCAGGCCCCAATAATTGTGAGTGTTTAGGGAGGTCTATTTCAAGTAATTGACCAGAAAATACCTCTCTGTTTAAGCAGCATAGAGCGCAGGCTGGTGAAAGCCAAGGAATTTACTCAATAGTTCTTGAAGCCTGATGCTTGTGTGCTTGTATGTGCGTGCGTGTGTGTGCTCATGTGCGTGTGTGTTTAGGGAAGCTGTCACCTCTGACAAATGAAGGAAGGAGGAGGTGTGCCAGGAAGGTACACCTGCAAAAAAGGGTCTGAAATTCCAGCCCGCCCATCTGCCCTTTTAAGAGCACCAGCTTCCCCACTCCTCACCCCCGCCTGGCTTGAAGTTCCGCAGTTAGGGTTTGGGAAAGCGATTCCAGAAATGGAAATTCACGCTCATTATCTTACATAAACATTTGAATTTCCAAAGGATCTGGATGGAATCAAGAGGCTAGGCTTCTTCCTATCTTCCTTAGTCTTTCTTGCAGGCTCTTTTAACAGCTGAAAACTCGTAGTAGCAGAGAGGGGAAAAAAAATCATTCAGATGAAGAGAAAATTCCTAACTGGAAAAAATAAAATAAAATAATGCCCCACGACCCAAAGCAGCTTCAAGTGAAATTGCAAAATGTAATCTAGTGCAAAAAGACCTTGGAACACGACTTCACCATCAAGTGTCTTTTTTTTCTACTTAGGTTTGTCAAGCTTCTCTGTGAATCTTTTGCGGGTGTGAATAGATCCCATGCAAAAGTGGCTGATGGATCTTTTAGGAATCCAGACTTTCAAGTTGCCTTTATTTTTTCTTTCCTGCTTCTGCTCCTGACCCCAGAATCTGCTTCTCTCTGGCTACTTTCTGTCACGGTTGTCAGGGCAACCTTGGGGGCAGATTTCTCAGGAGTGTCTCTAAAAACATTATTCATAATTAAAAAGTGATTCCTAGAAATCATCAGGAAAATCATGGCAAGTTATGTACCAACATGTTCTCAGGCCATGTGGAAAGAATAAAATCATTATGGTCTGGTTGGATAAGACTGTCTCCTGGTCGGCCGGCCAGCCCCCTGTGGTGCCAGGAGGACCCAGGACATCTGCAGAGATGTGAGGGCAGTTGGTGGGATGGGGCCAAGAAAGAATTTTCCAGGTATTTTCTATATTGATAATGTACCTTAAACTCTGTTCCTTTAAGGACTTCTTGCTGGAAGAGATATCTCTAATAGTCTTAGAATTTTGGTTTGTTTGCTTTGGGCCACACTACAGAGGTTATTCCTAGTTCTGCATTCAGGGATCACTTATGGCAGGCTCAGGGGACAATGTAGGATGCTGGGGATTTTACCCAGGTGGGCTGCATGCAAGGCAAATACACTATCTGTTAGATGATTGCTTTTGCTCCAGTCTTAGAGAGATTTTGTCTTGACAAGGGAAATAATGATGCTGGGGAAATTCCACATGACACAAAAGACTAAGAGCTCTTGAATCTGGATCCAACTGGGGGTCTGGCAGGGATTTAGCCTATTGATGGTGAAATTCCTAAAACAAATGGTCCAGCCAACCCAACTGTTCTGCCGAAGAGAGCAAGAAGCAAGCAAAGGTCCCCAGGTTTTAGTAGTCTTGGGCCCTGTGACTGGTATTTCTCTAGGTGCCAATGCACCTAGGGAGAGAGGCATGAGATTTGGTCAGGACTGGTTATTTCACTGCACTGTTGTCTCACTATTTGTTTTCAGTAATCCTATCATAAGTATTTTTTTTTAAATATGGAACGCTTCACGAATTTGCGTGTCATCCTTGCGCAGGGGCCATGCTAATTTTCTCTGTATCGTTCCAATTTTTAGTATATGTGCTGCCGAAGCGAGCACAGCATAAGTATTTTTTTTAAGTTTTGCATAATGATCCCACTCTGCTTTTACTTTTTTTTAACAAATATTTTTTGGAGGGTATAAAATCTGTGGCAATTCTACAGGGATTTAGTGGCCAGACTGTCAAATGCAACTTCTGAAATATTGACTTCCATCCTGGGCACTTGGTGGGGCAATGTGACAATGTGACAATTGTTTTTGTTTTTTTAAGCCACACCTGGCAGTGCTGGGGCATGTGGGTGGGGTGCTACTCAAAGTGTGGGTGCTGGGAGGCCATGAAGTGCCAGTGATGGAACCCAGGAGCTGTGTCACACTAGCCTTTTGAGTTGCAGCCGCCCCAGCCTTGAGCAGTTAATGTATTAAGCAACTCAGCAGCAAAGCATTTGTATTTGCTACAAAATGACTCCCAAATACCTATAGAAGAATAGATGTACTTTCCAGCCCTGTGCCCAGTTGCCCAGAGGCAATGTGGTGTGACTGTTGGATCGATTTTGACTCTTCACACTCAGCTAAACCCTGGATTTAGGGGTGAGTCACCTATGGTGGCAAGGTGGGGTGCAGGGCAGCCCAGGGCTGGACTAGCTCTGGTGAGCTTGGGTTGGTGTATTTAAAAGAAAACACCTCTCCAAGCTGGGCATCTTCCCAACTTCTGGTGCTTTTACACATGTTGATACTCATTCCAGAAATATCCACAGGGAGACCACTGGGTGCCAGAACCCCTCCAAACAATTCCTATAATGCAAGTAGCTTCTTGACATAGACATCAACTCCCCCCAAATGACCGTGAGACCCCCCCTCCCACTCCTGCAGGTCCTGCTTGCGCTGGTCAAGGACTCAAGACATGTTCATAGCTTTGGAGATAGTAACCCTATGCCTGATCATTTGTCATCAACTCTAAAATGCAAAACTCCTCTTGTCAGAGTATTTATGTAATGGTTAAGGAGAGGAACTTCTCTGTTGGCCAGGCTAGGTTTGACTTTTATTTAACCTTCAGTTTGGTTTCCTGTACAACAGGGAACTCAGTTACCCCAAAAGATGGTTGGGAAATTTTAACTGAAAAAAAAAAAGTGAATGACAGCTATAATGAATTATCATCATCATCTTGTTAGACCACATTAGGCTTTTGGAATTTATAATATTATGCTCTGGAGACTATCCCAAAGAGCTCTGGGTTTATGAGTCAAGTGAGGTATATAGGTTCTCATGGATATATATGTTTATATATGTATATATACATATATGTGTAGAGATATTTTATTCTTTCTTTTTTTTCCAATTCTCAGCCCATCAGGAAGTGCTGTTCAATGAAAGGACACAAGGATGCAGTTGCTGGGAATTCTCAGTTCATTGGGGGCCTCTAGGGCCACACTGGTCAAGGACTGGAGCCATAATACATTGAAGAAGGCACTTGCCTTGCATGTGTCTGACACAGCTTTGATCTCCAGCACCTGTATTTGTACCATGGCTTCTCTGGAATGATTCCTGAACCAGTAGTAAACCCTGAGAACTTCTAGATGTGGCCCTCCAAAACAAAAAACTGAATAAATGCTTGAGGAACCATGAAGTAGTACCAGAGATGAAGCCAAATCGAGCATATGCAAACCTTAGTCCCTGTACTGTCTCTCTGGCCCCTACAGGTGCTTCTTTTTTTTGAATTTTTATTGTGATCAAAATGGCTTACATATCTTTCACAGTAGTATTTTAGGTACCTATTTGTAGCATATGAAAAAGTTTCCATAAGATGATTCTTGGAATTGTATATAAAAGTGTTTCCTTAGGATTGTTCTGTGACTTTTGCCCCACCTGACCCTTCCAGGTGGGGCGCTGTGGAGTTGGCAATAAATAGCTTGAGGGACAGGAGTGAGGGGTCCTTCTGTGAAAAGCTGCTGGCTGCAGGAGGATTCTCTGGCTCTCCTTGCCCGATCTTTTAAACCCTATCGTTCTTGTCTGTGTGGATTATTACTTGCTGCGGATAAATATTACCAAGGTCTTCCCCCGAAAGGGGACAAGGGGATGGGAAGTAATTTCTCATTCTGGGGACTGTTCTTGGATTCACAAATACCCAGCCAAGATAACGGCGAAGATATCTTGCACCTATTAACATTGAATCAGGGGAATACCCATCACCAAATTTGTCCTTCCCACATCCCAGTTCCCTTTCTGCAACCCATATACCCCACCATCACCCTCCAGGCTGCTAGAGTAGGTGGACCCCTCTTGGTCTAGCTTACTGTTAGTAGTCATATATCTGTTTGGTCCTGGTACCCTCCCTTGTTTCCCCCTCTATTTAAGAGGCAGAGCTAGATGAATCGAGTTATGTGGTTTTGTTTGAAGGAAAGAAAAGCAATAGAATGGGATACGAAATAAAAAAAATAAAAATAAATAAAAAGAAGTCAAATACTTTGAAAATGGGTGGAGACCTTCTAGAGGCTTTCAACCTCAGTTTGAGAGAGGACATGAAAAAGGTAATTGAAACACCACAACAATACAGAAAGAAATATCAAATTAAATATCCAGTGAGCACTAGAGCAATAAAGACAAGCACCACACAATAGTCTCGGTTCTGAAATCAAATCATGCTGGAGTGCAAAAAGAAAGAGAAAGATGGGGCCGGGCGGTGGCGCTGGAGGTAAGGTGCCTGCCTTGCCTGCGCTAGCCTAGGATGGACCGCGGTTCGATCCCCCAGCGTCCCATATGGTCCCCCAAGAAGCCAGGAGCAACTTCTGAGCGCATAGCCAGGAGTAACCCCTGAGCATCACAGGGTGTGGCCCAAAAACCAAAAAAAAAAAAAAAAAAAAAAGAAAGAGAAAGATAAGATAAAATAAAATAAGATGAAATAAAATAAAATTGGAGATATCAATTTTTCCACTCAAAATCAGAAGTATTCATAGAAAGTGACTATTAGTGATTTCGATATTACCACAGTTCCAGTCACAATCTTTCACATATTATCTGTTCACCAAATATTCTCTCTCTTTTTTTTTTTTTTTTGGCTTTTGGCTTTTGGGCCACACTCGGTGACGCTCAGGGCTATGCACTCAGAAGTCGCTCCTGGCTTGGGGGACCATATGGGACACCGGAGGATTGAACTTCGGTCCATCCAAGGCTAGCACAGGCAAGGCAGGCACCTTATGTCTAGTGCCACCGCCCAGCCCCTCACCAAATATTCTCAAATGTAATATCACTAGATTGGCCTCAGCATGTTGCTTCTTTTTCATAATGTTGTTGCTATAGAATCTGTGATGCGTTGTTTGTTGATGACTGAATAAATGTTACTTAATACTTTCTAACAGTCAAATATATATTGCTCTCTATACCTTTTTTCCACCTTGGGGGATAGGCAGAAATATTTTCCTGTTTCTTACAGAGCTTGCCCTCTCATTAATTTTCCAATATAAAAGGCATTATGTTGCTGTTATATTAGGTATTATATTTTAAGGACTTCATAATTATAATTTCATCTTAATTACATTATGTAGAACATTAAGGCAGTGTACTTACATGCTATATACTTAGGTACAGTGTCCCTATTTTTTCTTTTTTTTAAATTTTTATTTTGATCATAATGGCTTACATATTTTTCACAGTAGTATTTTAGGTACATATCAACATTGAATCAGGGGAATACCCATCACCAAATTTGTCCTCCCCCATCCCATTTCCCCTTCTGCAACCCATATACCCCACCATCACCCCCCCAGAATGCTAGAGTAGGTGGTCCCCTCTTTGTCCTGCTCACTATTAGTGATCATATATCTGTTTGGTCCTGGTACTCTCCCCTGTCTCCCCCTCTATTTAAGAAGTGGAGCTGGATAAATCGAGTTACGTGGTTTTGTTTGAAGGAAAGAAAAGCAATAGACTGGGGTACAAAAAAGAGAAAAAAGAAAGAAGTCAAATATGCTGAAAATAGGCGGAGTCCTTTCAGAGGATTTCAACCTCAGTTTGAGAGAGGATGTGAAAAAGGCAATTGATACACCACCACAATACAGAAAGAAATATCAAATTAAATATCCAGTGAGCACCACAGCAATAAAGACACACACACAACAGTCTTGGTTCTGAAATCAACTCATGCCGGAATGCAAAAAAGAAAGAGAAAGATAAGATAAGGTAAGATAAGCTAAACTAAGATAAGATAAGATAAATAAAATAATATTGGACATCAACTTCAATCTCTAGTGAAAAGTAACTTAAGGGGCTCAAGTGTTAACTCATTGGAGAGCATGTTTGCCTTGCATCCCTCAGCATCCCATATGGTCCCCTGATCCTGCCAGATGTGGTTCCAAAACAAAATAAATAACAAAAGAAATATTAAAGGTGTTGAAGTGATAGCACAGTGGTAGAGAGTTTGCCTTGCATGAAGCTGATTTGGGACCTGTCCAGTTTTGATCCCTGGCATCCTATCTGGTTCCCCAAGCCTGCTAGGAGTGATTTCTGAGTGCAGAGCTAGAAGTAACTCCTGAGTGCTACCGGGTATGGCTCCAAAACCAAAATAATTAAAAAAAAATAAGAAAAGAAACGTGATTAAAAAGATGGTGAGTGCAGATAGGGAAGAGGGCAAGGGGGAGAACAGGAGGAAAACTGGGAACATTAGTGGTGGGAAATGTGCACTGGTTGTACATTGTATGACTGAAACGCAATCATGAACAGCTTTGTAACTGTGTATTTCATGGTGATTCAATTAAAGGATTTATTTATTTAAAAAATTTAAAAAGATTGTGAATGCTTAGTATTTTGGCTCAATACCTTCCTCAGAGACACATCCTGGCTAGCTGGCTGTCAAGGATCCCTTGTAGCTAGGCTCCTGATAGGACATCAGTGTGGCCCAAATAAAGTGCAAGCCTAGATAAAGCCTCACTTGGATGCATTTGTGGTTTTTGCTCAGACACAGTGGGGTTGTATTTTGACTTGTACAGCCATGTAAGCAATGGGTCCAGTGATGATGCTCTGAAACCAATAGTTGGATTTGTGTGTTAGAAGCTCCCTGGTTCACAGCAAGGCAGACATTGAGGTATTGGCAGGCCAGGGCAGCTTCTTGGGCTTCCTGAACTGACAGTACCAGCCACCGTCCTAGTTGGGCCATTCCACTGTGTCTCTACTCCCATCTGCCCAGCCATGCTAGAAGGAATAACTGAAGGCCCTGCAGCTCCTCTTCCTGTGTAGAACAACTTGGCCATCTCAGTTTCTGGCAGCTCAATTCTGTCTGGGTATGTCTGGGAAAGTTCCCCACCACTATACACATGGACTCACAATTAAGCAATACAATAATGACAAAGCTGCAAGAGATTTATTCCTCCAAGTGTTGATTGCAAGTATCTATTACAGGCAAGACAATGAGTGAAATTTCAGTTTTCTTCATTTGGGGGTGTCCCAAACAGTGATCAGGAGGCATGGAGCCACATCCAGTGGTGCTTGGGGACCAATGACTTTCCCCTGCAAGGTAAATACTCTTTTTGTTGATGTATTTTGGGGGCCAAGTTGGTTGTGCTCAGGGCTTACTTTTTTTTTTTTTTTTTTTTGGGCCACACCCGGCATTGCTCAGGGGTTGCTCCTGGCTGTCTGCTCAGAAATAGCTCCTGGCAGGCACAGGGACCATATGGGACACCGGGATTTGAACCAATCACCTTTGGTCTTGGATCGGCTGCTTTCAAGGCAAACGCCACTGTGCTATCTCTCCGGGTCCAGGGCTTACTTTTTATTCTGTACTCAGGGATTACTCCTACCATCAGGGGATCATATAGGGTATCAGGTATTAAACACAGATTCATGCAAGGTAAGCTCCCATTCTGCTGTGCTATCTCTCTAGTCCTCACATACATTTCTTTGAGCTTTCTCTCCTGTCCCTCAGCTTACATTTATTTATCCTTACCCTATTTTCCTTTCATAATAATAACATTTTGGCAAAGTAAGAACCACATATACAACATTAGCATCTCTGTATATCCCAGTGTGTGGTGAGCTGGACATACTATGATGTGTGTGTACATTCTGTGGTCTTTCTTAGGATAAGGTGTGTACACTCCATGATATTTCTTAGGATGTATGCATCCATAGTATGGTTTCCTAGGATGTGTGTGTTCATTCTATGATTTCCCTCAAAGACAGCAGACTCCCCTCATGATGCAGTTTGCAGATGGTGTTCCTATATTTAGTACTACCTTTACTGTACTATCATATACCATGTATGCTGTATCCACCAGTAGGAGTGATCCCAGATCCCAGAGCCAGAAGTGAATCCTGGGTGCTGTTAGGTGTGGTCCCAGATAAACTTTATTTACTAATTACCCCTTATTTTATCGCTCCAGCACCAATCAGCAATCTCTACTCCACTTTCTCTGAATTTCCCTATCTTTATTTTATTTTTTAAACTTTATTTATTTATTTGATTTTTTGGGCCACACCCAGTGGTGCTCAGGGGTTACTCTTGGCTCTGCACTCAGAAGACGCTACTGGCAGGCTTGGGGAACCATATGGGATTCTGGGAATCGAACCTAGTCTGTGCTGTGTAGGCCACATGCAAGACAAATGCCCTACCACTGTGCTATCTCTCCGGCCCCTGAATTTTCTTATTTTGAACTGCATTATAAATAGGATCATTGAGCATGTGGCCTTAGGCCTTTGGTTTATCTCACAAGCACAATACTTCAAGAGCCATCAGAACCTCCTTCTCACAGATGACTGGTATGCAACTCTAGGATTAGATCACATTGTGTTTATCCATGTTTCTGTTGATGAACATTTCCACCTTTGGTTACTATGAATGATATTCATCCAATTTTTAATTTTTCCATGTGGCAGGTTTTGGGGGACACATATTTTGTGATTTCATGACATTGAAAATTTGGGTAACAGGTTAAATTTGATGTTCAGAAGGAAAGATGGCAGTTATCATTAATGAATCTGCCGATTACAGTATTTTCCGGAGTATAAGACGACTTTTGAAACAAAAAAAAGTCATCTTTTTATTTTATTCATCTTATACGCCGAGTATATCCTGAAAAATGTTTCAATATGCCGCTAAACGAAAATTGTCTGAATATTGTCACAAAACGAATTTTCCAACTCGATCCTGCACCAATCACTGCAAGGCTGCTCAGACCGCCTCTCTAACTCAGCCAATCCAAGCAGGCTTTTAATGCATGCAAATTACACAATGTTCTGGACCCGAATCTATACTGTCAAAAGCCTGCTCAGATTGGCCAGAGAAGAGAGGAAGTCTATTACAGTATAACCTTTGGACCTTTGCTTGTTGTGATTGGCTCACTGTGGTACATACAGTTGCAGCACAGGAACGTTGTGTCTGATACAGCGAATATAGGCCTAAACCTATGTTTTAAATGCAAAATTAGGGGGTCATCTTATATACCTGGTCCTCTTATATGCTGGAAAACACGTAGTTTTATTCACATTAAAATTCTGCTCAAAGGTGGGGGTAAAGGGGTCGAGAGGGAGAAATCCGTCATGAGAAATCAACACTGCCCATGAGAAATAGGAATTGGAATATTGAACGAAGGAAACTCAACTATCAGCACATTTTTAATTCGCATCTCATGGTAACTTAATAATTAAAAAAAAAAAAAAACAACTACCCCAAGCCTTTGTACTGCTTACCCAGCAGGTAAATTTGTGAGTGGTGATGGTTTCATGGGGAAGATGGACAGAGGAACTAAGCTCTTCATACTGCTTAAGAATTGGCTCTGAGTGCTCGCTTCGGCAGCACATATACTAAAATTGGAACGATACAGAGAAAATTAGCATGGCCCTGCACAAGGATTACATGCAAATTCGTGAAGTGTTCCATATTCTTTAAAGCAAAATAAAATAAAATAAAATAAAATAAAGAATTGGCTCTGAATTGGGACAGGACTATGTAGTGATCTACCTCCAATCCAGTTTTGGTTTTTGGTATTCTATCATTAGAAATTATTTACTGAGGGTGAATTCATGGGACTTACAGGGAAAAAAATCCATCAAGTTGTCTAGTTCAGATCTGTCTTTCTACTCAACTCTAGGAAAGCGACACTTGGATTTAGGAAAGAAGTAATGATTGTGTGGTTCTCTCGTGTATCTTCCTCTGACCCACTCTTCTATTCTATGGGGCCTTCTTCCCTCTGGTCACCCCCAAATAAGCACAGATTCCTATCATGTTGCTGGTGAGGGATTACCTGCTGTTATTAATGTGGTCTGGAGCACAACTTTTACCAGGAACTTTTCCAATGCCTTGATTTGATGTAATTTTGGAGACCTGGCCCCAAAATATGTGGTCAGTGAGTCATGGGGATGATGGGGGGTGGGGGGCATCTGTCACTTCTTTTTTTATCTCTTGATCTCCAGCACCCAGCATCACTGCAATGCCAGGTGCATAGTGAATGGCTAAACAATATCTA
Organism: Suncus etruscus; assembly: GCF_024139225.1. Taxonomy (NCBI): domain Eukaryota; kingdom Metazoa; phylum Chordata; class Mammalia; order Eulipotyphla; family Soricidae; genus Suncus; species Suncus etruscus. The sequence goes on along the minus strand of NC_064860.1, from coordinate 93,990,893 downwards.
ATGCCACTAAAGCTGGGTTATCACCCAAGGCCAAGCAGGTCACTATGTGGCAATTGCTAGAAAAAACAATCTAGGAAGTTCAGTGCTATTCAGTTCCCCCCAACCCCCAACCAAGCAAAACCAATGGATGCTGGTCTGTTAAAGATCATGGAAAGTTCCCACTGGAGATATCAGAACCTTCTGGCAAGACTCATGAAGTGTTAATTTTAGCTTTCAATGACCCATGCCCTTGTATGATTTAATGGGTCAGGGGAGCAGGAGTCCAAGCCAAGATTACTCACTCAGAGAGTCTTTGTTTTTCCTATGGAGAACTTGGTGGGTTCTTTTGGTTTGTAGACACTTACCACTTGCACATTTTTGGACTGAATTTCTGCTATTTGGAGTCGAGTCTGAGAATTGTGAGCTATTCCTTACGAATATTAGCAAGCTGTCCTATCAATCAGATTTCCCCAGAGTTAGTTCATGCATTAAAACATGAGCTTGACTTGCCGAGTCAAATGCTAAAAGGCTACAGCAATTGCCATAAAATAAACAACATGCTTGCATGTCCCTGATGTTTCGAGTTGAAAGATGTAAGGGTTTGAATAGAAATTATTTGGATGAAGGAAGTGTATATATGAAGGTCTGGTGGGGGGTGGTGGATCAGATTTGTCCAATTTTCCTCCCGGTATCCTGGTAGGAAACAAGGGAGTCCACAGCTGAGGGTTGAGCTTGTCTTCTCGTGGAAGAGAATATCTCAGCTGTCATTAGCAGCTGCCCTGTCTTGGGTTCACTGGGGTCAGCCTTCTTCAGCTAAGTCCAGACTGCAATTGCATGAGCCCATCTGTGCTCCTTATGAGACCAGGGCACAAGCCACACGGGCCCTCTTGCATTTACTTTTGGGCAGCTTCTACTCAGGCACGGACTGCCCCCACCTCACTGGCTTCCAGGGCATCAGCTGATAAAGGGTCATGTGGTATTGTACCACTGATGGCCACAGTAGGGCCAAGGCAGTTCTCGTTATTTGCTGGTGCAAATAACGTAGGCTCCCAATCACATTTTATTACATCCTTCCCTGATTCAATGAGAAAAGAGAGAGGAAATGGATGGAGGAAATCATGGCTCTCACAAATGCATAAAATTATTAAGGAATCACTCAATGCCAGTGTTTGGGTCATACTTTCAACCTGACACCCCCTGCCCCAGGGAATGAAACTGCCCTATCTGGGAGTCAGCTGTGAAGGATGGATCAGCAGTGAGGAATCTGTGTGAAACTTTGAAAATAAAACCTGAGAATTCCATGTAAGGCTACAGTAACAGGAAAGCTGAGCTCTGGAGACTACTCATACACGTATACAAAAGAAGGGGAGGAAATAGTCTATATACTGTTTTGTAAACTTCTGATAAAATCATGTGTTTTGTCACTGATTGCATGGTTATTATCAATGCTGATAACCTTGGGGAATGAAGGAATGGAATAGAGAGAGAGAGAGAGAAAGAGAGAGAGAAAGAGAGAGAGAAAGCTTCCAGAACAAATCAGAGATCTTCTGATGAAGTATATTATACTCTGTAACAAATAGTCTTGCCTAAAGCTTCAACTCAGTAATTCAGCTCCACATTAGATATTCTAACTATCAGTTTTCAGGAAATACAGGGATGGAAATATTTAAAGTGAAAACTCAAAATGTGGGAAGCCTTAGAAAATCAGCCCAGTTTCTTTGACAAATAAGTGCCCTCCCGTTAAAAAAAGGATATGAGTGGGCAAGAGGAAGGATGAGCAGTTGAAAACAAAACAAAACATAAAAACAGTGATCCAGCAACCCTGTACAAAATGTGGCCCTATTTGTACCATAACTTTTTTTATTAAAATATAATATGAGGAGATAATATTTATCACTTATCTGATAAAGAGTTGATATCCAAATACAGAAAGCACTGGTAGAACTTCATACAGAAAAAACAAATCAGATCAAAAATTGTAGAGGAGAGGTGAACAGAAACTTCTTCAATGAAGACATATAGATCAGGGGTCTTCAAACTTTTTAAAGTGGGGGCCGGATTATGGTCCCTTAGAAAGCTGGAGGGCCGGACTATATGAGCTACTAATTCCTACTCACACTGCACATATCTTATAGAAATAAAATGAAAACCATTTGTAAATAAACAGATCATGCACCAGTATTTCAATGGGAACTGTGGGCCTGCTTTTGACTAATGAGATGGTCAATGTCCGGTTCCATATTTGTCACTGCCAGCCGTAACAAGTGATGCAAGTGGGCATCAGTTAATCTTGATCTGGTTGGAGATTGCAGATGTTTTATTCTTGAAGAAGTCTGTTCACAGGCGTAAGTGCTACCAAAGATGGTTACCATTTTGAGTGCATGGTTCCTGATATTTGGATATACACTGAGTGTATATGCTGGCAGGTATCTTGGCAACCAAACAGCGCTCACTGCTGGCGGGCCGAATCAGACTCCTCTGTGGGCCGCATGTGGCCCGCGGGCCATAGTTTGAGGACCCCTGATATAGATGGTCAAAAGGTATATTAAAAAGGTCACTGTGGGCTGAGCAATAGTACAGTGGATAGGGCACTTGCCTTACATGCAATAATAGGTCCTCAGCAGCACAGATGGTTCCAGGACTAAGCCCTGAGCATTGATGGGTTGAGCAATAATGCAGTGGGTAGGGCACTTGCCTTACATGCAATTATAGGTCCTCAGCACCATAGATGGTTCCAGGGCTAAGCCCTGAGCATAGAGTAAACCCTGAGAATCGAACCAGGAGTAAGTTCTGAGTACCACTGGGTGTGGTAAAAGAGAGAAAGAAAGAAAATAAAGAGAAAGAAAGAAAGCAAGAAATAAAGAGAAGAAAAGAGAAAGAAAAGAAAGGGGCAGAGAGATAGCATGAAGGTAGGGCATTTGCCTTGCATGCAGAAGGATGGTGGTTTGAATCCCAGCATCCTAAATGGTTCCCTGAGCCTGCCAGGAGTGATTTCTGAACATAGAGCCAGGAGTAACCCCTGAGCACCACTGGGTGTGACCCAGAAACCATAAAGAAAAGAAAAGAAGTAAAAAAAGAACCGTATCACTCAATATTGGGAACATGCAAATCTAAATGATGAGACATCATTTCACATTTATTAGACTGGCACACATCACAAAGGACAAAAACAACCAGTATTGAGGAGGATGTGGGAAAAAGAGACGCTCATTCACTGTGGATGGGAATGTCAACTGGTCCAATCATTTGGGAAAATAATATGGACACTTCTCAAAATACTAGGACTTGAGCTCCTTTAGGTCCCAGCAATTCCACTTCTTGGCAGCCACTCCAAGGTCCCCAAAACTCTATTCCAAAAAGACAGTTGCCTTTTAAGTTCATTGTAGTATTACTTGCAATAGCCCACATGTTCAAGAACAGATGACCAGCTAAACAAAGAATGGTCTATATACTCACAATAGAATACTAACTTGGCTATAATGAAACATAAAATCATGCAACTAGATGCTACATGGATGGATTTGGGGAGTATCATGCTAAGTGAAGTTAGTCAGAAGGAGAGGGATGGATCAAAAAATGAACTGCCTCATTTGGAGGATCTCAAGGAACATGATAGGGGAGTAACACATGCTCAAAGACAACAGAAATTGAGAACTGGTCTTCAATAGAAAGATTATCATGGGGACAAGGGTGGGCCAGGGGGGTGGACAATGACACTGAAATAATGACAGAGGGAAGCAGACACTCTGGTAGAGGGTGTAGTACTAAAATAATTATGCAAGAAGCCCTACAGTTTGAACAGTAATGAGCAGAATTGTAAACCATGGTGCGTAAAAGAAAATAAAATTGTAAGCCTGATTTAAATTCATTGAAATATAAAATTTATAATAGCTTTGGATTGGTTTGAGCACACTGAGCAGTGTTCAGGAATTCCTGCAGGGAGACATGGGGTGTGAGGGATAGAATTTGAGGCTCCTCTTTTTTTTTTTGTTTTTGTTTTTGGGTCACACCCAGCAGTGCTCAGGGTTACTCCTGGCTGTCTGCTCAGAAATAGCTCCTGGCAGGCATGGGGGACCATATGGGACACCGGGATTCGAACCAACCACCTTTGGTCCTGGATCGGCTGCTTGCAAGGCAAACGCCACTGTGCTATCTCTCCGGGCCCGAGGCTCCTCTTAATTAAAGCCTATGTTCAGCCCTCTGAGTTGTCTTTGACTCAGTTTTACTTTGACCATAGCCAAAACTCAGGGCGATGGAGGACATTTCATTCAAGTCTGATCATTAAATTTATTCTGCATTGAAGTAACACAGGTTTGGGGCATCTTAATGTAAGTTTCAGCTGCATAAAATTTCTTTTTCCAAATTAACTTTATAATGATGGCACCATGGTTGACAATATTGTTAATCACAGAGTTTCAGGGAATCAATGTTTTGATCATAGCCCCTCACCAGTGTCAACAACATTTCTCCCCAACATCCACCCTTTTAGTCAACTTAAAAAAATTTAATGATTATACCTTGGGTCACATGTTTCCAATTGTATTAACAGTTTGTGCCTTTGACGTATAAGAGTACCTCACCCTTCCACCTCCAAGGTGTCAAAGACCCTCCCTCTGTGACCTCATGCTACATCTAGTACATCCAATATCTCCATCATTTTCCACCATCCGGAAACTCCCTGTTTACTTGACTTTCTCAGTTCTGTAAACTGTTAGTGGAGGCCTTTGGATTGGTCCTCATATTGCCTTCTAATTAGATATCTCTCAATTGGTTTCTTTGGTTATCCTGTTAAAAGATGTTTCCCCATTGCCTCCTCACCTGGCTTTTCCCCTCCCCTTGGGAGTGAGCTTGGTTTATCCCAATAAAGGCTACTTAGGAGGTCTAGAGGGGCAACTGATATCTAGGCTCCATGTGGTGGAGCGACTGGCTTGTGGGTAAACAGCTTGCGGTGTGAGTTTCCTGGCCAGCTATTCCTTCCCAACCGTGTGTGGATTATTTCCTGCATCAGAATTGCTGATGGACCTGCGTCTCTTGTCCTACCTGGACTTGGGGCATGGGGATTCCTCTCCCTCTCTGGGGATTGTGGAACACAAAACCGATCATTTCACAGTAACTCATGACCAAGAGTTTTTCATTCCTTAAAACCTTCTACCTCTGTCCTGTTTCTCTGTAGAACACAGATGAGTGAGGTCATTGGTATCTGTCTTTCTCCTCTTGACCTGCCTCCCTTAAAGGATGCCCTCCTCTTCCCACCAGGCTGCAGCCAACTAGTGGGAAGAGGTTGTAGTGAGTAGTGCCAATCTTTTCCTCAAGCTAAGGGTTATTTCTGGGGACTGCATATCTTCACATCTGTAGATTCTGTAGATACCTACATTGTTTCCAGCCTCTCAGCCCATCTCTTTTACCTGGGCATCCTCACCACTTGTCTGCAAATGCTTTTTTCTGCTGCAAAATTTAAATGGGGAGGGAGAGGCAGAGCAGTGGTGCAAGCCATAAGGCATCTGCCTTTCCTGAGCTAGCCTAGGACGGACTGCAGTTTGATCCCCTGGCGTCCCATATGGTTCCCCAAGCCAGAAGCGATTTCTGAGCATCTTATCAGGAGTACCCCCTGAGCATCACCGGGGTACACCTCTCTTTGTAGGCATCTATTCATAGCATACACCTCTATTTGCAGGCATCCTAGTGTTGAAGTGATGATGGCTGTGTGGTTTGAAGAATTCCTTATTTTATTTTATTTTGGGGTGTGTCTGGGTCATGCCCAGGGGATTTTAAAGGCTACAAGCACCTCTCTGCTTGGAGACTCTATACTGTGTTTGATTTGGGTTGACTGTGCCCATAACAAGCACCTTAACCCCTACTATCCCTCTAGCTCCTGAGGAATCACTCAGTTTACAATTGAGTGGTCAAAATTAGTTTGGAGGTTTGGAGTACATGTTTTGCATGCAGAGTCCTGGGTTCAATCTCTTTGTCCTTAGTAACCCTGAGCACATAGTCAGAAGTAGCTGCCTTAACACTGTTGTTTTGGCCCCAAAACCAAAAACCAAAAAAAAAAAAAAAAAAAAAAGGGAGGGGTGCGAGGGGGACATGTTTGGGCTTTGAAAAATTGATGTTGAAAGTATGAAAATAGGGGCCGGAGAGATAGCCTAGAGATAAGGCGTCTGCCTTCCATGCGGACGGTGGTTCGAATCCCAGCATCCCATATGGTCCCCCGTGCCTACCAGGGGCAATTTCTGAGTGTAGAGCCAGGAGTAACCCCTGAGCACTGCTGGGTGTGACCAAAACAAACAAACAAACAAACAAACAAAAAATTGAAAGTATGAAAAGAGAATTCTACTGTTGTTCCCCTGTAAATTAATGTGTGATTTTTGAGAAAACTTTGGAGCTTCCTCAAGCCACAGTAAAATTGAAGTTTGCTTATGATCAGTCTGTTCATATGACTTGACCTGCCCATGTTCCCTGGCCTGTCCATCTGTCTGAGAAGACTGACTGCAAACCCTCAGGAGACTTTAGGGTATATGTGAGGGACTCTCTTTATTCTAGGGTGATTGAGAGGTCATTGGTGTATTTACTGGAGTACAAATCCTTAATATCTATTCATGTTTTTATTGGGACCATTCTGTTTTTTTTTTTTTTCAGAGACAAACCCTTCAGTTTCTTCTTTTGTATAATTTCTTCTTTGTAGAGGGTGTTTGGGCCACACTTGTGCTCAGGGATCACTATTGGCAGTGCTCTGGGTATCATGTAGTGTTGGGGGATCGAGCAGATTAGACACATACAAGTCAAGTGCTCTAACCCTTGTACTATCCCTCTAGTTCAGATCTTCTAGTGTCTTTTGTTTTGTTTTGGGGCCATACCCGGCAATGTTCAGGTGGTTACTTCTGACTCTGTGCTCAGGGGTCACTCCTGGTAGCCTCAGGGGATCATATAAGACCCTATGGGATACCTGGGATCGAACTTCAGTTGTGCCAAGGCAAGCACCCTACCCTCTGTGCTATTACTCGGGCCATACATATTGTCTTACCACAAGAAAAGTAAGTTATTTGTACAGTCTGTGAGCCAAATGAGGAAATGTGGCTGCTCAGCATATAGTCATTTGCTTCATTCTGGATTTTGTTCATGTTCTGCATCAATGTTCCTCTGTGGCTACTCTTTGACAGTTCTTTGAGCAGACCTCAAAGTCTTGGGAAGAGTTTGAAACAAAAGCTCTTAGCAAAAAATCTTATTTGAAAGAAATGTGCCATTGTCTTAAGGTTTAGGACTTTTTCATTTAATTAATGCAGTTACATGGGTCTGGCGATATAGTACAGGGGGTAGGATGCTGGCCAGCCCAAGTTCTATCCTTGGCACCACATATAGTCCCTGAGTATTGCCAGGACTGATCCAGGAGTGAGTCCTGAGCATAGTGGGGACATGACTCCTCCAAACAACAACAACAACAACAACAATTACTTTTATTTGAGGGCTGGTAGGGGGACACGCTGGGCAGTGCTCAGGGATTATTCCTGCTCTATAGTCAAGGATCACTCCTGGTGGGCTTACAGGACCACATGGGATGCCAGGGCTCAAACAGCCACGTGCAAGGCAAATGTTCCACTTGCTGTACTATCTATCACTCCAGCCCCAGAAGTTGCATCTTGAAAGAGAAAACAGCCCCCAACACCAAGGTCTTGGTGAGCCTGTAGGGGGGGGGGGAATAATCAGATGACTGTCACAGCCATAAGGCACAAACACATGTCAAACAGAGGCACTACAGAAGAGTGGGCTGAAGTGGTAGCTTCAGTAAGGCAGCTCAGCAGGAAGGATGTTTGTATGTTCGAATCCTTTCAACCATGGGAGGGAGGAGTGTGATTACCAGAAACAAGTGCCATTTTGCCTCTATAGTTCCACCTAGTGGACAAGCCTTTGGCCCCAACACTTATATGTAAGTCCATGCATTGGTTTTCATGATCTTTATTTTCTTTTCAGTGTCGGCAGGGAGGGGGTAATGGGTCACACCCAGCAGTGCTCAGGAGTTACTTCTAGCTCTGTGCTCAGACGTCACCTTGACGGTGCTTAAGGGCACATGTGTATGTGTACTCGTGCTTGTGTGTGCACTTGCATGTGTGCCTAGGGACATCTGTGTGCATATTTAAGATGGAGAAAGGCTTTTGGTGTTGGGAAAAATGTACTTGACTTGGAAATGGAAGTTCAGATGCCAGAGGACTGGGAGGTACTTAAGACCCCTCTTCTTTCTCTCTGTCCTACTCATCTTTGCCTTGTTTGGGGGCTCTCCCCTACTGGTTAACATCTGCTTCCCCAGGGGTGCAGATGACCACTCTTGCTTTGGGTCTTCAAAACTCCCTGTTCAGGCTCCCCTCCCGAGTACCACACAATGACAAGGCTCCTCTACTTTCTATGCCCTTAGAAAGCAGTCTCCAGATACTGGGACTGGAAGGTGGAATTCACCTCTTTTTGGGGAGCCACATCTGGTGATGAGCGGGCTTAACTCCTGGCTCTGCACTCAGGGCTTTACTCCTAGTAGTCCTGCTAGGGGACAACCATCTGGATGTTGAATATAGAACCCAGGTCAGCGGCATGCAGGGTAAGCACCCTCCTCGCTGTAATATTACTTGGACTCTACAATTCAGCCTCTGAATTCTGCCTTTTTCCCTTCATCCAAGCACCTCTTCTCAGATGTATTCATGGGTTCTTGCCATTGTTGTAAAAGTTGTTACCTGTAAAAGTGAACTCGAGGCTCAGTCACGACCTTTCAGTATTACTACATCTACTAAGAGTAATCTCAGAGCACAGTTGGGCACATTTGAGCACAAATCTTCAACCACAGGTTTTAGCATTTTTTTTTTTTTGGTTTTTGGGCCACACCCCGTGTTGCTCAGGGGTTACTCCTGGCTTTCTGCTCAGAAATAGCTCCTGGCAGGCACGGGGGACCATATGGGACACCAGGATTCGAACCAACCACCTTTTGGTCCTGGATCTGCTGCTTGCAAGGCAAACACCGCTGTGCTATCTCTCCGGGCCCGGTTTTAGCATATTTTACATGCAAAGAGTCCAGGTTCAATCTTTAGCATTTCAAGATCCCCCAAGTAATGACCCAGGAGCACAAAATCTGGAGTAACCCCATAGCATTTGGGTATTGTACCAAAATTTAAAAGGAACCCCCCCCAAAAAAAAAACAAACCAAACCAAAACAAAACAAAACAAAAAAACCCCAAAGAAACCTGTCCCAATATCCTTTTCATAGTTTAAGCACAAAAGAAAATAACTCTTGAACTGAGCCATGAGGGAAAATTAATGAGAGCAATTAAAAGCAAATTGTTTTCCTGGGAAAACCTGGTTTTAAGAGCTGGTCCCCACCAGCCTTGCTGGGGAGCAGTCTCCCCACGGGGCTGTCTCCACTTTGTTCCTCCGGTCGCTGGTGGTTCTCACTGGTAGCTGCTGTTAGTGGCTGTGACACATTCATTGAACCTCACTACTAATGCCAGGTGTGTGGCACACTCCGGGGTCACCAGTGTGGGGCTGGGGGTGAGGTTCATATGCCTTCAATTAGGGCTCCAATAGGAAGGCATTGGGACACGTCAGCCGGTCAAACCTCAATTACCACCCCACAAACCCAACCAACCAGCGTCTTTTTCTCCCGCAGCGCTCACTGGGTCCTGTTTCACCTAGAAACCTGTAAACCTGCAGGCAGGAAGCAGAACCCAGCAGCTGGCGAATGGGTTTGGTAAATCCCAACTCCAAATTCACGCAACGTGTTCTCTTGTGTTTGGAGAGGATTATGCAACTCAAGGCTGGAGGTGTGAAGCCACGGCAGCCATCTGCAAGGACCAGGGCAACCTTGGTCATTCGAGAAATCAGAGTCCAGATCCCCGGCTCAGTTAGGAGTTCTGCATGCTAAGTTCTAAAATCTAGCAGTGACTTCAATAAAGAGAAGAAATGTATGCACAGACGGCAAGTTGGGACCAAGTGTATTTTGCCTATAATTGGCACAATCCAAAACATTTCTTTTTTTAAACACTGCGATCCACAAAGTTGTTTCTGGCATTCCACGTTCGAGCACCCATCTCACCACCAGTGTGACCTCTCCACCACTCTCTCCTGTTTTCCACCCTCCCCCCAAGCCTGAATGAACCCTTGGCAAGTGCAAATAATTTACTCAATATGGCTCGTTATAACTAAATGGTAATAAAAAATTTATTTTTGGTTCTTGGGCCACACCCGGTGACGCTCAGGGGTTTCTCCTGGCTATGCGCTCAGAAATTGCTGCTGGCTTGGGGGACCATATGGGACACCGGGGATAGAACCCAGGTCCATCCTGGGTAAGCTGCATGCAAGGCAAACACCCTACCGCTGTGCTATCACTCTGGCCCATAATAGAAATATTTAAAAAAAATCACTATAAGAAACTTGAGAAAATTGTCTTCTCTTGCAATGGTGTCATTATTTCTTTGAAGGTTTATTAAGCCCACTGTTTGTTGAGTTTAGGTAGCTTCTAAGATAATTTCCCGTCTCCTTTGGTGCATTTCTACTCTGATGTCAGTATTGGAAAGAGTTTTTTTTTTTTCTTTAGAAATCAGAAACAGCAATGCTAATTAGTATTTATTATAGCGACTTCCTTCCCCAAACTACGTGATCCATCAAGATCGCCTTCCCGAAGCACTGGTATGGAATAAGAATTATCCCTCCTCCTCCTTGTGGCAACAGAAACATTCTCCTTCAAGGTCATCTGACAAATGATTTCAGAGTCGAGGCCACTGCTGGACAAACAAGCTGTGTTTGCCTCTATGTGCCTTCACCTTAGGGTACAGGTAACTTGCTTTCCTTGGAGGAACTTCGTATCTGCTCATCAGTCAGCAAGTCCTTGCTCAAGGTCTACTGACAGATGGGCTAACTGGAGGAATAGGATTCTTGGGTTAAAAAAATACAGATGAAATTCTCAGCCTTAAAACCACACTTAATTTGGGGGGCTCACACTTGGTAGCGTTCAGGGGTTACTGCACTCAGGAATCACTCCTGGAAGACTTGGGGGACCATATAGAATACTGGGGATAAAACCCGAGTTGGCTGCGTGCAAGGTACCTGTTGTGTTATTGCTCTGGCCACCATACTGAATTCTTATTACTGGGTGATAATGGTGAGGGATTGTTGGCAAAGGTCTTTGAATTGATCCTCATATTGCCTTCTAATTAGATGTCTCTTAATTGATTCCTTTTGTTTACATATTAAAAAGATGTTTCCCGTTGCCTCCTTATCTGGCTCTTTCCTCTTACCTTGGGGGTGGGCTTTGTTTTTCCCAATAAAGGCTACTCAGGCTGCCTGGAGGGGCGGCTCCATCTTGGCTGGTGGTTTCATGTGGTGGAGCAACTGGCTTGTGGCTGAACAGTTGCGGTGTGAGTTCCTGGCCTGCTATTCCTTCCCAACTGTGTATGGATTATTTCCTGCATCAGAATTGTTGCTGGACCTGTGTCTCTTGCCCTACCTGGATTGGGGGCCTGGGGAATCCCTCTTCTTCTCTGGGGATTGTGGAACTCACAAGCCACCATTCACCAAGGGATGACTGCTTTAATGCTCCTTTCTCTTCCCTTGAGCCCCCTCTGCACCTCTTCTACCTCTGACATCCTTGAAGTCTCTTCCTCATGTACCCAATCACACAGACAGCCAAATATGCCACGCTGGATAAAATAATCCATGTGCAAGTACTTCTGACTTGCAAATCCAGTGATTCCCATCTGATGCCACTTGCTGTAGCACTGCCCCAGAAGGACAGAACTTTCTTTTTTTTTTTTTTTTTTTTTGGTTTTTGGGCCACACCCGGTAACACTCAGGGGTTACTCCTGGCTATGCGCTCAGAAGTTGCTCCTGGCTTGGGGGACCATATGGGACGCCGGGGGATCGAACTGTGGTCCGACCAAGGCTAGCGCAGGCAAGGCAGGCACCTTACCTCTTGCGCCACCGCCCGGCCCCAGGACAGAACTTTCTACTGTTGAATCAAACTGTACTTAGTACCTGGGAAAGAACATGTACAGCCCTGAGTGTGCTATTTTGGCCATTCAGGTCCTGATCTATGTGCCGCTGGCATGAATGGTTACTTTCTTTTATAAAGGTCACTGATCTGGAGCTTAAATATATATAAATTTTAAAAATTACTGGGGCTGGAGTGATAGCATGGCAGTAGGGCATTTGCTTTGCATGCTGCCAACCTGGGACAGGCCTGGGTTTAATCCCTGGCATCCCTTATGGTCTCCCAAGCCTGCCACGAGCGATTTCTGATTGCAGAGTCAAGAATAATACCTGAGTGCCACTGGGTGTGGCCCAAAACAAAAAAAATTACTTTATTTGAACAATGCGATTACAAGGTTGTTCATAATACAGTTTTCTCCCTCACAGTTATAAAGTTGTTCATGATTGAGTTTTAGTCATACAATGCCCAACACCTTTCACCAGGGCACATTTCCTGCCACCAATGTCCCCAGTTTCCCTCCCACCCTCCCTCTTGCCCTTTCCCCTATCTGCCTTTGGGGGCAGGCATTTCTCTCTCTCTCTCTCTCTCTCTCTCTCTCTCTCTCTCTCTCTCTCTCTCTCTCTCTCTCTCCTTTATTTAGACACTGTGATTTGCAATTCTGTTACTGAAGGGGTATTATGCCTATCCCTTTCTCTCCTTTCAGCTCCAGTTCTTGCCCAGAGTGATCATTTCTTTTTTTGTTTTTGTTTTGTTGTTGGGTCACACCCAGTGGTGCTCAGGGGTTATTCCTGGCTCTACACTCAGAAATAGCTCCTGGCAAGATTGGGGGACCTTATGGGATGCCAGGATTCCAACCACCGTCCTCCTGCATGCAAGGCAAATGCCCTACCTCCATGCTATCTCTCCGGCCCTGAGAGATCATTTCTAACTACTATTGTCTTAGTGGTCCCTTCTTTGTCCTAACTGCACTTCCCACTCATCATTTCTATGGTCTTTGGGGATTATTCTCTGACTATGATATATATTTCTTAAAACTAGACCTTTTCTATTGAACCCCTTTCTTGCTTCCTAGATATAGAATGGGGAGTGGGTTTGGGTGGGTGGATAAACCCAACTGGGAAAGTGTCTTCATAAACTCCCTCTTTCATGGACCAAAGGAGGGGAAGCCCCAGTGGTCTATGGACCAGGGCCAGCAGCCTTCTTCCTGTCCACTCTCCCGGCCACATCCCTCCTCAAGACAGAGCAATTGCATATGTTGCACTTGCCTGCTCTGCTGGCCCTGGGTTCAAGCCCACCCTTTGCAAGTTTAACAATCCTGTAGAATCAATGTTGCTCCCAAGCAGTCTTGCAGGCAGACCCCAATGCCCTGCTGTATGCCCCTAAGCTTGGGGGAGCCGGACACCATGGATCTGGGGCTGATTGACCTCATGGGAGAGCAGCGCATGCAGAATAGGAGGTGCCACTGAGGCAGAACTGGCAACTGAGGGTGGAGGAGCCAAGGCGAGCTGGGAGAATCCCAGGGGGCGTGTGAGGTGAGCCTCTCCTGGCTGCACATAGGAGCAGTCAATGTTCCCTCACCCCCAGGCTGAAAGGGCAAATTGCACCGTTAATTGCTCTGGAAGTGGAGCGATTCCAGCCTGGCAGGACGAGATGGACACACCCCTGAGAGAGAAAATCAAGACTCTAGGGACCCTGGAAAAGGCCCCGTGTGTTGGAAAGGATGTGGGGAGCATTCACAACTTTGCAGGGCCTTGTAGCTTCTGGGGGTTGGAGGCTTGGCTGCAGGAGCCATGAAGGGGACCCAGTGGACTGGATGGGAAGTAGCAGGAATAGAGACATGTCTGGATCTCACTCCTTGGGCCCTGGGTGAATAGAAACTGGCCAAGAACAGTCTTAGTGAAATTTCTTCAGTGCTCTGATTCAGGACTCAGTGCTTGCACTGGGCTGTAAGGAGAGTGGACAGAGCTTTCTCATGGGTGGGGTGACTTATTTCTGCAGAATCCTGATGCTGTCATGCAGGCATATCCCAGGTCAGCTTTCAGCAGCTTTCAGGCCGCAAAGCTAGATTTTTGTTGTTGTTTTATTTTCCCATGCACAGGACTGCTTAACTAGGTGTTGCAGAAGTGAGGAGGGCCCTGGGATGGCCCACTTAAGAAAGGTCATTTGGTTTGTTTGCTTTTGGGGCCACAGCTGGCAGTACTCAGGGAGACTTGTGGTTCAGTGCTCGGTGTCACTCCTGGAGTGATGGGGTGTATATGGTGCTGGCGATCAAAATCAGGCTGTCAGCCTATGCCCAGGGAGCTGTCCTTCTAGCCACTGGCATCCTGTTAATCTGTTGATGTTGCTTCCTAGGTTTTGTTTGAGTCATGTCCAAGGGGATGGGCATCTGAAGGACTGTGCCTAAGGGTTACTCCTGGCTCTGCACTCAGGAATTACTCCTGGTGAGTTCAGGGATCATATGGGATGCCATGGATCAAACCATGTGCGAAGGAAATGCCACCTCCCCATGCTATCGCTCTGGTCCCCTAGATGACACATTCTTTTTATTTTATTTTAATTAATTAATTCTATTTTTTGGTTTTTGGTCCCACCAGGTGGTGCACAGAGGTTACTCCTGGCTCTGTGCTCAGGACTCACTCCTGGTGGTGCTTTGGATCCTGTATGGGATGCTGAGGATAGAACCCGGGTAGGCCCTGTGCAAGGCAAATGCCCTCCCTGCTGTGTTATTACTCTGGGCACTGGGTAGCACATTCTTGATGGAGGGAGTAAAAGGAGAAGGAGAATGGGGTGAGATGAAGACTGGAGTGAGGGAAGGAGAATGGGGAGAGGTGCAAACTGCTAAGTCTTGGTGAGCCCGGAAGGCTGAGCACTGAGTGGGCATCTGTGAAGTCTGGCAGGAGGCAATGAGGGTGGTGGTGGAGGAGAGAAGGGCCAGATCAAGGAACCCTAGAGACCCCAGGACAGAGTGAAACCACAATCCCACACTGGAATTGGGAAGAGATGAATTATGGTATGGATCAAAGAATCAGGGATTTAGGATAATCAGAGAATTATGGCGTGGCTTTAAGACTTCCCTTAGATAGAACAATGGGCAGAGCATTGGCCTTGCTTGAGATGTACCCCGTCTGGTTCCTGAGCACTACCAGGAGTAATTCCCGAGCATGGAGCCAGGAGTTACCCCTAAGCACCACCGGGTATGACCCAAAAACAAGAACACAAAACAAAAAAAGACCTCCCTTAGAAACAGTGTCCTGGGACCAGTGGAGTGAGCTCAGGTGATAGAAAATGAGTTTAGGGCCGGAGTGATAGCAGGGAGGTAAGGCATTTGCCTTTCATGCAGAAGGATGGTGGTTCGAATCTCGGCATCCCATATGGTCCCCCCCCAGCCTGCTGGGGACGATTTCTGAGCATAGAGCCAGGAGTAGCCCCAGTGCGCTGCTGGGTGTGACCCAAAAACAAAAAAAACGAACAAACAAAAAAATGAGCTTAGCATGTTTGATTGCACTCCAGGTGTAGTCCTAGTGGACACCGAGCACCAACTAAGCCCCTAGGAAAAAAAGGCAATCAATATTTAAATATAGATATCTAATAACTAAATATCTAAATAAATATCTAAAATCCTGGCTAAAATGCTTCCCAGCTTCAAAAACCAGGAGGTGGAGCTCCATAGGGGTTAGGATGGAAAGACAGGAGGCAAACCGGAGAGATGACACTGCAGGGAGGGCACTGGCCTTGTACAGTGATTTGATCCCCAACACCTCTGAAAATCTCCCCCTTTCAGAAGTGACCTCTGAGCACAAATACCAGATGTGACCCCAAGAGAAAATCCAAACCAAAGGAGGCCCAGTTGAGCTCACGGTAAGGGGAAGGCTTGGGAGAGGGGTGGGTGCACATGGGGTGTGAGATCAACCCAAGGTGAGGGGTCAAAGTCCCGATTGCTACTCCCCCCCCCCCAGAAGTACTCAGGAGGCAAGAGGGGTGGTGGTTGAATACAGGGATCAAAGATGCAGTGCAGCTCAGGCCTGGTGGTGCAGGGGAATATTATCTGGGTGTTTGGGGCCTCTGGCAATATTCAGGGTACCTTGAGGTGACGGGGATAGAAGCAGAGTTGGTCAGAATGCAGGACAAGAACCTTAACTTCTGGCTATCTCTCTTGCTCCACTTCATCACTTTTCAAAGACTTGCTTGTTTCTGTCAGCTCATCTATATTAGACGCACTTCCTGTTGTGATTTTTGTTTTATTTTGTGCCACACTTGGCAATGCTCAGGGGTTACTCCTGGCTCTGTGCTAAGGAATCACTCTCGGTGGTCCTGGGGAACCCAATGAGATGTTGGAGATTGAACCCAAATCATCCATGTGCTCTGGCCCCAGCCCACTGCTGGTCTGGCCTAACACATGAGAGTAAAAATTCTTGTTCTAGTCAAAGTTTTAGCGAATCTGCTGGCATTTTAGACTCCTCAGGGGTCACTCAGGGGCTTGGGCAAGTGAGGAGGACAGTCTTGGAGAG
Source organism: Suncus etruscus (assembly GCF_024139225.1). Lineage (NCBI taxonomy): Eukaryota > Metazoa > Chordata > Mammalia > Eulipotyphla > Soricidae > Suncus > Suncus etruscus. Next base: position 93,974,447 of record NC_064860.1, on the reverse strand, counting down.
AGAAGCTCCCCGTTACCCTTTGCAGTTCTTCCCCATTGGGTCACCCAGTTCCCTGCTCCTGGTCTTCAGCTGGGTCTTGAGGCATGTCTTTCTAGCTTTGGCTTCCCCAGAAGGCCCTGGGGGCAGGTCTGTGGTGCCCCAGGCTGGCCCGAGATCAAGCCTGGAGTCGGAAAACCCTTCGTCTCTGACTCACCCGAGGCCTTTCCCGGGGTTCCCACCCCCTTGACAAATACAGGCAGGGTGTGGAGATCATTACCCTGTGCAATATTAGGCAAAATTGGATTCATTAACCTTGCCTGGCCTCGAAGCTTGGGAGATGAAAAAAAAAAAAAAAAAGAACACTAAAAAAAAAAAAAAAACCCAAATCCGACTCATGAGGACCGGTTCAAATGCAGGCTTCTGAAAATGTCAGCCATGACTGGGTGATAAATATTTATAAATATAGATGCTGTGTATCAACAGGGGGGCAGTGTATTTTTTTTAACCAGGGGGAGAAACAAAGGTGACTCTGTTGCTCTCCCACATTCAAAGCTGGAGTCCTGAAGGGCCCATTATGACTCGGCCTGCGACTGTTTATTAAGAATAATATGCAAAACGGGGCCCCGTCTGAATGAGAGCATTGAGAGGGTATCAGAGCCGCCAGGGCTGGGATGGCTGATGGTCAGGAATGATAATGATATTCCTAACAGGACTCACCCAGCCCGGAACATCGGGGCTTGATGCTTTGGCTGCTTTGGCCGTTTCTGGTTGCTGCTGTTTGTTCTGGAATCCTGGCCTGTGGCCATGTCCTGAAGCCCTGAGTTAGGGAACCAGGGAAGAGGTTTTCCACCTCAGATTAAGCTCCTCTGAGGAGTGAAATTTACAGATGTGCCATCAGTGGAATCCTGTCCTCCTCCTCCAAGTAGGAAATGCTTCCTGTAGAATTTGCCCATTGCTTCCCCGGGGTGGTGGTGGGGGTGGGGTGGTGGGGGGGGGGGGTGGGGGGTGGGGGGGGTGGGGGGGGTGGGGGTGGGGGTGGGGTGGGGTGGGGTGGGGTGGAGTGGGGGTCCTCTGCTGATTTTCTTTCTTTTTAAATATATAATGTATTTCTATTATATAATATGATCATACATAAAAATTATAATATATAAATAATCACATTATGTAATAGAATACATATGTTTATATACAATAAATATAAATAATTATATTTATATACAAAACAAATATAAATATATATATTTGGTTTGGGGGCCACACCCAATGGTGCTCAGGAGTTACTCCTGGCTCTAGCCCAGAAATTTCTTGTGGCTGGCTTGGAAGACCCTATGGGATGCTGGGGATAAAACCCTGGACAGCCATGTGCAAGGCAAATGTCCTACCTGCTGTGCTATCACTCTGGCCCCTAAATTTTTTAATACTGTGATTTTCCAAGTTGTTCATAACACAGTCTATTCAGGTGTTAAATGTTCCAACACCAATCCCACCACCAGTGGGACCTTCCTTTCCTGAGTATTCCTAATTTCCCACCCACCATTCTAGCCTGCCCCTTTGCAGGCACAATCAAATTGACTTCATAGTGTTTGTTACAGCACAAAGGCAAATTAAATTATTAAAACTTTGGGGTCGGAGGGATAGCATAACTGTAGGGCATTTGTTTTGTATGTGGTCAACCCTGGATGGACCCCTGTTCAATTCCTGGCATCCCATATGGTCCCCTGAGCCTGCCAGGAGCGATTTCTGAGGGCAGAGCCAGGAGTAACCCTGAGAACTACTGGGTGTGACCCCCTTCCAATTATTAAAACTTAGATCAACCAGGGTTAATTTGAAGTAACTTTTCTATCTCTCCATGCTGTTACTAAAGTCAGTGTCTGAGAATTTCCTGGGCTGTGGTTGGTGTGAGTTGAGCTTCTGCGTTCCTGATGAGCTTAGGCAGGTTTCTATGAAACATTCCTATCAGATTTCCTGGGATGATACTGAGTTAACACAACATAAAATTTTAGAGGGACTTGAGGGATCCAGGATCTATAGATCTGAAACAAATTTGGTGGCTTGACAATTTGATAAGGTTAAGTCATGCAGCTGGGCCATTTCTGTTGGAGGGAGTAGGGTGTGATGCTGCGCTACTGTAGTTCTTGCAGAAAGGGGAATCTGCACACACACCCCTTTTTCTGAGGAAGTCAGAGTGGTATCAGCCCACATCAGACTACCTGGGAAGAATCAGTGGCTATTATTTTCTTCGGACTCTCCTGATTTTCTTAGTAGAAACTCTTGGGCTTCTTCCCTCTGAACATCACAGAAACCTTTAATGTTCCTCAGGGGACTTTTCGTATGTATGTTCCATTGTATATATATATATATATATATGTGTGTGTGTGTGTGTGTGTGTGTGTGTGTGTGTGTGTGTGTGTGTGTGTGTGTGTGTGTGTGTGTGTGTTAGGTACAGGGGCTATTTCTGGCTTTGTGATCAGGAGTATGTGGAGGATCAAATGCAGTGCAAGAGATGGAGCCAGGGTCTGTCACATGCAAGACAAGAGCCATACCTCTGTACTTAGTATCCTGTCTCTTACTGGGACTAAAGTGAGAGATGAGACACTTGATCCCCACATGTCCTCCCGGCAGGTGGTGGGGCTCCAGTGAGGAAGGATTGGGTGTTGGCAGGGGCAGGAACTGTTTCAGTGGGAAGTCCAAGTGTCCTTAGGAGAGAAGGACAAATGGGTGTGGAGTTGACTTCTTTTTTTTTTTTGTGTGTGTGTGTGTGTGGTTTTTGGGTCACACCCGGCAGTGCTCAGGGGTTATTCCTGGCTCCAGGCTCAGAAATTGCTCCTGGCAGGCAGGGGAACCATATGGGACACAGGGATTCGAACCGATGGCCTCCTGCATGAAAGGCAAACGCCTTACCTCCATGCTATCTCTCCTCCCCTGGAGTTGACTTCTTGAAGAGTCTTCTAGAAGAAGGACCAAGGGCAGAGAGCTGATGAGCGAGACAACGGGCATGTTCAAGGACCAGGAAGGCTAGAAAGAAGCCAGAGAGCATGGGAGGTATCTGGAGTATAATGCCACAATGTTAATCTTGGGAAGTTGAAAGTCTGGATCTTGGGGTTGCCTAAGCCACCATTGCTAAAGATGGGGGAGGGAGCTGGGGATGTTTGCAGATGATTGATTTCAATCATCCTTATTTGTGCTAAAAGGAGGAAAAGGGATATGTATAATACTCTGGAAAACTTCTAGATGGTGTTTAAAAGGGAAAAGGGAAGATAGAGAGAGAGAAGGGTATCTGCTATAGTGACAGGCATGAGGACAGGTAGGAGGACAGGAAGCAAACTGGGGACATTGGTGACTGGAAATGTACACTGTTGGACTGAAACTCAATCATGAACAAAGTTGTAACTGTATCTCATAATGATTCAATTAAACTCCTATTTTTAAAAATTCACCCTTGTGCATTAGTTTACTTAACATTATCCTGTGGGAGGAGGGAATGGTCCATGAACTTGGGAATATTTTCCCTACCTTGTATTCAGCCTTCAATAGAGTTTCCCACCATTGACCTTAGTGGTCCAACCCTCTTCCTGTTGCCATCATTCCTCCAGCAGCCTTCCAGGTGACCAATTCTCCCTTTGACACCCCTCCCACCTATTAACTAGCACTCATCTTGGGTGAAAGATCCATTTTTCAAGAATCTGCTTTTCCAGTGATTTCAAGGACAGCTGACACTCGATCAATGATGGTGACAGAAGCGATTAGCATCCTAATGAGGAGCTCGATGACATTCTGGGTGTCCATGAGACATGGCACCTTTGATTGAGCTCGTCCTTGGGAAGCGACAGTAAATAGAGTGACAGGAGCTGACACTCATCCATCTTGGTGAGAAGGGTGAGAACTCATGAATAAAGACACTCACACGGGGACCGTCCCTGAGCTCCGTGGGTGACTGAAGGGAGCACTTGGAAAGGGCTTGGAAATGCCAGAGGGCTCAAGGGTGTCCCGGCACCTTTGTTAGTTGTCATTGTGTGTGTGTATGTAGGAGTAAGGTGTGTGAGTATACGTATTTATGTTTGTGCAGAAGTGGGGAATGTGTGTAGGAGTAGGGAATGTGTTTGTTTAGGATGGGGAATATGAGTGTGTGTAAGTAGGGGTGTGAGTAAATGTTTATGTATTTGTGTACAGGTGGGGGATGTGTGAGTATATGTTTGTGTGTTTGTGCAGAGTTGGGGATTTTTGTATATATGTGTGGGTGAGGAGTGTGTGTAAATGTACATGCCAAGGGAAAGAAAGGTGTTAACTCGGGGTGAGTATATCCCATAAGACTCTACCTACCTGGGATGCTCCCGGATTTATGAATGCTTTTTTGGGGTTGGGACCATACCTGGCAATGCTCAGAGCTGACTCCTGGCTCTGTACTCAGGAATCGCTCCTGGCAGTGCTTGGGGACCATATGTAATGCCAAGGATGGAACCCAGGTTGGCTGCATAGAAGGCAAATGCCCTTCCCTCTATTATCTCTCCAGCCCCAGTTTATGCTTCGCTGTGCTTTTCTGGAAGGGGCAGGACTGAAGGACGATGACCCACTTGCTGCACTCTCATCCTCTGGGCCTTGCCAAGGCCAAGAGTATTTGAGTCAAGAATCTGCCCTGTGTGTACCATCTGCTTGGCCAGCACCTCCATTACTCTTAGAGTTCAAATCAACTGGAGCTGAGTTCAAGCTCACTGGCTGTGAGTCATCATTGGCCAATGTGTGGTTCCATGTTGCAAGTCAATAAAAGCATTGTAAATTTGGGGGCGCCCCCCCCATGGTTCTCAGGCCTTAATCCTGACTACTATGCTCTGGGGCCACTTTGGTCATGTTTGGAGGGGATGCCAGGGAGAGATTCTGGGTCAGCTGTCAGTGAGCAAGGCCAGTCCCTTGACCCTCTCTCTCAGGTCCTAAGAAGTCTAGTGAAAGTAGTGAGAGAATGCACAGCTCTGCCTCTCTTCAAGGAGGGTGAAGGGGTGAAGCTAGGGGAGTGAAGGGGCCGAGTCCCCAGGAAAAGCCCTGACTGGGGTGGTTCTTCCTTCTTAGCTCAGGAAAATAGACTCTTTACCCCACATGGGTAAAGAGCAAAAGGGCAGGTGACCATTACCACAGTCTTCATGTTGTCTTTCATGTCTCAGGAGGAAGCTGCCTCCCCTGGGCCGCCATCTTTTCTGGGAGCCACATGGCTTCCTGAAGAGGGCTCTGGCACTTCCGAGTTGCTGACCCGGAGCAGACCAAGCACCAAGGCCTGTTGGTCTTACTGGAGGAAAACATTCTTTGGGTCAGAATTGTGGGCTGAGCCTTTGAAGCCCAAGGGCAGGAGATGCAAGGGGAGCCAGCCTTGCCCTGTTTGAAAACTCATACACCATGCTAGCACAGGCACCTTGACTGGAGCTGGAGTCCCCAGAACCTGCTGTACACACACACAGAGGAGAGCAAAATTTACACCCGTGTCTGAGTGTGTGTACATGGGGGATGTAAGTGTGTGTGAATGAGAGTGCAGGTGAGGAGAAAGTGGAGTTGCTTTTGACAAAAGATGGAGGTGACGTGATAATAACTCTTTGGTGATGGTGTGAGTCCATGAGATGTTTGGGGGCCACAAACCAACAAAAGACAAGATCCAGGAGCCCTGCTGAGCCCCTGAACCCCAAAACTCCTCTGTCCATCTACACAGAAAACAGCTTCTTTGTGCAGAATTTGGGGCTCTGTCACTCCCTCATTGACTTTTTGGGAGCATCTGAGATTGTGTATGTCCCAACAAGGACAGTAGAGCATCAAGCCCTCACCCTGAGAGGTAACAGGGGGCAGGGAGTGGTACAACGGGGCTAGGGGAGGGTCATGGGGACACTGGACCCCCTTAGACCAAACCATCATCATCATCATCATCATCATCATCATCATCATCTTTTAGGTGACACTCAGGGAACAGTCCAACCTGAAATTCATATTTGGGGCTAAATCTATGGGGACTCAGTTCAGTCCCCCTTCTGGCAAGGTTTCAAGATACTGCTGATCCTCACAGATGAAGGGGTGCTGGCTGGTGGAGCACTGCATGTTTTGTCAACCTGAGTGGGGGTAAGGAAGAGAAATAAAGGGATCAGAGTGACAGCACAGCAGGGAGGGTGTTTGCCTGGCACATGGCCCATCCAGGTGCAATAGCCAGCATCCCTCCTGTATGGTCCCTTGAGCACTGAGTCAGGAATAAGTTAAAGAAAAAAAGAAAGAAAGAAAGAAAGAAAGAAAGAAAGAAAGAAAGAAAGAAAGAAAGAAAGAAAGAAAGAAAGAAAGAAGAAAGAAAGAAAGAAAGAAAGAGAAAGAAAGAAAGAAAGAAAAGGGAAATGAAAAAAGAAGGAAAGAGACAGAAGGAAGGAAAGAAAGAAGGAAAGACGGAAGGAAAGAAAGAAGGAAGAAGAAAGAAAAGGAAAGAAAGGAAAGAAAGCAAGCCAGCTCTCAGTTCATTGCAAGCCAAGAGGAAGTAACTCATCCTGAGATAAATAGAAAGGAAAGAGAGAGAGAGACAGAGACAGACAGAGACAGAGAGAGAGAGAGACAGAGTCAGTCAGAGAGTTAGAAAGAGAGAAGAGAAAGGGGGTGGAACTGGGACTACAGGAAGGTTTTAGTGACTTTACGGCCCTGATTTCCCTTCGGATATCAATTTCAGCATCCGCGACCCCCATTTCCTGTTTTGCTTATCTTACAATCACTTTTTAATTTTTTTTTTAACATTTGCACAGCCCATATGGCGCTGGCTTCCAGTTGATTAGATATGGAGCTGGTGTATAATGGATTAGAAGGCAGGATTTGTTTGCGGTGTGAGGCGTTCGCAGAGAAATGAAAGAAGCGGTGGGGGTGTGTGTGTGGAGGCATATTTACAGTCTGATGCCTTTTGCACTCCCGGAAGAGCCCATTGGCTTGGGAATGTGGGTTTAGTCTCTTGGTCACTTTTTGATTTGTGTTTCACTGCAGAGTTTTCCCAAGTTACAAATCCCTACAGATGCCTGGGATTTAAGAGCTACAGGGGACTGATATTTATTTTCCTTTTTGGTCCTGCTGCAGGGGTTGCCTTTTCCCCCCCTCCCTTCCCCTTAGCTCATGTTTCCCAGAACCGACCCTGGACTTGTGTCTCCACCGGTCCTGGACACTTGAAGCCAATTTCCAATCAATCCTGTGAAACTGGTGACCACTGGGCTGAGGACATGAAATACTGACCAGTGGGGCTCTGTGTCTGGGTGTAACTTGAGTTTTGGTTACTCAAGTGACCTTTTCTGCAGGACCATGCAAAGACCCTTAAGTAGATGTGTTGAGGGCTGTGGGGAGGTTGGTTCTGGGACAAAGGCCCTCATGTTGGGCCCCCCATTCTGCTGTGGCTGAGAAACTGGGCTTCTCCTGGGATCAGGTTCCTGAACCTGCTTTCCTGGGTTGATCTGGGTCCAAGCTATCTTGACATTTTGCAACTTGATGCTTTGGTACCATTATTAGAAACAGCGTGCATAGCCATGACTGAAAGGTTTTCTTTTTTTTTCTTCTTGCCGTAGGGGGCCTATTTATATTATGGTTTTGTTTGGGACCCACATCCAGTGATGCTCAGGAGTTAGTCCCAGCTCTGCACCTAGAAATCAGTCCTGGAGGTGCTTCGAAACCAAATGGGATGCTGGGGATTGAACCTGGGTTTGATGCATGCAAGACAAGTGCCCTCTCAGCTGTTCTATCACTCTGGTCCTTATTTGTTCTCATTTGATACCTGTATGCAGAGCCAGGAGTAAGCCCTGAGTGTTGTAGTACATGGGTAACCAAAGACACCAAGAGACCCCAAACTGAGATGATCCTGGAGAAGCAGAGAGTTACATAGAAATCATTTCCATACCCGAAGCCCGAGCTGCCTCTTTTCAGCTCTTTCCTTGTCTCTTCAAAATGGCTGTGGCAATGTCAACCCTGAGCATTTCCATCAGGAATTTCTCTTCAGGCAACCAAGACCTAAAAGACATTGGCAGAGAGAACTTTTATGTGAAACTAAGAGTGCTCATGAGGCTAGAGTAATAGCACAGCTGGGAGAGCATTTGACTTGCATGTGGCTGACCCAGATTTGATTCCCAGCATCCCATATGGTCCCCTGATCACCACAGAAGTGATTTTTGAACATAGAGCCAGGAGTAACTCCTGAGAACCATTAGGTGTGTTCCCCCCCCCCAAAAAAAAAGCCCAAACCCCCAAACAACAACAACAACAAAAAGTGCTATTTTGAGGGTGTGTCAAGAATAGAACATTGGGACCGGAGAGATAGCATGGAGGTTAGGCGTTTGCCTTTCATGCAGGAAGTCATCGGTTCGAATCCCGGCGTCCCATATGGTCCCCCGTGCCTGCCAGGAGCAATTTCTGAGCCTGGAGCCAGGAATAACCCCTGAGCACTGCCAGGTGTGACCCAAAAACCACACACACACACACACACACACACACACACACAAAAGAATAGAACATTGTAGGTGGACCTTGGTGGAGCTCCCAGCCTATCTGCCTCAAGAACCATATGTGCAGAAGTGGACCTCTGAGGGTCCTCTCCTCAACTCCTTCATCTGAGCATCATCAGGTGTGACCCCCAAGCTAAACTAACACAACAATAACAGCAACAAAACAGAGCAAGCATAACTGGAGCATCAAAGCCATGAGAAGGAGCTAATCAGGGTGATTGTAGGAGGAGCCCAAAAGTCATGACCCTTTGATTCAGGCCCGGATTCCATGAGGGAACAGGTCAGAACCCAGGAGGGCAGCCAGTGTGGCCTCCAGCCCATCTTTGGGGCCTCAACAACTTGCCACATAAGTATCATTATTTTTTTTTTTTTTTGGTTTTTGGGCCACACCTGGTGGTGCTCAGGGGTTACTCCAGGCTGTCTGCTCAGAAATAGCTCCTGGCAGGCACGGGGGACCATATGGGACACTGGGATTCCAACCAACCACTTTTGGTCCTGGATTAGCTGCTTGCAAGGCAAATGCCGCTGTGCTATCTCTCTGGGCCCAAGTATCATTATTTTTGTACCATAAGATGCACTTCCCTATTCCCCCCCACCCCAAAGTACATCTTATGGAGCAAATGCAGCCTGAAGCTGAAGCCTGAGTGCAGGGGAGAAGAGCATCTAAAAGCTATGTGCGTCTTATGGTCAGGTATGTCTTATAGAGCAAAAAATAGGTTTAAGGAAAAACAATTCAAAAAGAAAAAAAGTAAAAAGAAAAAAATAAAAAGAACAAGAAAATAAAACAATCCACTGGACTTCTGTCACTCTCACACCACTATTTCCTCCACACTATGGTCACTCTTGTTTCCTCTTATATTTTCTCTCCTGCCTTAGCTGCTGGGGCTGCTTGAGTAGCTTGTGGGGTATAAAATGGCATGTGCCCTCGCCTCTGGGTGGTACTCCAGCCACAGGGTGCCCACATCTTTGGTGGCAATGTTCGCACAGGGTCATTTGTCCACCTGACTATAGGCCTGTCAGGGGCTCCACACAACAGTGATACAGGCAAGGGGCTCAGCACATAAGGGTTTCAAGCTCAGTGGCCTGATTCTTGCAAGCAGGTGCTTTTAACCACAGTCCCACCCATGAACCTTCCTCTATTGTAGAGAGATCCATGTTTATCCCTCTATAGAATGCTTCTTTATGGAACTTTGGCCCACTTTGGGGCCTGTCTCTGCCCCTCAGTGTCTTTCTAAAATGGTACTGGGAGTGAGTGATGTCCTCTCTCCTCCAGAGTACCTGGTCCAGGAAGAATAGGGTTCTTGGGATCAGGAAGCTCCCTCATGAGTCCCCCTACCTGACTGGTTTGGACAGATAAATCGGGGTGGAGGATCAGGTAACCGAGAGTAAGGAAATAAGAAAATTTAAGAAATTGTCCAGCTTGGAGCAGTCCAAAGGCATTAAGTAGCACATCCCTGTAAGAGGAAAGTCCTGAGCACTCTGGAGATGGGTAAAATGAGGCACCATCCAGAGAAGGGTGGATTCCTCAGGAGAGGTGAAGCCAAGAGATAATCTGGAGGCCATTATGAAAATATGAAAGGACCATCAAATTCCAAGGCTTTGCTTATTGATGAAGCCCAGATTAACTTTAACATGTTCAGAGAACTCCAGGCCAAGACAATTTGGAGAAATTGGTTATAATGTCATAAAAGCAGTTCTTTGTTTCATATTCTCTTTTGAGCATCTCTCTCTCTCTCTCTCTCTCTCTCCCTGACCTTACGTGTTCCTCTTGAATTTATCCTTAAGTTCTTTTGCCAGATGTTTATTTTACTTATTTTATCTTATTTTGTGACTACACTGTCATGCTCAGGGGTTGCTCCTGCTCTGCACCCAGGAGTCACTACTGAGATGCTCAGAGGACCATATGAAAAGCTTGGGGATAGGACCCAGGTTGGCCACATGCAAGACAAGTGCCCTCCCCATTGTGCTATTGCTCCAGCTCCTGTTCATTTATTTTTAAGACTCTTTTCTATCTTCTGCTGTTGTCTACAGGCGTTAGCTCATCTTTTGTTTTGTTTTGTTTTGTTTTGTTTTTGGGTCACACTCGGCAGTGCTCAGAGGCCACTCCTGGCTCTATGCTCAGAAACCGCCCCTGGTAGGCACAGGGGACCATATGGGATGGCGGGATTCGAACTGCTGTCCTTCTGCATGAAAGGCAAACGCCTTACCTCCATGCTATCTCTCCAGTCCATACAGCTCATCTTTGAGCTCAGTAATTCTGTCCTCAGCAGGTATTACTCTGCTGCTTTCTTTCTCTCTTTCATCTCCTCTCCTACCTCTGATGTCTTCTATCATCTTGCATTTCTTTAAGAAAATTTATTTCAATGAAAAATATATTGCTTCACTATTTTACCTCCTCTGATAATTATTTTCTATTAGAGAAGATAACTGACCTAGAGGCCTGGCAGGTGATGATTGATTCTCTTTTTCTTCAAAAAGCAATTACTTGCTCCTGTCTGAGCCTACAGCTCCTCGAGCACTCTGGTGGTGGGGCAACGGTTTGACAGCTGCCTTGTGACACTTATAGATATGAACATCCAAACTACATAGGTGCTTGTAGTAGACATCACCAGTCCTGACCCATACCAGGCCTTTCCTCAGATGGTCAAGGCATTTGGAGGCGTTACTTACTTGAGGGTAACCTCTCTGGCTCCCCACCAACTTACCTCAGAACCTCTCATCCTTATTTCCAAATAATGTCCTTCACAGACACTAAAGGTTGATATTTTGCCCAACTAGTTATTTTATTCAAAGAAAAGTTTACTTTTTAATTATAATGCTCCGATTTACAAAGTTGTCTAATAATTCAGTTATTAATATATAATAATAACAACACAGTTGTTTCAGGTATTCAATGCTCCAGCATCAATCCACCACCAGTGTGACCTTTCTTCCACCAATATCCCCAATTTCCCAGTTCCACCCCCAACCTGTCCTCATGCAGGCACAAACAAATTTACTTCACATAGCGTGTTATGACAAAAAAAGGTAAATGGGATGATCAAAATCAGATAAAAAAATACATCAATAAAAGTCAATTTGTGAGAACTGTTCTATCTCACAATGGAGTTCCTGAATTTACTGAGCTTACTGGAGCTAGTTGAACCTTTTGTGTTAGTGTTTTCACTCATTGAGCTTGGTGTTGATTGACTGTTTTGCAGAAAGCACATCCCCTAAATGACAGGGACCATGCAGGTCACAAGCCCAGTTCTGTGTCCAATGCCTGAGCATGGGAAATGAGGATTTCCCCCACCCCTTCCCTTCAGCCAGCTCCAGGCTTCCAATGGTTTGTAAGTAAATGGACTGAAAAGACATTTCCTGCATAGGCAGCCTGTCCCCCAATATCAGTGAAGTCACAAACAGTGCACCTGAACCATTGAGAGAGATAGGGGTCAGGGGGAGTAGCAAACAATCTGAGAAGCTGGTACCATCCAGATTCACACTTGAGGGATTTCACCTCCACCTTCTAGCCCCCAGCCTCAGCTCCTTAGAGTATTTCCACTATTGGGTAAGCAAACTGGGATTCCCCATCCCCGATCTCTCTACAGGTGGCTCTGACCCTGACCCTAGGTGGAAGTGAGTTAGATGCCCCCTGATGGGTAGTTTTGAATTGTCCGAAAAAGATGCAAAAGGCTCCCAGAGCAGGTAGGCGCTGGGTAGGTCATCTGGGATTCCAGACTTCAAAGATAAGGGAAAGGAAGTGGAAGAGAAAAGTGGCATTTCCGTGGGGACAGCACTTCTGAGAGCAGAGCGGGGATTGGGCTCCCCAGCTGCCTCATAGAACATCCAGCACCACTGATATCTCCTGAAATTGGGTCTTTTCCAGACTTTCCTGAAAAAGGAAACACACACACACACACACACACACACACACACACTCACACACACACACCACAAAACTTCAGTCTGGATGAGATCAATTTGAGCCCCTCTCTGTTTCTGTGCATGGCTGATGACAGGCCATGGAAAATAGGGATGTGTCATGGAAAACAGGGGCAGCCACACTAATTCAAACCCTTTTCCAGAGGCTTCTTTCTGTTTCTGTGGGCATTCATTACCTTTTACAAAAGAGTTTTTCTTGGTAATCTGTGAGTATGTATAATTTCTTTCTTTTTTTTTTATTATTTTTTTATTTTTTGTTTTTGGGTCACACCTGGCGGTGCTCAGGGGTTACTCCTGGCTGTCTGCTCAGGAATAGCTCCTGGCAGGCACCGGGGACCATATGGGACACCGGGATTCGAACCAACTACCTTAGGTCCTGGAAGGTCCTGGATCGGCTGCTTGCAAGGCAAACGCCGCTGTGCTATCTCTCCGGGCCCAAGTATGTATAATTTCTAAGAAGAAAAATATTTTAATGACTTTTTAATAAATGGGATGAGGGTTTGTCTTTATGAAAAACGTTTTTCTTGGCCTGTCCGGTCCTTTTGAGAATTTGAGTTTGGACAAAAAAAATCCAGGTAAACCGATTGATTCAGGGACTGAAAACTCTGGGTTCTTCTTTGAGTGGGGGGTGAACAGCTTCTCCCTCCCTCACTGTACTGCTGGGAGCCTCAGTAGTCACACCCACATCCCATTAATGTCAACATGTTCGTTCCTAGGCCAAGTTCTATACATCTGGGAGTTCCTGCAGCATGCAGACAGGTATGCGACACCTCCAGGTTCCTCAAGATCGACAGCCTGGTAGGAGCACAGAAAATTTGATGGGAAAGTAGCATGGAAGCCCAGTGAACTGAATAAACAAAGACAGCAGCACAGAAGGCTCAACCAACAACAAACCGCTCAAAACACCCTCAGACAATGACTTTGTGTCTCCATGGTAAGAGAAAAATTCTCACAAATGTTCTTTTAATAACGTGGACTGGTCCTTCCAGCCCCCATCTCTATTGTCTCTGGGTATTATTAAAATACTGTCTTTTATTTTTCTTAAAGCCCACAGATCAGTGAGACTATTCTGTATCTATCTCTCTTCTTCTGACTCATTTCACTCAGCATAATAATTTCTATGTCCATCCACGTATAGGAAAATTTCATGACTTTATTTTTTCTGACAGCTACATAGTATTCCATTGTGTACTACAGTTTCTTTAGCCACTGGTCTATTGTCAGACATTTGGATTGTTTCCAGATTCTGGCTGTTGTAAATAAGCACTGCGATGAATATAGACATGCAGAGGGCATTTTGGTATTGTGATTTTGTATTCCTAAGGTATATCCCTAGGAGTGGTATTGGTAATTTATTTTTAAGTTGCAATCAAATCAGCATATAACCCCAACCATAATCATGTTTGTAATCAAGGTGTTTAAATAAAGACATTAAAAAATCAGCATATAACATCATATTTATTGGAGACACATCTCTCAATGATGTGAAATACATCTATCATGAGCTGATCTGCAAAGCAAGTTTCATTCACATTCATCCCACACACGCCCTTGGGAACTACATTTGCCTTTATTTTTTTGTTTGTTTGTTTGGGTCACACCTGGTGATGCTCAGGGGTTACTCCTGGCTATGTGCTCAGAAATCGCTCCTGGCTGGGGGACCATGTGGGACGCTGGGGATTTAATCAAGGTCCATCCTGGGTAAGCCACATGCAAGGCAAATGTCCTACCACTGTGCTATCACTCTGGACCCTACAATTGCTTCCTAATATAAAGACGTTGAACATCTATTTTTCTTAGCAGCTTCCAAATATACACCACAGCACTGGCCACTGTGATTGTTATACGATGCATGGCACCTAAGGTCTTAAAGTTGGCATTTGCTTCCTTTGATACCCTTTTACCCAAACTGAAATCTTGAATTTAGTACAGACCATGAATGAAAACCACAGAAGCAATTCATCTGGGAGGGGAAATAGAAATGTTGCTCAAAGCAATGAATGAGATAAAATTCCTTGCCTAATCATCTTGTTCAATCTCAGTGGAAAGGCCACATGGACACAGGCTGGATTGGTTTGGACACTATGCAGTGTGGACAATGCTCTGGCACTTCTGCCCTCCTGGGCCCCCATTTCCTGGGAGAGTACAGCTGCTCTGGGAATATTGATTATGAACCTTCTGTTCTGGTCCATCTTTGGCCACTGTCTTAAGTCTGGAGAACCTGCTGCCTGGGAACTGTGGGGCTTTAGGAGAAGAGAAGGCAGTGAAGAAGAGGATGGTCAGTGTGGGGCAGGGACCATCACAGAACAGAGCAACTTAGGGCCTGGTCTTACCAGGCAGAGTCCAAGGCAGGGTGGGAAATCTGGGATGCCCATAAAGGAGAGATTGGCACCATTTTGCTTTCCCAAAGAAAATTGTGTCCTTGCTGTAGACATAAGGGCACTCAAGTAAGAATAATCTGGCCAGGAGAGCCTGGCACTACCCTTCTTTCCCTACCCAGAGCTTGTGTTGCTTCCTTAAGGGGGGGGCAGAAAAAGGAGAAAAAAGGTGTGGATTTCAGCTTGGCCCATTCCAACAGGCAAGAAAGACCCTTTCAAGGTGACCTGAGTGAATTTCCACCCTTATTTGGAAACTTATAAAGGAGATTTTACTTTTTGAAAGATTCAGGGGTAACCTTAAACCTAATGAAGTTTTACTTTAATTTCACATATGTTAAAGATCAAAGGAATCATGATGGAAAAAATTGCTTAATGATCTCAGATGATCTAACTCTTGGGGTCTTTTTCAGAATCATCTCAACCAGAGGCCCCTTCGAGTCCTTTGATTCATCCATAGATAAAACTCAACATATCACCATTCATGATCACCACAAAGCATAGGTTTTGCTTTGATAAAATGTATTTATTGTTGAGCAGTTATATGTAATTGTGCTTTTGTATCAAAGAAAAGATGAATTGTCTTTTATTCATGAGAAAGCTCTTTCCAGAGACTGACGATTCATCTGTGCAAGTCTTTGGAAATATCTGCTTCACTACATTTATGACTTTTTCAACAGCTGCGGAAAAAATAAATCCCAATGAATGATGGGCTTTCAAAATCACATGAGCTTTCTCAACATGTAAGCCAGGGTTCTTCCTCAGCTGTGAAGGATTTCTAGAAAGGCTATGTGGCTCCTGATAGCCACATTAAACCTTGTCTCACATTTTTGATGAAGGAGTTAGTTGCTTTGACACACAAGGAGTTGTTCGTGGGTTCTTAAAGTGTGCTCCCAGGAGAACCCATCACACAAACCATGCCTGGGCCGTGTCTGTGGGTTTTGTGGTCAGTAGGGTTGGAAAAAATAAATGCCCATTTGTCTCGATCTCAATGGCATGTTCTCGATCTCAATGGCATTTTAAGTCTTGGACAAAACTGGAAAAAAAAAAAAGAACTCCTACTCTTTTCTAGAATAAAATATAAATCAAGCTGTGAAAAATCATGGGTATACCGGCCATGCAGCAGAAAACTGGTCATCTTTAGAGGAGAGGGTGGACCAAGCCCTGCCCTGCTGAAAGCATGCCTTCTGTATCCATCATCCAGAATCACCATTTTGCTGATTGCCCCACCTCACCACCCTCTATGAGTCCCTTCAGGGTCACCAATCTGACCAAACTTTAAGTATGCTGGTTTTGGGCTTAACATCACCAAGGCTTTTTGGAATGAGTGTGGACACCTTCCAGCCTCTTATTTTACTTCTTCCAGGAGGCCTTCTAGCTGAGTATATGCCCCTAGAGGTCTCAGTATCAGTAATAGTACTTTGAATTTCTGGACATTTGATGCTGGATGCTGTCATCTCTATAGGACCACGCTACTTTAACAGAATGGACAGCTAACAACAAGAGTTTACTAAATCTTCTGCTATTGTATTAATGACTTCATTGGAGATATGCTAATTTTCCCGAATGTGCCTGCTATTGTATTCTTTATCTCATCTTTTTTTTTTTGTTTTTTTTTTGTTTTTTGAGGCCATACCCATTTGATGCTCAGGGGTTACTCTGGCGAAGCACTCAGAAATCTCCCCTGGCTTGAGGGGACCATATCGGGGGCGCTTGCTCTAGCGCCACCTTCCTGGCCCCTATTTCATCTTTTTTAAAACTTTATTCTGTTTCTTTTTTTACAATCCTTTTGGGGGGGGGCACACCTGGTGGCACTCAGGAGTTACTCCTGGCTTTGTGCTCAGAAGTCATTCCTGCAGGCTCGGGGACCATATAGGATGCTGGGATTTGAATCAGGGTTCGTCTTGTGTTGGGCGTGTGCAAGGCAAACACCTTACCACTGTGCTATCGCTCCAGCCCCTCTTTCAATCCTTTTTTAAAATAATTTTTCTTGACCTTCTCTGGAAACAAATATATTATGATCAACTATGTGACACATTGTCTTTAAATAAAGTGAAAAAAAAAAAAGAAAACCCAAATTACAGATTCCTCAGTTCTTTCATCCATCCTATCTTTTTTCCCATCTTTCCATGTTGTTCTGATGGTAGATATCATTCTCAAGAGCATTTATAATACCAAAAAGAGGGTGGAATGCCAGGCCCTCACCAGGCATCCTCCAAAGCCATCCTATGGCTATCAAACTATGAGAATGATGATGCATGGTTACATTGGTGATTTGACATCATAATTGATCATAGAGCTGAGGACATGATTGTGAGCCTCATAAGCAGCCTAAATATTTGTGATGGGATAAGGCTCCAATTGGAGAAGCAACACAAAGTCCTAGAAAAGTAGAATAAACTTGTTCAGGCCCTGTCAGTTTGGTTTTATTGTACTGGAGGCCTCAGCCAGCATCATGATCCGTGAAACAGCAAGATAAAAACACACAGGAGGAAAAATCCTGGGATTCTTTTTCCAGTGATGTAATACACATGTGTAAATAGAGAAGAAATGGGAAAATGAAAGGAAAAGAAAGACCTCTTTTCATATTTCTAGGCATCCTTTTGGGGAACTCTGGGAGTGGGGTTAAAAACAGTACTGGAATGGGCCAGAGGGATATTACAGTGAGTAGCCTTGCTTATGGCCAACTGGCTTTGATCCCTAGAATGCAAATGGTCCCTAAGCCCTGCCAGGAATCATCAGATCCAGGAGTAAGCCCTGAGCACCACCAGGTGTAGCCAAAACTCTGACCTTCAGGTCCTCTCTCTCTCTCTCTCTCTCTCTCTCTCTCTCTCTCTCTCTCTCTCTCTCTTGCTCGCTTACTTGCTCTCTCTCTCTCTCTCTCTCTCTCTCTCTCTCTCTCTCCTCTCTTTCCCTTCCCACTCCCTTGTTGCTCTCTCATTTTTGCACTATGCTGAGCCATGTTCAGGGATTACTACAGGCTTTGAGTTCAGAAATTATTCCTGGCAGGCTCAGGGGAACATATGGGATGCTGGTGATTGAACCCAGGTTGGTTGCTTGCAGGGTAAATGCCCTCCCCGCTACGCTATCACTCTGGCCTCAGTTCTATCTCTCTTGCCTTGTATGTGGCAAGGCACACACCCAGGTTTGATCCCTAAACCTCATATGATCCCCTGAGCTCTATTAAGGAGCGGTCCCTAAACACAGAGCCAGGAGTAAGCCCTGAGCAGTCAGGTGTGATTGTGAAACCCAAACAGACTCAAACCCCAAAACACACCTCTGATGATTTCTGTAACATATGGTCATTGCATGTTCCTCAGCTACACATGCACCTCATTTCCCTCATGAATATGTATGAATTTCCTGAAAAACAACTAGAATATGCACAAGCTGTGACGTCGCTCTACCTCTGCTGGGCAGGAAGCCAGAAGCCTGTTCCCCCTCTTTGAAGCTCTTGTCCAGCCTGCTGGGGACACCTTTCCTTTTGATGTTGTTCCCTGCCTAATAAAGGCCATTCTTTTCTGTTTACTTGTTCCTGTACTTTTCCCAGGGAACCCAAAACTGGGATTCCTCCAGTTTCTCCCTGTAAAATGGGAGAAGTATCTAGCATCTCAGGGAGCTGGTGTTCTGATCCCACTTAAAACATGGGGAGTTGTTTTTATTTATTTTTTTTCTTGAGGGCCACACCCGGCTGTGCTCAGAGATCACTCCTGGCTCTGGGCTCAAAAATTAATCCTGGCAGGCTGGAGGGATCATATGATATGCTGAGGATCAAACTCCAATTGGCAATATGCAAGGCAAATGCCCAACCTGACTGTGCTATCACTTCAGCCCCAAGGGAGTTTGTTTTTAAAAGAAGGTGTAACTTAAGTCTAGTGAGATAGGACAACGGAGGACACTTGCCTTGCATATTGCCCTCCTGGCTTCAATCTCTAGCATTGCATGTGGTTCCTGAGCACCAGCAGCAGTGTGATCCCTGAGCTCACACTCTGTGACTCCTGAACCAGGAATGATTCCTGAGCCCTGCTGGGGAAGGGCCCTTCCTCCAATAAAAGGTGTGTTTTGCCATTTGAACTTTTTGTTTTGTTTTGTTTTGGGTCACACCCGGCATCGCTCAGGGGTTACTCCTGGCTCTATGCTCAGAAATCGCGCCTGGCAGGCTTGGGGGACCATATGGGATTCTGGGATTCGAACCAATGACCTTCTGCATGAAAGGCAAAGTCCATGCTCTCTCTCCGGCCCTGCCATTTGAACTTCTATCTCCAGCTTTTTGTTTTGCAATGTACTGCTGTGCTTTTCAGCAAAGGAACATGAGCAGATTTGGACAATTCTAGCTCCAGAATCCAGGCTTCTGTTGCTTCAGGTGAGCTCCAGGAATGGAGAGTGTGGGTTCATCCATTTCTCCTCAATCCCATCTCATCACAATCCCTCATCAGTCCCTCTCTGGGAGTAGGAGCTTGTTTTCAAGCCCTCATCTGCCCTCAGCACACAATGTCTGAGACTCACTGACATTATCTTTGTCCCCAGGGCTGCTGCGCTGCTGCTAGCTGAGGGTTGAGCCTCCCAGAGAGGAGATGAGCTACACAGCCTGTCTTACGAAGGAGAATGTCAAGCTACCATCGCTTCAGTATGGTCCAGTGGCAGCCTCTGACCCTGTTTATTTGTGTATGTGTGTGTTTTTTAAGTTTTAAAAAATCGCATTATTTAAACACCGTGGTTTACAAGGTTGTTCATAATACAGGTCTCCATTCACCACACTTGCAAAACTTTCATGATTGAGTTTCAGTCATACCATGTCCAACACCCTTCAACAGTGCACATTTCCCTCCACCAATGTTGCCAGTTTTCCCTCTGACACTTTCGCTTGCCCTCTCCACTGCCTGCATCTGTGGCAGACAGTTTTCTTCTCTCTTTTCTTTTCTCTCTTCCTTTATTTCCCCTCTTAGACACCATGATTAGCAATATGGTCACTGAAGGGGTATTACACATATACTTTATCTCCTTTCAGTACCCAGGTCTTGTCCAGAGTGATCATTCTCAACTCATTGCCTCTGATCCTATTTGTGTGACTCCAATCACTGGGCAGGACCGGAAGACCACCAAGAAAGCGCGAAGACCTGAGGGAGGGTGAGGGAGGGAGTGTTAGGGCTCTTGGAGGTGCTGAGTGTCTCTCTCATCGGTTACTATTGCCATGGCCAGCATGTTTCCCTGTCCTCCCTCCAGATCTGTCCCTCCATAAGGCTAACCTGGGAAGGTACACGGCAGATGCATCACGAAGACAGAGCAATGGCTAGTCCTGAAGAATTGGCCTCCCAGCCACAATCCATCTTGTCAAACTCGCCAAGGCCAGAGAATCTGCTCCAACTCAGCCCCATCTCAGTCAGAGACATAGTCACAAGCTTATAGAGAGAAACTTCAAAGTATTGGCATTTGTCATTTTATTTATCATTAGAATACTTAAGTTCTAAAAACATGGAACATCAGGGTACCTATAGAAGAAATTTGAAAAACTGGAATCTGGAAACAACCCAAGTGCCCAAGAACAGAGGAGTAAATAAAGAAACTGGTACATCTACACAATGGAATGCTATGTACATGTTAGAAAAAAATGAAGAAATTTGCTTCTACGTGGATAGATATGGAGAGTATTATGCTGTGTGAAATGAGTCAGAGGGAGACGGATAGTCATAGAATGATTGCACTCACTTTTTGGGTATATTAAAAATGATAGTATGGTAATAGAATCCAGAGATAATAGAGACAAGGCTCAGGAGAACCAGTCCATGCAGGAAGCTTGCCACAGAGAGCAGGAGATACAGTTAATGCAGAGAAGGGAGTTAGACAATGAGAGTTAGGAGTGCTCACTCTGGCTGGAGAGATAGCATGGAGGTAAGGCGTTTGCCTTTCATTAAGAAGGTCATTGGTTTGAATCCTGGTGTCCCATATGGTTCCCCGTGCCTGCCAGGAGGAATATCTGAGCCTGGAGCCAGGAATAACCCCTGAGCACTGCTGGGTGTAAGCCAAAAACCACACACACAAAAAACCAAAAAAACAAAAAACAAAAAACGGAGTGTTCACTCTGGACAAGAACTGGGTGCTGAAAGGAGATAAAGTGATATGCATGCTACCCCTTCAGTAACAATAGTGCAAACCACAGCATCTAAAAGAAAGAGAGAGGGGCGTGGGGGTAGGGGGAAATGTCTGCCTAGAGGCAGTCAGGAGAGAGGGAAGGGACACTAGGGACAATGGTGGTGGGAAATGTGCCCTGGTGAAGGGTGTTGGACTTTATGACTGAAACTCGATCACAAATAACTATGTAGCTGTGAGGAAAAGTGTAATGTGTGTGAACAACCTTGTAACCACAATGTTTAATAAAATAACAAAAACTTTAAAATAACTGGAAAGGGTTATCTATCTGCAATATCAATGAAAAAAATATCAAGTAACAAACCGGGGCTTCCTGGGCGGGTCTCTGTGGAGTTCCCCAGGCCACCGGCAAGGCCAGTCTTTCCACAGTTGATCCATAACTTGTGACTGTTCTGGGTGGAACGTTTGCTCTACATCCTTGATTCAATGACATTAGATTTCCTGCAGGCTGGAAGAAAGGCAAACACGAGATGTCTTGGCTGTGATTTACAAGGTCAAAAGGAAAGTTTTAGACAGCTTCTTAAGGACATTCGATTGCTAGACCCGTCTGTCTCTGCTGTAAAACAGGACGATTATTTGGAATATCTCACTTTAAAATGCAAAGGAATTTCAACTTTTCTTCTCTCTCTCTCTCTCTCTCTCTCTCTCTCTCTCTCTCTCTCTCTCTCTTGTTATTTACATCAGAGTATCTTTAACCAAACGAAAAATTGAATCAGCTTTTCATAATTATATTCCAGTTAGCTGCCTTAAACCCTGTCTGGAACAAGGCAGGATCCAATAAGTACTATATATTTCACATTTAAATCTGGAAAAGATCCCAGTAGACCTGTTAGCTGAGGTCTGGGCTGCCAGCGGCAGTCTGCTGAGACTCTGGTGTTGGCCCAACAAGCCATTTATTTCTCCAGCAAAATGGGTTTATTCAGAAACAAGAAGAAAAGGCAATTTGGAAGGCCCAGACTCCAGGTGAAACGCATGCAGATATTTGCCTGAACAATGGCAAAGATTTCAGAGTGACTGATGTAAACTTAGAACTCAAGGGACAACACTGGAAGTTGATTGTCAAGTGGCTGCTTAGTTGCAGGTGCTTGGTGCTCTCTCATTGGCTGAGCTGTTGCTGGGCGCCACCTACAGGGACAACCAGGCTGTCTTACTTCCTTTCAGAGATGCCCTAGGGATCACTTCCGGTTTGATGGTGCAGCATCCTGCCTGCCTGAGAACTTACATTTAAATGAGCCTTCCAGGAGTTGGGCTATAGCTCAGTGGGTAGAGCATTTGCCTTACATATGTAATAAATGAGACTTATTAATTGCCTTGCAAGCAATAAATGAAATCTCAGTTTATTTTCACAGTAGGACCCATAGGACTGACTTAGGGCAGTGTGCTATTTTTTGTGGGGTGATGCTTAGGAGTTACTTCTGGCTCAGCATTCAGGAATTACTCATGGTGGTGCTTAGGGACTCTATATGGATACAGAGGATTAAAATGGGTTGGCCCCATGCAAGGCAAGCACCCTCCTCACAGTACTATCACTCCAGCCTCAGATGTTTTGCTTGCTTGTGTTTGTTGTTGTTGTTATTTTGAGTCACACCCGGCAATGCTCAGGGGTTACTCTTGGCTCTGAGCTCAGAAGTCACTCCTAGCAGGCTCGGGCAACCATATGGAATGCTGGGAATCAAACCAACGTCAGTTCTGGGTAGCTGCTTACAAGGTAAACACCCTACCGCTGTGCTATCTCTCCAGCCCCACTTGCTTGTTATTTTTAAAGAAATAACAGGGTTGAGACCTCTATCAAACCCCTATTTGCCTCAGTCTTTCCAGAACACTGTTTCCACCACTCTGACTTCCACTTAGTTCAGAGGGCTTGGAGATAACTCCTAAAGGTGCATTAGTAGAACTCAAAGTGTGTAGGAGTTACAAAAGGCTCAGAGAAACCCACTCTTCTCCACCTAGTGCCATCCTACATAGCCACTGGCTCTGTAATATTCTTCCAGGGAGGTGAAAAAAGGTCCACTCCTCCATTGAGGTGGGGTTAAAATTCTGTAGGAAGTCACCCAGACTATCCAAATTCTGTTGTTCCAATAATAAGGTTTAGAAGGTAAGAGCACCTATGGCAGGAAGAACATCAGATCATAGTAGATGGAATGAGTTAGAGTCAGGACAAAACAGGAAGAAAGTTTTTAAGCAGGTTCTGCAACTGGAAAAATGCCTTCATTGATAGGGGGCTATATAACCATGATCAATGGCTGAAAGGGGAGTTTTACCCCAATCCATTTATGCCACCCTTAAAGACATAAAGGAATTTTGTGCAGAAAAAAACGCAGTGAATATTCATCCCGAACATAGAATTTCTGGCCAAAAAGCCCTAACCTGAGCTGATCCAACAGAAACACATTTAGTAACCCACTGGGCACTTCTTAAGCTGACAATGGAGACAAATAAAATTGGAACACTCTGGCTTAAAAGAAAGGTTGGTCTGTGGAGTCATTAACACACACATACACACACACACACACACACACACACGCACACGCACACACACACACAACCTGACTGCATTTGGCATGGCTTTGTCCCGTGGCCTTATACTGAGCTGAAAGACTAATATAAAAAATTATGTAGACCTGAATGTAAAAATGGTATCACTCCAGTCCTAAAGATTTCTCCTGTCAGGAGTTGTTGAAGATAAATAAAACCGAAGCTAAAGAGAAAGTTATTGAGAAGGTGTGAGATGGGAAGGATTTCAGACGAAACCATCAGGAATGCTGAGTTGACAGATGTTGCTAATTCAGAAAGAATAACTTCCTATTCGAATAACAAGTAAAAGGTGTTTAAAAGGAGAAAGGTTATATTTCACTTCAGCAAGTACAGCTGGCGGTGAGTGTTACATAAATATTGACTAAACACACTGTAGTTTTCCTTTCCCTTTTCCGAGAAGAATAATATTAAGCTCATCAGAGTCTTTTCTCCTCGGCTGCTATTTTACAGAGATCAAGATTTATTTGGGCTTCTTGGCTTCTTGTGAGAAACCAGGAATTTAGAGCGTGTGTTATTTTAATTTAAAAAGGGGTGGGTGTGTTGGTTTGGCTTTGACATTTGCAGCAGTTTTAATGTTGAATATCATTCAAACTCTGATGGTGATGTTTGCTATCTATAGAGTTTGAGGAGTTTCTTGGGGCTAATTCACATAAACTGTCATTTTCCTGGAGGTAGAGTCCTGGAAGAAAGAGGGAGCAGAAATATTTTTTATTGCTTCAGAGGGTAGTTGATCTGCCAGATATGATGAGTACAAGACTCCAGGAGAGATCCTGACAGTACGGACCCTCACCTCTGACATCAGTTGTGTTCATAACTTGCCTTTTAATTCATTGACTTTAATTCCCAAATTTGTACCAAATAAAAACAAAAGAAACAGTACCAACTTTGTAGGTTTTTTACTACTTTTGTAAGTCTTATTACTCACATGATACTGAGAGAGGTCATGGCTCTTGTAGACTTCTAGAGATATCTACTTCCCAACACTGCCTGGATGAAGAGGACTACTGTTTTATGAAAGAAATTGGAATCTGCGAGTCCAGTGCTTGGGCAGGCCCAGCTGGGTGATGGACTGATGGACAAAAAGCCTTGGTGGCCCTCAGTAGGTAAATGGGAGGATATGAGATGTCTAGTACCTTCCTAGGATTGCTGGAAGTCTGCCTACAGCTGGTCTGTGGACCAGAGACCTCTCCAACTCCCTAATAGCTACTTCAATAGAGCTGATTTTCTTTGATAAAAATGTATTAAGGCTCAGAGAGATAGTATAGCAGGTAAGGCACTTGCTTTGTAAGTGCCTGACCCAGGTTTGATCCCCCGCACCGTATATAATCCCCAGCGGCCCACCAGGACTGATCTCTGAGCACAGAGCTAGGAGTTTGCCCTAAGTACTATATGGTTTATGACCCTGCCCCAAATAAATTTATTAAGTGGGGAAGAACTTCTCCCTCAATTAATTGGGGGTGCCTTTCCCTTGGGACTTTGTTACCAGTGATTCTCTGCCAACCGTGCAAAGTTTTAAGGTTGCAGTGTTATTTGGGTCCTGAATTCTGGAGAACATGAGGGCTACACTTGGTGAGTTTTGGGGGTGTAAGGTGCCAGGGATAAAACTAGGCATGCTCTCTAACTTATCTGTCCTATCTCCTTGACTGGAGAGTTCCTATTTGTTATTGTTGTTGTTAGGTTTTGGGTCATGTCCTGAGATTTTCAGGGGTTACTTCTTGGCTCTATGCTCAGGAATTACTCTTGGCAGTTCTCACGGGGCCATATGGAATGTCGAGGATCAAAGCCAGTTGGCTGCATGCAAGGCAAATCGCTCTACCCACTGTACTATCAGTCTGGCCCTGAGAGGCTTTTTTTTTTTAATAAAAACAATTTTTTTTTATGGGAAGGCTCAGAACTCTTCAAGTGATCTATTGTTGGGAACCAGAAGTGGGCTTTCTGGCAGGACTCACCCTGCCCTGCCTCACATGGTCCTCCCACAGGGAAGAATTGGGTGGGGTTCACAGCCCCACTTGAGTGATCTAGTTTCTCCTCTCCTGCTCTCTGTTGGTGTGTGGTGCTGGTGGTGGCAGTGGATGGGTGCATCACACACATACACACAGATACATGGTCTCACACTGTTTGGGGGCTCACTGGGGGCACGTGTGAGAGGCCACGTTCCTTTCACTGTGGGCTCCACACACGAATATAACAAGGTCTCATGAGTTAGTTGTGGAGCACAGAAACATGCATCTCCAGCTGTGGTGCTCACTGAAGGCATAGACTTTGGGTGTTGTTGTTGTTGTTGTTTTTTGGGCCACACCCATTTGATGCTCAGGGGTTACTTCTGGCTAAGCGCTCAGAAATTGGTCCTGGCTTGGGGGGACCATATGGGACACCGGGGGATCGAACCGCGGTCCTTCCTTGGCTAGCGCTTGCAAGGCAGGCACCTTACCTCTAGCGCCACCTCGCCGGCCCCATTGTTGTTGTTTAATAAAGCAAAGTTGTTTTTGTTGACTGGAACTCACTTAGAAAGATATGGGATGAAGTTGGAGTGATACTGCCAGGAGTAACCCCTAAATATTGCCAGAAATGACAGACAGGCAGGAAGGAAGGAAGGAAGGAAGGAAGGAAGGAAGGAAATAAGGAAGGAAGGAAGGAAGGAAGGGAGGAAGGGGGGAAAGAGAGAGAGAAAGAAAAAGAGAAAAAGGAAAAGAAAAAGAGAGAGGGATGGAGAGATAGCATAACGGTAGGGCGTTTGCCTTGCACGAGGCTAACTCAGGAGATGGTGGTTCAATTCCAGGCATTCCATATGGTCCCTCGAGCCTGCCAGGGGTAAGTTCTGAGTGCAGAGCCAGGAGTAACCCTTGAGCGCCGATGGGTATGATCCCCTAAAAAAAAAAAGAAAAAAAGAAAGAGAAAGAAAAAAGAAGAAAGAAAAAGTAGAAAGAAAGAAGAGGGGAGAAAGAAGAAAGAAAGAAGAAGAGGAGAGAAAGAAGAAAGAAAGAAATAGAAAGAAGAAAAGAAATGAAACTTGAAGATGAGAGGAATTCCTACACTTCTTCAGAGTGAAGAAAAGCCTGTTTCTGACATTCACCCACATCTGGTCGGGAGGCTGGAAGAGGTGGTGGGGGTGGGGATGGAGGTGGTGGGGTGGGGGACGAGGGGTGGGGTGCAGAGAGCAGAGCTGCCACTATATTACTCCATTCATGTGGCACCTCAGGGACTGAAATCACCTTTGCAAGGCAGAAGCTTCCCCACTGAGCCATCTCCTGGACACCATCCCTGTTTTACACCTCCCACAGCACCCTGAAAAGCTGATAGGGATGTACAGTTTTGGGATCTGCACTTTTTGTTTGTTTCAGGGCTGCACCCCACGATGTTTGGGGCTCACTCCAGTTTGCTCCCAGCAATCACTCCCAGCAGACTTGGGTGACTAGAGAAGTTATCAGGAAATAGAATCTGCCTTAGCCATGTACAAAAAGTACCTCTCTCTCTCTCTCTCTCTCTCTCTCTCTCTCTCTCTCTCTCTCTCTCTCTCTCTCTCTCTCTCTCTCTCTCTCTCATATTTTGGGGAGTAATACCTAGTAATGCTCAGGGTTACTCCTGGATCTGTGCTCAGGAATCACTCCTATCAAGTTTTGGGAACCTTATGGGATGCTGGGAATCAAACATGGGTAGGCTTCGTGCAAGGCTAATGCCCTCCCACTGTGCTGTCATGATGGTCCCCTTGTTTGCATTTATCACCCCCCCCCCAAGCTACATCTGGGACAGGCAGGGACCACACCCAGGCTACTATCCTTCGGGTGTAGACACTCCCTCCTCCCGGCCCTCCTCCCCTCTGCTGGCTCAGCAGCCTTCCACACCTCTGCTTCTGGCTCCCAGATTCTGAGTTCACCTCCCAGACCCCGTCACCCAACTTCTATTTAACTCCAGGGTTTTGTGAGACCCTCCACTCTGGCCCCGAGTTTCAGGACACTTGATACCTTCAGGCAAATACTTCTATGCTTGCCAGGAAGCTCCAGGGACACTCTTCCCATTATCCCGCTGGGAGTGGGCACCTCATCTTTTTTTTTTTTTTTTTGGTTTTTGGGCCACACCCTGTGACGCTCAGGGGTTACTCCTGGCTATGCGCTCAGAAGTTGCTCCTGGCTTCTTGGGGGACCATATGGGACGCCGGGGGATCGAACCGCGGTCCGTCCTAGGCTAGCGCAGGCAAGGCAGGCACCTTACCTCCAGCGCCACCGCCCGGCCCCGGCACCTCATCTTTTTTGTTGAATGAGGATCATGCTTTGCATGATACAGAAGTTTATGGAGCCGCATCCTCAGCCCTACAGGGAGAGTCTCCGGGTGTCAGAAGCCAGTTCTGGATCACAAGGCATAGGAGATGGCAGGGCCTTCTGTAGATGTCTCACTGAAGGAACAAAACAATGATAGTGATATATTTTCTCCATTCCTCACCTATTTATTTGTTTATTTATGGTTTGGGGCACACCCAGAAATGCTCAGGGGTTACTCCTGTCTCTGCATTCAGGGATCACTCCTAGCCAGGCTCAGAGGACCATATGGGATGTCGGAGATACAACCTGGATCAGCCACATGCAAGGCAAGTGTCCTCCCTACTGTACTATCATTCTGGCTCCCCGTTTTTCCCAGGCCAAGGGTTCTGGTTGTTGAGCTGGGGGGGCCCACCTCTTTTTCTGATGCTTTTGTGCTTGCAGCTGTAAAGGCATCAAATGCCCCAGGAGGTGCTTAATTTAAAGGTGGAAAATCAACAGGGCCAGCACAAATGCATAGCGTGGAGGGCATTTACTTTGCACGTGGCTGACCCAGGTTCAATCCCCAGCATCCCATAGGGTTCCCCTGAGCCTTCCAGGAGTGAGCACAGAGCCAGGAGTGACCCCTGAGCACTGTGGGGTTTGGCCCCAGAACAAAACTAAAAAGATAGAAAATTAACTTCTTCAGAATAAGAAGCAGAAGGCTGAAGTGATAGTACAGCAGGGAGGGTGCTTGCCTTGCACATGACCAACCCAGGTTTGATCCCCAGCATCCCATGTGGTTTTCCCTACATTGCCAGGATTATTGAGTGCAGAGCTAGGAGTAACCCCTGGGTATTATCTGGTGTGACCTCAAAGCAAAACAACCCCCCCACACACACACGAGAAAAAAAGAGTGAGCGAGTGAGAGAGAATAAAAAGCAGAAAAGAGAACTTAGAGTGATAGCACAGAGGTAGGGCGTTTGCTGTTTGCCTTGCACGCAGCCAACACAGGATGGATGGTGGTTTGATCCCAGGCATCCCAAATAGTCCTCTGAGCCTGCCAGGAGCGTGTGTGTGTGTGTGTGTGTGTGTGTGTGTGTGTGTGTGTGTGTGTGTGTGTGTGTGTGTGTGTGTGTGTGTGAATGCTCAAGGTACCCTCCGTGGTGCTGAGGACTTAAAGTAGGGTAGTTGGGATCAAAACAAGTGGTCCAAGCCTGGAATATTCTGCCCCTTACGATCCCGGTGATTTTTTTGGGCTGATCCTATAGACTCGGATTGCTTGCAGCCCGAATTGATGGATTGACACAGCACAGGGAGAAGGTGCCAGCAAATACCAGAAGTGCCCTTGTCGACGTAAGGCGGCTTCCATCTCCTGGGGTGCCCTGGTTCTATAAACAGACGGACCCACAAAAGGAGATGTCGGCAGCGGATCTCAGGCTGTCATAGGTGCCTCCGGACACGCCATCTGTTCAAATATTGCCAGAGAGAAGTTCTGCGCTGAAAATCCCAAGACAAGCAAGCTGCAGGTCGGACCTGCTGCAACAGGCCCGGCCATTCTTCTCGGTGTCCCCTGAGCAAACAGGCCTCTGCCCCGCGCTGGCTGGGCCCGGGACCAGCCCATGAAAAGGGGTTCACGTGCCCAACACCGCCCGGCTGGGGCCAAGGCCTTGTCACGGCCCAGTAGAGGCGTGTGTGGTTTGGCTCCCGGATAAAACGCCCCACCCGTCCCTGCAGGCCGGGAACAAAGGGCTCTTTCCCCGTCTCTCAGCGGCCTTTCAGGGCAGGCTTGCCTGGAGCTGGATGGATGAGCGCCACGGCTTTCAAAGGGAGGCTCCCGGGAGCACCCCGGATCTCCGGCCTCCCTGGCATCTGCTCTGGCTGCAGCTCCCTTCCCAGGTAGAAGGATTCCCCCCTTCTCCAGTGCTCCCTTCCCAGCAGAAGAAGCCCCCTTCTCCAGTGCTCCCTTCCCAGCAGAAGAAGCCCCCTTCTCCAGTGCTCATTCCTCCCTGGTGGCCTGGCCTGGCCACCCCTCTGGGCACCAGCGTGGAAACCAACAGACAGATGCTCCAGGGAACGGTGCTGTGAGACACGAATAGTTCCAAACCCACTGAAAACCCCAGCCGGGTACTCTCCGTCTACTGTTTGTTTTTGCTGCTTGGTTAGTTCTCTCGTTCTCTCGTTCTCTCGTTCTCTCGTTCTCTCGTTCTCTCGTTCTCTCGTTCTCTCTCTCTCTCTCTCTCTCTCTCTCTCTCTCTCTCTCCCTCCCCCCTCTCTCTCCCTCTCTCTCTCCCTCTCTCGCTCGATCTCGCTCTCTCTCCCTCCCTCTCTCTCTCTCTTCCTTCCTGGCCTTTCTTCCTCTTTCTTTCCTTCTCTCTTTCCTCCTTCCTTTCCTCCCTCCCTCCATTCCTCCTTTCTCTTTTCTTTCTTTCTTTCTTTCTTTCTTTCTTTCTTTCTTTCTTTCTTTCTTTCTTTCTTTCTTTCTTTCTTTCTTTCTTTCTTTCTTTCTTTCTTTCTTTCTTTCTTTCTTTCTTTCTTCCTTCCTTCCTTCCTTCCTTCCTTCCTTCCTTCCTTCCTTCCTTCCTTCCTTCCTTCTTTCCTTCTTTCTTTCTTTCTTTCTTTCTTTCTTTCTTTCTTTCTTTCTTTCTTTCTTTCTTTCTTTCTTTCTTTCTCTCTTTCTTTCTTTCTTTCTTTCTTTCTTTCTTTCTTTCTTTCTTTCTTTCTTTCTTTCCTTCTTCTTTCTTTCTTTCTTTCTTTCTTTCTTTCTTTCTTTCTTTCTTTCTTTCTTTCTTTCTTTCTTTCTTTCTTTCTTTCTTTCTTTCTTTCTTTCTTTCTTTCCTTCTTTCCTTCCTTCCTTCCTTCCTTCTTCCTTCCTTCCTTCCTTCCTTCCTTCCTTCCTTCCTTCCTTCCTTCCTTCCTTCCTTCCTTCCTTCCTTCCTTCCTTCCTTCCTTCTCCTTCTTTCTTTCTTTCTTTCTTTCTTTCTTTCTTTCTTTCTTTCTTTCTTTCTTTCTTTCTTTCTTTCTTTCTTTCTTTCTTTCTTTCTTTCTTTCTTTCCTTTTCTTTTCTTTCTTCTTTCTTTCAGAAGGGAAAGCCAAGGAAATGCAAATACCCTGAAACATTGGAGGCAGTGGATACTAGCACCTTGGTAGAGCAACCCTGATCAGCTGCAGGGGTAGGTGGGTCAGGAAGCAGAGCAGAAGTAGAACAGAGCTCTTTCCAGAACCAGGTGCTGCACTGAGGCTGGCAGGGAGAAACTCTGCACAGGGAGGCCCTGCACAGGCTCAAGGGCCGCAAACCCCCCACCAGAGAGTCAGTAAGTGGGGTCTCGGTGCAATGACAGCTCCCCCTACCCCTAGCTCAGCTTACACTAGCTGAATTCCTCCCCAGGAGCCAGCCCTGGGCGCCTCAGGTCCCCTGTGCTCCCTGGCTGTGCTCCTTTCAGTTTTAATAGCAGTAAATAAAAACACACTTCACAAAGGCCCAGTGTGCATGCCGAGGGGTCTGCCCAACTCTCAGTGTCACACCCCATTTATCCCTCACGAGAAGGGCACCCCTGGTTAGAAATGGGGAGTTAGGCCACAGTCAGCAGAGTTTGATCCATGGAAAGAGCCTAACGGGAGGAATTAGCTCCTGTTTCCTCCAGCACACCTTGGCACTGCTGATTCCTGACAGAATCATCTGGAACTGGGTGTGCAGAGCCTACCCTTCCTGGGCCTTTGCCTTATCTGTGGGGACCACAGTGCTGCCTGGAGGTTTGTGGAGGGCTGGGAATTAGCCCCCACCTTGTGCAGAATGCAGGTCTTGGGGCTATATTTGCAGACAAGGTTTAATATATCGGGAGGATCAGGCCAGGTTGAGTCTCTGCCAGCGATTCTTACAGCCACACCTCAGGGCATAGTGGGAAGATGACTCTCCAGGAAGGCGACTTCCCGTCATGCCAAACTGTCTGAGCAGACTCCCCAATTGTCCCCCATCCCTAAACGAGGTGTTGCATGGTCCAGAAAGATAGTATGCCTCAATGGCGAACCTATGGTCAGCTGTGACACGTGAAGGCTTTGCAGCTGGCACGCGGGAAGGCCCGCAATTAAAAAGATATGTGGTGCAGCAGGAGGCGAGTGTGCCAGTGTCTGCTTTGCAGCTCACCTGGCAACAGGGCCAGACTGGCCACTGGGAGGACGTGCTGGCACTTTGAGGAAATTTTTTGGTTTTGTGTGGCAGTTTGGGCACTCGGGCTCAAAAAGGTTAGCCATCACTATCCTATCCTATCCTATCCTATCCTATCCTATCCTATCCTATCCTATCCTATCCTATCCTATCCTATCCTATCCTATCCTATCCTATCCTATCCTATCCTATCCTATCCTATCCCATACCGGTTAAAGTGCTTGCCTTGCCTCTGGCCAGTCTTGGTTCAATTCCTGATACCACAGATTGTTTCTCAAGTCCTGCTATGAGTGCTCACACCCTGAGCACAGTGAGGTGTGACCTATGTCCCCCAAAGGAAATGCTCCAAACATGGGGTTCTGGTGCTCACCCCATTAGCCAATCAAATGCAAGTGCCATTGCTGGTCCTCTTTCCTGCCTGGGTTCACTGTCCTGAAGGATCTCAGCTGAGGCATTAGTACTCTGTTTCTTTTACCCTCCCCAGGCTGCATTTCTTTTTTCCAGGGACTCTGAGGATATGGCCAGCCTTCCCCATCACCTCCCTTAACCCCTTTACTTTCCTGCTTCCCCATCTCACTGTCTACACCTCAGTTTTGTTTTTTGGGATGACAGGTTTGCTTTCTTCTGATGGGGGAGTGGGCCGCTAGAATACTTGTTGGCCATGAGAGAGATGTCAGGTACCCTAGGTGGAAATGCGTTGTTGGTGACCCCCTGTTAAAAGAATGCTTTTTTGAGGCCAGAATAATAGCTCAGTGGGTAGGTCATTTGCCTTGCATGCAGCCGACCTAGGATCCCATATGATCCCCCAAGCCTAATAGGAGTGATTTCTGAAAACAGAGCTAGGAGTAATCCCTAAGCAATGCTGAGTGTGGCCCCAAAACAAACCAATATAAAAAAAGGAATGCTCTTTTAAAATATATATTTATTTATTATAATTTCTTTTGTAAACATTATAGTTTACAGAATTGCTCCTAATACAGTTATTTCTGGCATTCCATATTCTAACACCAATTCCCTCCACCATCGTCCCACCAGTATCTCAACTCCCTCAAACCTGCCTCTTGGCAGGTACAAATAATTTACTTAATATTTTTGTTACAAGTAAATGCTAATGTAATTATCAAAAGAAACTTGACTAAGATAAAATTTGTGGAAATTGTCATATCTCTCAATGAGGTCAATATGTCATTGTTTGAAGACTTACTAGGGCTGTTTATTGCAATTAAACCTCCTGTGGTTGGTTCTGTTTGCGGAGCTTAGGTGTCATCTATAATAACTTAAGATCTAATTTCATGCATTCCTACTGGGATATCAGCATTGAAACTATAGGGTTGTCATGCGGCCAAATAAGCAGCCACAAAGTCCAGGACTTCAAGGATTTGTGGAGCTGGGCTGATGAACTCGTATGTCAGCAATGGTGGATCACAGGTAGCACAGTCCCTTACAGCCTTGGCATCACTTGAACTGGTTTGTAAATTCATCAGTTGTGTGTTCTACAATCCCCAGAGAGGGAGAGGAATTCCCATGTCCCCATTCTTGGTAGGATAAGAGATGCAGGTCCGGCAGCATTTTTGATGCAGGAAATAATCCACATACAGTTGGAAAGGAATAGCAGGCCAGAAACTCACACCACAAGCTGTTCACCTACCAGCCATTCACTCCATTACATGGAACCATGAGCCAAGATGGCAGCCACCCCTCCAGGCCTCCAAAGCAGCCTTTATTAAGAAAAACAAAGCCCTCCCCCAAGGGGAAGGGAAAAAGCCAGATGAGGGGGCAATAGGGAAACATCTTTTTAACATGTAAACCAAAGAAACCAATTGAGAGACATCTAATTAGAAGAGGTGATATGAGGACCAATCCAAAGGTCTCTCATTACAGAGAGAGAAAAACTGGCTAGTACCAACACTGGTTAAATGTGTGTTAAGCTGTTCCATTCCAGGGATCTCAAACTCAATTTACCTGGGGGTTGCAGGAGGCAAAGTCGGGGCGATCCTTGAGTGCAAAGTCAGTAGAAAGCCTTGAACATTGGGGTGTGTGTGACCCAAACAACTAAAACAAAACAAAACAAAAAATAAGATTCCTTTAGGGCAGGGGGTCGCGAGTTTGAGACCCCTGCTTGAGTAAGCCCTTTGGATGGGCTTGGATGGAGGTGAATGGTAATGGAGGCCTTTTTCCTCCAGCTCAGGACCATGTGGCTGCACCTCCTTCCAACCGGCAGGTATCTGGATTCAGAAGAGAGGCGGGTATAAAACTCACAGGCAGTCAGGTTTTTTCAGGGATAACTATCATCTTTATTTATGCCGTGGCCACCACATGTGTGGCCTCTCATAACCATTTACGCATGCTATCTTCAGCTTGCCCTGCGACTTAACTTTTGTCAGCTATCTCTTCTCCTGCTTTCTCCTCCATTCTGCATTCAGGCAAATCCCTCTTTTCCCCTCAGGCAAAATCTTTTATAACCTTCCAAGACCCCTCCCAGAAATGGGAGGATCTATTAGCAGGTAAGATTAACTAGAAGAGAGAACAAGAAGAACTAAAGACAAGTGAACTTTCTGTAGCAAACCATCCAGTCTGGCATGCTCAGGCCCCATCCTACAAGTCACAATGTCTGGGGGTCCTTCCAATCTGCAGAACCTGCAGGTTTCTTGGGTTTCAGGACCACAAGTGTAATGATTCTCACCTGAGGAAGATCTTTTGGTGGCCAACCAGCCCCCCGCCCTCCCCCCACAACCAATCCTGAATGATGTTCTAGTAGCCAAACAGAGAGTCCTCTCCGCTTCTGTGGAACCCGGCACTCATTCAGCCTTCGCTGCCACAGCTGGTCTGTGGGAGGGGATGGCTGCCCCACATTCTGGGCCTGCCCCTCATGCCAGGATCCCCTCCACCCTCACATGCCCCTTCCAAATCCCAACAACCGCTTCTAGGGGGCACTAACGCTCCGGCTGAAGAGCTCATGTGTCCATTGATTCATGTGCCCATTGACTACTGCATCAGCCTGGGTGGAGACACAGCTGAAGCAAACTTGCTGTCGAGCCCTGCACACCCGTGCTGGCATTACAGAAAGACTGCAGGGCCTACGCTGGATCTGATACTGGTGTTTAACTGGTGACCCATATTTTATTTGTCCACCCAGCATCTAGCATGGAAATCCCAATGGGGGATTCAAGGGAGCTTTGCAAGAAGGAAACTGGAGATTGTTTTTGCCACCTGTCTTGCACAGTGCCACTCATTTAGCTCCTTGGAGCACACTCTTACCCTTTGGGGTGGGCATCATCACCATGAGACTATGAGGCCATGTATGTGTCCACTCCATGTATGGGCAGGAGAATGAAATTAGAGACAGCTGTGTCTCCCATAACCATGTGAGTGACCCCTCCCCTGGGTCCAGGTGAATGTGTGAGGAAGTGAAGCCACTCTGCATCCTTCTGGCAGTTCTGAGGTGTGAATGGGGAAGGGTTGAGGTTCTTCTCCAGGCCTGCCCAGGCAGCTGGTGTATGTGCTGGGGGCAGGGAGGGGCTGGTTACACCCCAAGGCCATTTTTAACCGTCTAGGAGTCTTATGAGTTGATTGTTCAGATGTCATGCAAAGTTTAAAAAGATGTTGGGGCCTCATGACTGAAATCAAATAATACAAGCAGCTAAATCCTCTCAGGTGAGTTGGGACTACAGGGCTGAAAACTCTGGGACTTTCTTTTCAGAAGGGGATTAGACCAACTCCCCGCTTTGCCCCATTCCCACCTCACCACTGGAAAGCCCAGAGGTCCCCACACACAACCAGTTTCTTCAAGGCAGAAAAATGGTCCGGCTCTTCCACCAAGCTCCAAAAGAAGATAATGGCAGCTCCTATTTCCCAAGTAACCCTACTTCCTGAGTTGATCCTTCTGTGGAACCCTCAGAATAGATGGGAACTGATTCCCCTTTCTACGTGAACTACAACAGCCCAGTGCCACACCTTACACCCTCCTCCAAAAATGTTCCAGCTCCATGACTTAACCTTATCCAACTACCAAGTCACCAACATGTTTTCAGATCTATAAATTCTGAATCGCACAACTGTGCAGCATTGCAATATTTTATGGTAGTGTCATCCCAGTAGCATTCCAAGAAATCTGATGGGAAATTCCACAGAAACCTCCCAAACGCAGGGATTCTAAATTGTAACATAGGAAGTTCAACAGGCACCAATCACAACCCAGAAAATTCTCAGGCATTAACACCATGGAGAAACAGAACAGTTACCTCAAATTAACCCTGGTTGAGCGAAGTTGAATCATTTCATTTGCCTTTGTGTTCTAACCAACACTATGAAGTCAATTTGTTTGTACCTGCAAGGGGGGCAGACTAGGATGGTGGATGGGAAATTGGGGACACTGCTGAGAGAGAGGTTACACTGATGGTGGGATTGGGATCAAAATGTTTAGTGCCTGAAATGAATGATTTTGAATATTATATACATATATGTAATATAAAAATATATATTAAGTTGAGCAATAGTACAGCAAGGAGGGCATTTGTCTTGCACATAGCTAATCTAGGTTCAATTCCTGGCATCCCATATAGCTCCCTTGAGCACCTTCAAGAGTGATTCCTGAGTGCAGAGCCAGGAGTAACTCCTGAGCATCACCAGATGTGGCCCCAAATCAAGCAACAAAAACTCCTCCAAAAATAAATAAGTAAGGACTGGAGAGATAACACAGCAGTAGGGCATTTGTCTTGCAAGCAGCTGATCTAGGATGAACAGCGGTTCAAATCCTGGCATCCTATATGGTCCCCCAAGCCTGCCAGGAGTGATTTCTGAGCACAGAGCCAGGAGAAATCCCTGAGCACCATCACTGAATGTGACCCAAAAGCAAAAACAAATAAATTAATCAGCAAACACCTCATTTATCCCAGCCCCATAAATGAAACACAGAGGTGATCAACACGCCAACCCCCTAGGTGGGAGCCTGTCCATGGTGCTATTTTGGATGCTCAGGTTGTGGTTGGCAACTCTTCCACCCTCCCCTACCACAGCAGCGTGGAAACATCATAGGACTTTGCTCCCTTCATTGCTTTCCCACGAGCATAGGGTGACTTGCATGGCATCTGTTGTCATGAATGTTTATACGATAGCAATGGGCAGATACAGCAAACTAGGGGTTTCAGCGGCATTGGTCATGGTGGGAACCCAGTCATCAAACACCCAGGATGGAAGCTTCCAGAAGATTCCTGTTAGCTACCCTCCCTGACCCCATGGGATCTTGGTCAGGATCAGAATTTCTGGCTCTACGCTTTCCCTTGATGAGCCTCTGACACTACCTGCAGAAATCAGCTTCAAGCCTCTCTCTTTCACTTTCTCTCTCTAACCACCTTCTCTCTCTCTCTCTCTCTCTCTCTCTCTCTCTCTCTCTCTCTCTCTCTCTCCAGCATTTCTGCTTTTCAAGGAGAAACTTGTTTGCTTGGTTCTTCCCCTGAACTCCCAAGAAGCAGGTGTGTTTGTGCAGGTCTTGGGGGGTATCTTAAAAGCAAACAGGCTGGATAAAATCTTTTCTTCTCTCTGTTCTCATTCTCCTCTGACTCGCATTCATCGGGCCTTGGCAAAGGGCACCGGCTGTGTTTGTGCCTTTCTTCAAACAGATCATTATGGAGCCCGCTGGGCAGAAAGGGGTTGTGTGATGAGGGGCCACTGAACCATGGCTGAGTGCGGAGGGACCTGCTTCCTCTCCTTTGAGATTTTGGTGATTGGAAGAATTTTTTTTCTTTTATGTCTTTCTCCAACTGTCATGGGCTCCTTGGGCCTTATGGAACTTGAATATCAGCTTAGTAGGGCAAGAAGCCCTTCTAGCTGACTTGGCAGGGGAGTTTCTTTCTAGCTTGCACTGGGTAGGGCCCATTTGGGATTCTCTTTTGACAGATTGAGGGAATGAAGTGGATGTGGCTGGTCTGGCTACAAAGCACCAAAAAGTGATGATATTAAAAGTGAATCCTGTTGGGACCAGAGAAATAGCACAACAGAGAGGGCATTTTTTGCCTTGCATGTGGCCAACCTAGGTTCTATCCCTGATTTCTCATATGGTCCACTAAGCACCTCCAGGAGTGATCTTTGAGTGCAGAGCCAGGAAGAAGCCCTGTGCAGAGTCTGGTGTGGCTCAAAACAAAAATATCAAACCAATTTTTTTTTTAAAGTGATCCCTGCATGTGCCAATGAGGTTGTCAGTAATGGTTGTTAGTAATGGTTGTTGGTACCCCCTCCCTGTCTAGTTGAGAAAGTCACTCCAAAGAACGTCAGCATCATGATAAAGTCTCAATGAGGAAGCCAGAAAGATCAGACAGAAGCTAACACACTTTCATTGCGTGGGTGAGGTTGGCCTTGATTAGTCCCCTGGTACAATAGAGTTCCTCAAACCCCCACCAGGAGTGATTATGGAACACAGAGTTAAGACTATGTCCTGACCCTTGCTGGGAATGGTCCCCAAACAGAATAATAAATGAGGAAATCACAATCAAGTCTTAACTGGAAGACTTGGCTTTCATGGAGAGCAGGGGAGCCCATATCTGAGGGGCTCCCACGCTACCCAACAGGCATCCCATTATTTCCTGAGTCCTGTTCCGCTCCCCTATCAGCAAGGATGGATGGACAGGGAGAACCAGGACTTATTCCCCAGCAGCTCCTTCATTCGAGAGGGACCTTGGAGTCTTCTGATCGTCTCCCCCGGTCAGCCAATAAACATGGCCAAAGCATGTGCTGGGGGAACAGAGGCTCTGAGGAAACTCAGAGAGCTCAGGTGGCCTGTATGGAGCTGTGGTGAGAGAAGAGA